>NC_064848.1:45719531-46085365 GCF_024139225.1 Suncus etruscus
AATGAAGGGAAAAATATATGTATATATGAAATAACCAAGGTTTTGTGGTTTTTGTATTTTTGTTTTTTCCCCTCCTGCCCTGGCACAGTAAATATTGGGGTCATTCGGAAAGGAATTCACTTGGCCTAAGAAATATGGGGTTTCTCCGTCCTTGGAGTATACTGTCATGGGATCAGCTCTAGACTTTGCTCAGGATCATTTATTCTCCCGGTGGTGTTTTTTTTTTTTTTGTGTGTGGAAGACTTCTGCTCTGTCCAGGGTGATACAATCAGAGCTCTGTGTGTAGAGGTCTCCATATCTGCACAGTCCTGAGGTGGGACTTATGATGAAGTCAGTCTTTGTGGTTCTAGAGGTTCTGTTGCCTCAGTGTCGTTTTAATCCATCTTCTGTGGTTGGTGATCTTGGTCTTTGCACTGAACCTAGGATGGCACCTAGGATAGCATCTTTCTTTGTGCTTCCAGAAGCCCCATTCAGTTGCAGTTGTCTCTGTCAGACCTTTGGGACTAGGGATCATGATTATTGTGCAAGTCATAGTGCAAACCCTGAACTAGGGCTTTTATATTGGGCCCAAGGTGTATACTGTCTGGTCGTGGTTCTAGTAGCCAGTCATCTGTAAGTCATGATCTTGGCTTTTGGACCTACCAAATGGTGCCGCGTCTTCTGGTTTTGTCTTGTCGTTAGCTGGTAAGGTATGCTAATCTGCTCTCAGGACAAGTTGTTCGCATTTTCCTCATTGTCAGGATATCATGTTAGAGCTGGCCCTTGTTGTTGACCCCGCAGTATTAAGGCTGGCTCAGATGGAGTTTGTTTCCTGTAGCTGTTGTGAAGAGCTGTGCCGATTCTATGTCTGGGATCCAGATTTCAAGGCTGGATGAATGGTATCTAATCACCTGAGGTCTAAGCTGATTCCACATGACATATTTTCAAGGTAGGAGATATCCCTGTATTGTAAACAACTATGAGTTCCTATCTCTAGTAGATAAGAGCTCTTTTTGTTTTATATATATATATATATATATATATATATATATATATATATATATGTAAGATTTCCCCTTTATTTAGTGTGTCTTTGCAGGGGGAAATGGTGCTACATTATATTGTCGGTGTAGCTGGGGGTGGACAGAGGGTATAACAGACACAGGTCACATACCCAAAAATGATAAAAATAAAAATAAAAATTAAAAAAAAAAGAAAGAAGAAATAAATAAAAATGTATGTGCTCGCAAATGTATATGTAGGACCAACATTTAAAAAAAATAAATAAATTTAAGAAAAGAAGAAAAATGAGTTCGCGAAGGTTTTAAAGGGCCAAAGTGGTGCAAAAGACTACCTTACATTTGGGGGAGAGCAGGTAACGAGGTGGTGTATTACAGGTCCTATGCCTATGTTGGAAGTACAGTTTTTCCCATTGTCTTTTGGGTTTTTGTTGTAATGTGTGGGTTCTCAGGCATCTTCCTATCCCACCCCCTGACCTTCTTCAGGTTGGTAAAAATTTGCGGCAGGGAGGTCTTGGAAGAGTTCTTGCATTGGGGATACTTTTGGACCTAGGTCCGGTTTCAAGTAACAGTCCACATTAGGGGGAGTTGGTAGGGAGGGCCTCGCAGCATGAGTCCGCAGGGGAGTTGGCTGTCTTTTCTTGTCCGGGACGAGGTGTGGGTTTGACTGGGTGTCCCTTCTCTTGGGTGCTGGGTACTGGTTCGTTGGGATAGGAGGTCGATCTTGTTGCCTAATAGATTAAGGACTGAGGGTGAAGTGTTTTAATATAGAGGGAGGTCTGGATGGGATTGAGGGGTGGAGGGATAGTTGGGTTTCCAGAGGGGGGAAAGGGTAAGGTGAATGGAAGGGGTAGGGAGGGAGAAAAGAGAAAAAATACATTAGAAAGAAAGGGAGAAAAGAAAAGATAGAAAGTAAAGAAAAGAATAAAAGAGAAAAAAATCAAAAAGCAAGTGGTGAGAAGAGAGGAGAGAATAACAAGGGAATGCTAGTTTGCTTGAATGTGTTCAGTGAATAGAGCATGTAGTTTGAGTCTGTTCGTCGCTGTTACTGCTTCGGTGGTTTGACTGGTCACGTGCTTGAAACCCTAAAAGAAGGTAAACCTAGAGATAAAGTGTATGTTAAAGAGATTTCTCAAAAAAAAAAAAAAAGAGTTTTCTCGGGGTCATCTCGTAATGCAAACTAGGTATGGTATCTCGTGTGGTATCCCGAGCTGCCATCTTAGCTTGTCCGCCCTTTGTATCCAAGAACGCCTGTGGACAGAGAAGCTGAGAGGTTATTTTACATATAGTAAGATAGAGGCATTAATACGTAGTGTTATGGGATGTTTCCATTGGAGTCAGTGGTTTGCCTTGGTATTCTTTACCTGTGTTCCTGTATACGATCTCTACAGGACTATTATGAGCCCTTGTTGTAGAAGGTTGATTACGTAGCTGTTCTCTCTATGCTGCTGTTCTGGTGTTGCTGTTTTCTTCGTGGTATAATGTGTAGTCGAAAGTTTGTGTTGTTAGTTTTTCATGTGTTTTGGGCACTGTTCCCAGGTATATGTTGACTATTACAGTGTTTGGAGTTTCTATCCTGTTAGACCCTGTTATTTGATTGTTAAGTATTAGTTGTGATTAAGATGTATGTTCTATGTGCTTCAGAATAGTGCTACCATTCTGTGTTTATCTTTTGTCTTCTGACTTACTTTGTTTAACATAACATGATCTAGGTCCATCCACGTTGCTGCAAAATCTGTGATTGTATCGTTTCTGACTGCCATGTAATATTCCATTGTGTATAGATACCACATCTTAATGATCCATTCATCTGTTGTTGGACATCGCGGTTGGTTCCAAGATTTGGCTATTATACTGAGTGCTGCGATAAATAGTGGGGTGCACACGTATTTTGGGATGAATGTTCTTCCACCTTGGGGGTATATACCTAGAAGTGCAATTGCTGGGTCAAAAGGGAGCTCAATTCTGAGTTCTTTGAGCACTCTCCAGACTGTTCTCCATAGATGTTGGACTAGGGGGCATTCCCACCAGCAGTGGATGAGGGTTCCCTTCATACCGCATCCCCGCCAACAAAGATTGTTCTCAGTATTTTTGATGTGAGCCATCCTCACTGGTGTAAGGTGGTATCTCATTGTTGTCTTGATTTGGATCTCTCTGATGATGAGTGAAGGTGAGCATGTTTTCAAGTGTTTGTTAGCCATCCTTCTGTCTTCCTCAGAGAAGTGTCTATTCATTTCTTCTCCCCATTTTTTTATGGCTTTATTTGGTTTTGAGGGGCTCAGTTTTCTGAGTGCTTTGTAAGTTCTAGATATCAGCCCTTTATCTGATATGTCTAGTGAAAAGATTTTTTCCCATTCTGTTAACTGTCTTCTTGCATAAAGTAAGGTTTCTTTCGCCATGCAGAAGCTTTTTAGTTTGATGTAGTCCCATTTGTTTATGTTTGCTGCTAAGGTTCTTGCCATTGGTGTTCCATTCTCGAAGACCTTTTTGATATATAGGTCTTCAAGTGTTCTCCCTATTTTATTCTCAATAAATTTTATAGATTCGGGTCTGATTTCAAGGTCTTTGATCCATTTTGAGTTGACTTTTGTATAAGGAGTGAGGTATGGGTTGATTTTCACTTTCGTACATGTGGTTTTCCAGTTGTGCCAACACCATTTGTTGAATAGGCTTTCTTTGTTCCATTTCAGATTCTTGCCTCTTTTATCAAATATTAGTTGGCTGTATATCTGGGGGTTTATGTCTGGGAAATCTGTTCGAACCCACTGGTCTGAGGTCCTGTCTCTGTTCCAGTACCATGCTGTTTTGATTACTATGGCTTTATAGTATAGTTTCAAGTTAGGTAAGGAGATTCCACCCAGCTTCTTGTTTTTGAGTATGTGTTTGGCTATCCTGGCTCTTTTGTGGTTCCAGATGAATTTTGTGATTGATTGTTCTATTTCTTTAAAGAATTGTGTCTGGATTTGGATAGGGATTGCATTAAATCTATATAGAAGTTTGGGTAGGATAGTCATTTTGACTATGTTAATTCTACCTATCCATGAGCATGGGATGTTCTTCCATTTCTTTAGATCGTCTTCAATTTCTTTCTGAAGCGTTTTGAAGTTTCCCTGGTATAGGTCTTTCACTTCTCTTGTAAGGTTGATTCCTAGATACTTGATATTTTTTGATACTAACTTAAATGGGATTGCATTTTTAATCTCTCTCTCCTCAGCTTCATTGTTTGTATATAGAAACGCAACTGTCTTTTGTGTATTGACTTTGTATCCAGCCACTTTGCTGTATTGGCTGATTGTTTCTAGGAGTTTTACTGTGGACTCTTTAGGGTTTTCAATGTATATCATCATATCGTCGGCAAATAGAGATAGCTTGTGTTCCTCTTTCCCTATTTGAATTCCTTTGATTCCCTTCTCTTGTCGGATTGCTATTGCTAGGACTTCTAAGGTTATATTGAATAAGAGTGGAGAGAGTGGACAGCCTTGTCTAGTTCCTGACCTTAGTGGGAATGCTTCTAGTTTCTCGCCATTAAGTATAATGTTGGCTGTAGGCTTTTCATATATAGCTGTAACTATCTTGAGGAAAGTTCCTTCTAACCCTATTTTGCTGAGTGTCTTTAACATGAAAGGATGTTGGATTTTGTCAAACGCCTTCTCTGCATCGATTGATATGATCATGTGGTTTTTGTCTTTCATGTTGTTGATGTGATGTATCAGATTGATTGATTTGCGTATGTTGAACCAACCTTGCATTCCTGGTATGAATCCCACTTGGTCGTGATGTATGATCTTTTTGATGAAGTGTTGGATTCGGTTTGCTAAGATTTTGTTAAGTATCTTTGCATCTATGTTCATTAGTGAGATTGGTCTGTAGTTTTCTTTTTTGGTGGTGTCTTTGCCTTCTTTGGGAATGAGTGTGATATTAGCCTCATAAAAGGAGTTGGGGAGGATTCCTGTTTTTTCTATGGTTTGGAAAAGCCTATGGAAAAGTGGTAGTAAGTCTTCTTGAAATGTTTGATAGAATTCACCTGTAAATCCATCTGGGCCTGGGCTTTTGTTCTTAGGGAGTTTTTTAATTACATCTTCAATTTCCTCTGAGGTGATTGGTCTGTTTAGTCTTTCTAGATCCTCCTTTTCCAGTCTTGGAATAGGGTGTTTGTCCAAGAATCTGTCGATTTCTACTGGGTTCTCTAACCTAGTTGAGTATAGTTGTTCATAATATGATCTCATGATGTGTTGTATTTCTTGGGGTTCTGTTGTAATCTCTCCCCTTTCATTTGTGATCCTACTGATTTGGGTGTTTTCCCTCTTTTTTTTGGTGAGTTTTGCCAATGGTTTGTCTATCTTGTTTATTTTTTCGAAAAACCAACTCCTGGTCTCATTGATTTTTTGTATTGTTTTCTTGGTTTCGATGTTGTTTATTTCTGCTCTGGTTTTTATTATTTCTTGCCTTCTGGTTGTGGTTGGATTCCTCTGTTGCTGTTGTTCCAGTTCTTTGAGGTGATCTTTTAAACTGTTGGTTTTGTTGTTTTCCTGTTTCTTGACATAGGCCTGTATTGCTATGAGTTTCCCCCTAATTACTGCTTTTGCTGTGTCCCATAAGTTTTGACATGTTGTCTCTTCATTGTCATTTGTCTCAAGGAATCTTTTTATTTCTTCCTTGAGTTGTTCTTTGATCCAGCTGTTGTTGAGCAGCATGTTGTTTAATCTCCAGGTATTAGTTTTTCTCCATTGCTTCTTCTTGACATCAATTTTAACCTCTGTTGCATAGTGATCTGAAAGGGTACTTCTTATGATCCTTACCTTTGTGGTCTTATATAGGTTGGCTTTGTATCCTAAGACATGATCTATTCTGGAGAAGGTTCCATGTGGGTTTGAGAAGAATGTGTATTCTGCTTTCTGGGGATGGAGGGCTCTATATAAATCTATTAGCCCTAAATCTTCTAATTTTTCATTTAGAGCTCTTATTTCTTTGCTATTTTTCTGTTTGGTGGATCTGTCCAATGGTGATAGTGGAGTATTGAGGTCCCCTACTATAATCACATTTCCCTTCATGTGTTTCTCCAGGTTTGCCAGTAGTTGCCTCACATATTTTGCTGACTCTATATTAGGTGCATAGATATTGACCAGGGTTAGTGTTTCTTGATCTAATGTTCCCCTGATCAGTAAGTAGTGACCCTCTTTGTCTCTGATCACTTTCTTGAGGTTGAATACAATTTGGTCTGATATAAGAATGGCTGTCCCTGCTCTTTTTTGTTTTCCATTGGCCTGAATAATTACTTTCCATCCTTTTATTCTAAGCCTGTGCTTATCCTGTAACTGTAGGTGTGTTTCTTGCAGACAGCAGAAGTCCGGTTTATTTTTCCTAACCCAGTTCTCTACTATGTGTCTTTTAATTGGAGAGTTCAGACCATTCACATTTAGGGAAATTATTGATAGAGAGGACTGTTGTGCCGTTGTATTGTGTGGAGTGGTTGTTGTTACAATCGGGGGTTTGGATTGTGTAATTCATCTCTGAGTAAGTCGTTTAGGATCGGCTTGGTTTGCACAAATAGTTCAAGTTCGTTCATGTTTGAGAATGTTTTTATTCTGCCCTCCCATATGAATGATAGTTTTGCTGGGTATTGGACCCTGGGTTGGAAATTTCTTTCATTCAGTCGTGTAAATATGTCATTCCACTGTCTTCTTGCTTGAATTATTTCAAATGGGAGATCCGGTTTGATTCTTATGTCCTTTCCTTTGTACTTGAGGTTTTTTTTCTCCCTTATTGCTTTCAGGAGTTCCTCTTTCTCTTTGTTTTTTGCCATTTGGATTATTATGTGTCTTGGTGTTGGCTTATTAGGGTCTATTTTATTAGGGACCCTCTTGACTTCCTGGATTTGTCCTGAAGTGTCTTTCCAGAGGGTGGGGAAGTTCTCTGTTATTATCTCCCTGACTACCTGTTCTTCCCCTTTCCCTATTTCCTCCCCTTCTGGTATACCCACAATTCTTAGATTGTTTCTTTTGTCCTTGTTCATTAGATATTGGATTTTTCCTTCCAGTGCTTTGCCTTTTATTTCTTTGTTGGTTTCTTGATCTTTTTTTGATTGTAGTTTTCCTTCGAGTTCTTCGATGTGCTTCTCCAACTCTGTGTTTCTGCTCCTAAGGCTTGTTACTTTGTCTCTTAAGTCCTTCACTTCTTTTTGTATGGTCTCTCTCATGTTCTTTGACATTTCTTCTTTAATTTGGCTGATTCGTTCTTCCATGGTGTTCTTATATTCGGTAGCTAGGGTTTCTTTCATTACTGTTAGTAATTCCTGCATTTCCTTCCTCATTACCGTTTTTAAGTCTTCTTCCCCTGGATCTGTGCGATTTGGTGGACTTGGGAACTTGCTAGGATTTGTCATGGTGTCTCCAGTTATTAGGGATCTTCTTGATTTGTGCATGGTTCTTTGTATTTAATGGTGTGCTTTGGAGTGCTGTGGCTTCTTTTTTCGGCCTGCTTGTTCCCCTTCCTGAAGGTGGTTCTAGAGGGGCCTGTTGGGTGAGCTTGTTGAACCTAGCTCTTTCTCCTACCCTTTGCTGCCTAGGGGTCAGCCTTCCCTGTGGGTCCTGTCCCTTTTCTGCTCCTTAGTTCTGTCAGCGGTGCAGTTCCGCTCCTGGCCACAATGTTTGCTGGCGCTGTTGAGCCTAGTTCTCTATCCCCCCTCCTCTCTCCGAGAGTCAATGGAGCTCCGCCCCCTCCAAGCCTCCGTTGAAGGAGTTCCTTCTGTCCAACCCAGAGCTCTCCTCCTTGGGGAGCCCCTGGTCCACTCCAGGGCCCTAGGGGATGGACTGTTCTAGGTCACCTGAGGGGCCAGACGACTGGCCCTATCTCCCTTGTCTATTCGGGTTGTTCAAGTTGCCCTTTCAGGTGCCTACCCAGAGGAAGGGCTTCCCTCAAGCCACTCTCCTCAGCGCTTGTGGTTCCTGGGGAAGGGGCTCGGCCTGGCAGCAGCGGGGGAATGGGCCTTACAAGGCCGTTTCCGTGCCTCCCAGGTTCGCAGGGAAGGGATTCGGCCTGGCAGCCGCGGGGGAACTGGCCTTACAAGGCCGTTTCCGCGCCTCCCGGGTTCGCAGGGAAGGGGCTAGGCCTGGCAGCCGCGGGGGAACGGGCCTTACAAGGCCGTTTCCGCGCCTCCCGGGTTCGCAGGGAAGGGGCTCGGCCTGGCAGCCGCGGGGGCCTTACAAGGCCATTTCCGCGCCTCCCGGGTTCGCAGGGGAAGGGGCTCGGCCTGGCAGCCGCTGGGGACCAGGCCTTACCTGGCCGATTCCGCGCCTCCTGGGTTCGCAGGGAAGGGATTCGGCCTGGCAGCCGCGGGGGAACGGGCCTTACAAGGCCGTTTCCGCGCCTCCCGGGTTCGCAGGGGAAGGCGCAAAAACAATTTTTTAAAAAATATTAATTAATTAATAAAAATATGCTGAAAATGGGCAGAGTCCTTCTAGTGGCTATCAGCCTCAGTTTGAGAGAGGACATGAAAAAGGTAATTGAAACACCATAACAATACAAAAATAAATGTCAAATTAAATATCCAGTGAACCCTAGAGCAATAAAGAGAAACACCACACAATAGTCTCAGTTCTGAATTCAAATCATGCCAGAGTGCATAAAGAGAGAGATAAGATAAAATAAAATAATATAAAATAAAAAGGAGACATCAACTTTAATATCTATAGCAAAATAAAAACGTCAAAAAAACAATCAATAAATAAATATATATGTGGGAAAATGATTATTTTGTGCTTTTTTTTTTCTTTTTCCCCCCTGCATAGGCACAGTAATTATTGGGGATATTGTAGAGGGAATTCCCTTGGCCTAGGAGATACAGGGTTTCTCCATCCCCAAAGTATACTGTCACGGGATTAACTATAGACTCCTTGCATGATCATTTACTCTCCCCTCGGTGCTTTTGTGGTGTATGGAAGACTTCTGCTTCGTCGTGGATGGTAAAAATTAGTCCTCTGTATCTAAAGATCTTGGTGACTGTGCAGCTCAAGGAATGGAGCTTTTGATGAAGGCTTTCTTTGTGGTTCTAGCAGTTCTGCTTCTTCAGTGTCGTTTTAATTCATCTTCTGTAGTTGGTGTTCTTGGTCATTATGTTGCTCCTAGGATGGAGCCTGGGACAAAGTCTTTTGTTATGTTTCTGGAAGACCCTTTCACTTGCGGTTGTCTCAGTCAGACCTCTGGAATTGGAGATCTTGTTTGTTGAACAGATTGTAGACCAAAAACTAGGTTAGAGCTTTCTGTTGTTGTTATTGTTGTTGTTGGTCCCATCCTTCCCCTTTCTCTAGTCTTACCATGAAACATTTGATGTAGATCATCACACTGTCACCATCTATTCTTCCCTAAAATATTTTATTATTGAAATTTAGGGCAGAAAAAATATGGAGAATATGAAACACCATATAAAGCTTCTCAAAGATTATCAGCTTGAGGTATAGTACAGGGGTTAAGGCATTTCCCTTGCATGTGGCTGAACCTAGTGTGATTCCTGGAACCAAACATGATCTCCTGAGAAAAATCAAAAAGTAATCCCTGAGCACAGAGTCAGGAGTAAGCACTAAGCACTAACAAGTGTATCCATTCCCCTTTATAAAAAAAAAATCAGATTGTCTACTACTACTACACTTTGTCCAGTGCCTCTCAGCCTTTCAACAGTCCATAAAGATGGACACAACTGAAATCAAGAGTCAAGATAAAAATAGGGAATCTTGTATTCCCGAAGCTCTTCCTCCTTCAGCACACTTCTCTTCCCCCATGACATACATTCACTTGTTTCAGGACCAAGTTTGTATTTGTGGATTTAAAAAATTTAAATTATTCAATTTCATGAAAAAGTCTTGCCAGGATTGGTAGTAGTTCCTCTTGTAAAGTTTGAAAGAATTCATTAGTGAATCCATCTGGGCCTGGGCTTTTGTTTTTCGGCAGACATTTGATTACCATTTTAATTTCATCAATAGTGATGGGGGTGTTTAGATATGTTACATCCTCTTCATTCAACCGTAGAAGATTATAAGAGTCCAAGAATTTATCCATTTCTTCCAGGTTCTCATTTTTAGTGGCGTAGAGTTTCTCAAAGTAGTTTCTGATTACCCTTTGAATCTCTACCATATCAGTAGTGATCTCTCCTCTTTCATTCCTAATACGAGTTATCAAGTTTCTCTCTCTCTCTTTCTTTGTTAGTTTTGCCAGTGGTCTATCAATCTTGTTAATTTTTTCAAAGAACCAACTTCTGCTCTCGTTGATCTTTCGGATTGTTTTTTGGGTTTCCACTTCATTGATTTCTGCTCTCAGCTTTGTTATTTCCTTCTGTCTCTCTATTTTTGGGTCCTTTTGTTGAGCACTTTCTAGTTCTATTAGCTGTGTCATTAAGCTACTCAGGTAAGCTCCTTCTTCCTTCCTGATGTGTACTTGCAAAGCTATAAATTTTCCTCTCAGTACTGCTTTTGCTGTGTCCCATAAGTTCTGATAGTTTGTGTCTTTATTGTCATTTTTTTCCCAGGAACCTTTTGAATTCCTCCTTGACTTCATCTTGGACCCACTGGTTATTCAGTATAAGGCTGTTTAACTTCCAAGTGTTAAAGTTTTTCTTCTGTGTCCCTTTGGAATTCACAAATAATTTTAGAGCCTTGTGGTCAGTGAAGGTAGTCTGCAAAATATCTATCTGCTTAATATTATGGAGGTACTTTTTATGTGCCAGCATGTAGTCTATCCTGGAGAATGTCCCATGTACATTGGAGAAGAATGTGTATCCAGGTTTCTGGGGATGAAGTGTCCTATATATATCCACTAGGCCTCTTTCTTCCATTTCTCTCCTCAGTTCTAGTATATTCTTGTTCGGGTTCAGTCTGGTTGACCTATCCAGTGTTGACAAAGCTGTGTTGAGGTCCCCCACAATTATTGTGTTGTTATTGATATTATTTTTCAGATTTGTCAACAGTTGTATTAAATATTTTGCTGGCTATTTACCATAGCAAGACTCTGGAAACAACCAAGATGCCCTTCAACAGACGAATGGCTAAAGAAACTGTGGTACATATACACAATGGAATATTATGCAGCTGTCAGGAGAGATGAAGTCATGAAATTTTCCTATACATGGATGTACACGGAATTTATTATGCTGAGTGAAATAAGTCAGAGAGAGAAAAACGCAGAATGGTCTCACTCATCTATGGGTTTTAAGAAAAATGAAAGATATTCTTGCAATTATAATTTTCAGACACAAAAGTGAAAGGAGCTGGAAGTTCCAGCTTACCTCAGGAAGCTCACCACAAAGAGTGATGAATTTAGTTAGAGAAATAACTACATTTTGAACTGTCCTAATAATGAGAATGTATGAGGGAAATGGGAAGCCTGTCTAGAGTACAGGTGGGGGTCGGGTGGGGAGGAGGGAGATTTGGGACATTGGTGATGGGAATGTTGCACTGGTGATGGGTGGTGTTCTTTACATGACTGAAACCCAAACACTATCATGTATGTAATCAAGGTGTTTAAATTAAGAAAAAGAAAGGTAATACAAGAGCAAAAAAATTAAAATTATTTACAATATTCTTTAATGATAAAAATACACCCTAAAATAGAATTTTTGTGTGACTAAAATGATAATGAATAGATATATAAAAGTGACTTAAGGGGCCGGAGAGATAGCATGGAGATAAGGCGTTTGCCTTGCGTGCAGAAGGATGGTGGTTCAAATCGCAGCATTCCATATGGTCCCTGGAGCCTACCAGGAGCGATTTCTGAGCATAGAGTCAGGAGTAACCCCTGAACACTGCCGGGTGTGACCCAAAAACAAAAGCAAAAGCAAAAAAAGAACCAAAAAAAAGTGACTTAAGTATAAAATTAGAGGATGGCAATATCCTAAGATATCGTAAGTATGGTAACTTTGGTAACTGTGGTAACTGTGGGTAACAATGGTAAAAGAAATCCAGAAAAGGGGAGATAGAGAAAAAAAAAGAGGGAAAAGTGAGGGAAGTCACATCTCAAATAAAGGTGAGAATCTCAGAAAAGCATCCAATTCCCAAATAATTCAACTACCATTTACCTACTCAAAACACATTACAATTTTACAATTTATTGTCCTCCATTATCACCTGGTAGCTCAGAAAATTTACTGTGGAAGAATTTGAGCAGGTCTTGCTCTCTAAAGTTAGCATCAGAGGAAACCAAAAGAAAAAAAGGTTACTAGAAACTCTAAGATATCTCTCAAGACTACATGGGACTCACACAGTAAGTGATAGTAGCAAGCCTATGAGACTATAAATCCTCAGCAAATACCCAATGAATCTGACCTCCCAAAGCCTGCTCATCATCCCTAAGCTACCTCATTTGCTTACTCATCCTGCCCAACTCAGGGGCCAACAACTCCATTCTTCCAGTCACTCTGACCCAAGGATCAAGAGCCATGCTTGATTTTCACTTAATCTATTTCAGTCAGTAGCTCCATGTGGCCTACTTACAACACACACAAAAGATATCACACATTTTTTTTCTACCATCCAGCCTCTGTCATCTTCCACACAATCAATCTCTTAACCAGCTTTACTTCTGTGATTCTCCCTGGAGGTTCTCTCATAGTGACAGCATCTGTTTAGATATGATCTCAGTTGCCAATATGACATTATCTCCTTTTGAAATTAAATGAAAAATTCCTTCACAGATCACCTTAATTTCCCCCTACAAATACTAGGTCAGAAATATGTCCACTTCAGGACCTCTGTTCTGGCTATTTCTGATATTCTAAGCCCTTTTCACTGAAGTCCACCCTGTAGTTTCTATCACAGGAAATATCACTTGTGAATCCCAGAACAATCTATCCTATCTGCTTTTTTTATGACACTTAACATTTCTAGTTTAACATCTACCTATTATGTCTTTTAATTATTGTATTGGTTAACTGGGGGAGAAAGGAGATGATTTAGAGTCAAAGATCACTTTGGGTGGTGCTCAGGGAATCATATGCAGTGCCAGGATCGAACTCAAATCAGCTATATGCAAGGCAAACACTTTACCACTCTATAATATCTTTGACCTACTAGTTATCTTTCTATTACATATTTATATAATATTATGTATCATTATTTGTCATGCCTACTTATAGTTAGTATCTTTCTCCTTAATTAGAATGTAAATAGAGCAGGATATGTGTCTGCTCTTTATTGAATATTACAGCATATTCAATGTATTCAGAACACCTGAACATTTTATTTTGATAGCTGTATCTACACAAGTATTTTTATCTTTCTTTTGTTGTTGTTGCAATAAACAAGGCTCACATGCTTGGTTGTGCTGCTCACTAGGCATTGCACACTTTGTTTTGGCACCAAAAATCCCAAATATCAGTGGTCCTATGAATTCATTCAGCACATGGTTCATACAGGCCCAGACTCATAAATTAGACCTTGCCCTCTACCAACTCTGCTATCTCAAGTTTCCAGTATGTATTTTCTGATGGAATAAATATTGAGAGAGAAGAATAGGGGATTAGTGCTATAATAGTTGGGGCACCCTGAACATTTTACTGACAGAGTTGAGAACAGCTGTACAGTTGAAGAGGAAAAATGGAGGCTATCTAGAAGGAAGGGGAGTGTGATGATAAATATGGTGGGAGAAAATAGTCCTGAATCTCCACCTCTCAGAGAATTCACTGGAGTGGAGGAACTGAGGGCCCAGAAATCCCAGAGAGCCATCTAGGGGAGAGCTTTACAGTTTGCTCAGATGTCTGGAAAATTGCACCTTGATAGCCCCAAGTCACACAAATCTCTAGGGAGAAAGGACAGAGACCCTCATAATCTTTTGCCCCAGGTAGCACTCTTCCTTCCACAAAATCTGCAGTGTCATTTGAAAATGCCACCACTCACAAAATTTGTTCAGTAAAGAATTTGTCCTCCAAAAAAGGCTACATCTATCAACATTTCCCAATGTAGTAAATGAGGGTCCCTTTTCCCCCCCACACCCATGCCAACATTGGTTGTTTTTGTTCTGTGATGTGTGCCAATCTCATTTGTGTAGGTTGATACCTCATTGTTCTTACAATTTTATTTATTTGACAGAGAAATCTTTCACACACCTTTTGGCTATCTTATATGTTCTTGGAGATTATTCTCATCTGGAGAGATATAAAGAAAACAGTATAGTAATAATAAATTCCTAAAAGCAATAGAAATTTTGGAAACTTTTAGGGGGAGACAATTGGAGACAGGGACATTGGACCGAGGTGGAGGGAGTGATGCTGAATGCTTTGTTTGTTTTTGTTTGGAAAGCTACACTTGGTGGTGCTCAGGGCTAATTCCTGTCTCAAACTCAAGAATCATTCCTGGCAGTTTGGGGAGACCATATGGGATACCAGGTTTCAAACCAGGTCAACTGCATGCTAAGCAAGTGCCCTACCTACTATACTATTTCTCTGGCATTTGAAATGCTTTATGTATAATAACAGTTCTGTAAACCACATTGCCTAAAATAAAATTAATAATAAAAGATCATTTCCTCCAATACTCCCATTTGCTGAACCTCTCAGAACCTGCAATTTCCTGCCTGCACTGGTTGGTAACACCAGAGAGGCCTCTGAGAAAGCTCTGAGAGAGCTGGTGCCCTGGAAACTCATGAGCATCCCACAGGGGACATCTACAGGAGTTCACTGTCTATTAAGACAATTTTCCGGGACCAGAGCAGTAGCGCAGCAGTAGGGCGCTTGCCTGGCATGCAGCTGACCCAGGAGACGGACCTCAGTTTGATCCCTGATGTCCCGTATAGTCCCCCAAGCCAGGAGCAATTTCTGAGCACATAGCCAGGAGTAATCCCTGAGCATCATTGGGTGTGGTAAAAAAAAAAAAAAAAGTTTCCCAGGCTCCCTTTGCCCTGCACTCTGGCTGGGCTTTAACCTCCCATTTATCAAGAAGTCACACAATTTCAATGGTCAGGGACCAGGATATTTCAACATAGAAAGTTGACCTGCAGGCTCTGTGGGATCCATTAAGGACTCTGAATCATCAAAGAAAGGTTGGGCCACATGTTTTTAGGTCTGATTATTTTTATTGTATTCTAAACATACTTGAGGGGGGAAAATGCATGATGAGCACTTTGCAGTATTTGTTCATATGTGTTCCAAAAGATTTTACACAATAAAAGTGCTCTATTGTCAGAGCTGGAACTGGAGTTTCTGCCTGCTCAGCACTCACCCCTCCCTTTCCTGGAAACTACACCTCAGTTTTCCTTGGGGGCCCCTACCCCACCCAGCCCTCCCACGGTTCATGCAGTTCATATGAGGTTGACCCCACACACAGAATTTGGTCCAGGGGTGGACCCTGATTCAACCCTGAATAATGAGGTTTTTTCCATCTCCTTGGCCATAGCAATCAGTTAAGGGATCAGCACAAGAGTCAAGCCAGGAAGAGACAACTCAGGGATTTTAACTGGAACCACTGGAAAGAAAAAGCTCTTTAGCTATAAGGATGCTGTGATTTTAGCATGGTTTAAACCTAACACATGACAAAAACCTAAAAGCAAAACAGAAGAAAAGTAAAAAAAATATAAAAAATAAAAAGGTAAACCTCAAGATCCAACTGACTCCAAAAGTACACAGATAAAACCTGTGCTGGATAAGTTCCTGAACCAACAAATTCCCAGTTTTGCTTGAGCATTGGTAAATGGAAGAATGTTTATTCTTGGACCAGAGAGATAGCACAATGAGTGGAATGTTTGTCTTACACTCAGCTGACCAGAAGTAATTTTTGAGTGCAGATCCAGGAGTAATCTCTGAGTGCTGCTGGGTATGGGCCAAAAAGAAGAAAAAAATATGAAAAAATGCTATTCTTAAACTCTTTAGACAAAGTATAACAAAACTTATTTTCCGTAGTTTCAAGAACCTCCATAATATCCACTCTGACTCTCCAACAGGACAGAATGTAGCCCCCACTTCCCAAACTTAATATTCGATGACCTTTTTTTTTAAGAACCTATTCCAGGACTTGTAACACACACAAAAAAAAAAAAGTTGGGTCAAGCTAATATATTTTACCTGTATGTTACCCTCATATTAAAATACTTCAAATACCCCAATCCCTTATTATTATAAATAAATTATACAAATGGGAATTCAGTTTTCTAACACTGCTGTTGCATATGTCCAGACTTTTAAAATGTGGATGAATTTTTTTTTGCTAAATTGGGGTCATAAGCACACACTGTGGTATAATTTTCCAGACTTAATAAAATGTGTATGCATATATACCTAAGCTCTAATATATTGGTGTCATAATCCCTGTTATATATTTTGAGTTCTATATTTACTTTGTTAGTTTGTTTGTTTGTTTGTTACTCTAGTCTCCCTGCCAAAACATTAGCTATCACACATTTCTATCCTATTCAGGTGGTCCTGCCTCTAGCAGCATCCCCTCCTACTTTTCTATTTGCTTAGTGAGCCACACAGAGAAGCTGATAGATGGTGAGGAAGATGAAACATAAGAGAAAAGGGTCTGCATGTTCAGGGCAGGAGCCAGGCTCGGGGCTGTGTACTGAGGAAAGTACCTGAGTTTCCATACATAATGACTTTGGCAACATAAAGGCTTCTCACTTCCAGGCTCTTGCCTCAGTTTTGGACAGCTGAAGTTTCCAAATAACTGACCTTCTAATATGGGGAGGTGTTAGAATACTTAGCCAAGAAAAGAGCCACTCCAAGTGGATAGTAAGCACTGAGCTCTGCTTAGAGATTTTTTAATGAAAAGTTTTGTTGTGCAGGTTTTGGGGTTTTTATTTAATGCCCAGGGGAGCCTATAGTCTAAAAAAAAATCCATTTCTTAGTTTATAAGTCATTTGCTGGCACAGATGTCAATTTTTCAGGCATTTGTCTGCCTATAACTCTCAAGTAGCTGCTCGCCCGTTTAAAGGGTATTTGTGGGCTCCCCTGTTTTATGATCCTGTAACATGAAATGAACGGGGATTTGGAACAAAGAGGAAGTAACCAAGCTCCTCTCTGAAGCTTAGCTAGAGTAGGCAGGACGGGTGGCAGACATGTGGGCAGGCTGGCTGGTCTGGGCAGTAAAAGCCCCCAGAATTCAATGTGCTATTGAAGCACAGGAGTGGATATTTCCTGAATCCTTTTGGTTAGCATCACGTCAGGTTTGCTGCCACACTCAAGAGGCTTGACAAGGAAAAGCCATCATGACCTCTGAAGTTGGCGTCCAAGAGCCCCAAGGCAGAAACCTGGGCACCTGTGGCCTAGAAATATCGCTTAAAAGAAGAGCCCAGCTTAGTCTCACACTGATGTCTTTTCCAGAATCCACAGCACGTGTTCTGGAAGGTTCACAGGCTCCAAGGCTCCTGACGTACCACCACCGCCACCCCCCAAAGCAAGGAGGACCCGAGCACCTGCTCAGGCAGCCATGTGGAAATTCTGAGCCTCCTCTGCCAAGGCAAACAAACCTAGTTGGCCCCCAACCCCCACATTCATGCTCACAAGGGTCTCTATCTTCCTGCTCAGAGCAGGCCTGCTGGCCAGATGTGAGCCTGGGTGATACTGGGACAGGCCTGGGGAGCCAGGGGAGCACTTAATCTGCAATTCAGACCTGAGTAAGCCCCCAGCTACCCGCCTACTTCCTCTTGGCAGCCATCTAGCTGGAAAACATTGTCAAAGGAAATGGATCCCTCTGCTCATCTTCATTGGCCCTAAATGACCAGCTCTGCAAAGGGGGCATCACTTTGGAAAAGTTTTGCAGGGCAATCTTAATTGCCTAGGAGTGGTGAGACTTGATGTAGCTTTCACAACAGAAGCTTGGAGAAGGAAGTCATATAAGATATTGAAAATATCATTTAGGTCCAAGAGCCTACAATTAAAAAGGTATCTGGGATCCAGGAATGTAGTGCAGCAAGTAAGGCACAGATTTAATTTCCAACACTCCAAATAGTCCCCTAGTACAGACAGGAGTGATTCCTGAGTTCAGAGCTAGAAGCCCTGAGTCGTTCTTGGTATGGTTCAGAAAACAAATTTGCTAAACAAAAAACAAATGGAGAAAGCCCTGGTGTAGAGGGACAGTGAAAAATAGATTTATCCCTAGCCAGCACAGCACAGCCCTGGCCAGAACTGCAACTTCATATACAAAATGGGACTGAGGTCTTGGCCCAATTGAGATTGGTCTCTGATATTCCAGACTCACTTTCAGAAAATCACAGGTGATGTCTAAAAGGGGTAAAGAGGAAGAAAGATGGGAGCCCAGAAGTGGCACAGTATAGGAATTCTCTCTGGATAGCTGTGGGGGTCACAGTTTATTGACTCACTCACCTGGACTCCTCTCACCACCATGTACTGTTGGCCTGATATTCAGTATAATGCCTAGATTTGTCTTTCTGTTCGGTAAGGAAGAAAAGTCCCACTGCAGGCATACTTGAAAGGCCTGGGTTGAAAAATCCTCTCAGATCCCATTACTGCTCTATCACCTTGTGCTGATTCTTCTCCATATGGGCCATGAGATGATGGGTTACTTAACTATTTTCATCTTTTCTTTCCTCATCTTTCCCCACATCAAAGCTATAATAAAGTAAAAATAGAATTTTAAAATAACATAGTGAAGTAGATGGGAAAGGAGTAGCAATGAACAAGGGAATTAAAGAAATTTGCAGCAAAGAGGGAGGAGCTGGTGAAATGACAACTGAAGAGTTTAGAGAAGGAAGTACAACCTAGAGTAAAAGAACTGCATAATTAGTGGAGTTGATGGGGACTAGCCTACAAAACATAACTGACAGGGGTTTCGGATTGGAAATACCAAGTATATGAGAAGTGGGATAAATACAGTGCTGAAAGAGGTTTGGGGGCTAAAAGAAACACAATGATTCCACCTGGCTTCAGAGCTTTGAACCAAATCAAAAGAGAAGCTTGGAGGAGGATGTCATCTTGAAAGACATGGAACTTTGTGTCTTTACTGTGGTGGCTCCATTCCAACACCACTAGAGCCAACTACCTGGTCTAATAGGTGGTATATCCCCAGACCTCCTGAGTACTGCTGAAAGGACTCTTGATAAAAAATGTGGCAACTTAAAACACAACTTATATGGAACAATTTCCTCATTAAGTTAAAAAAAATACATATACATGGTTGTCCTTACCTAAAATTGCAACACTAACCAGAAAAATCTTAAGTAGATTCAGTTAGGCAGAGCTCAGCAACTGCCTTCATCACCATCATGACCATCTTCATCCCCTATATTTAATGAGAGTTAACTGTAAGTCAGGGATAAGTGATTAACATAAACTATTGTTCAAATAGCTAAACTTTGAGACCAGTATTACCAATGCCACATTTTCAAAAATATGTTTAAGATTTAATAGCTTATTTTAACCGAGACTGACATGTGGACCAGGTCCGATAAACCATCTCTTTTGCAAGTGCTTAACCACTGGGTTTCACCCATCTCCATCAGACCAGAGCTATTTGCATAGTTCCTTAGGTATCTTCTGTTCTAATTTCCCAACTTATGTTAGTCACTTTCATAAGAACATTTTTAGACCCAAACTGGTATGAGGGAGAGTTGAGTTGTTTAATCCAGAAGTGGGTAAGATTTGCATAGCTTGGAGTCAAAACAGGAGGGACTCTTAAAAGTCATAAGGGAAGAGCTCAAAGGAAACTTTTTACCCCAAGAAGTTTCCTCTAAAGAATCACAATGCTTCTACCTGGCTTTCACTGTCCCTAACCAACTAGATAGGGAATCTCCTGTCCATTATGTCCTTCCCTGTCTTCCCTAGCTTCTTCACTGTTATTGTGAAATTCCATTTTTGCTTTATTATAGCTTAGATGTAGAGAGGGGACAGGAAAGAGATGAAAACAGACAGGCAGGCAGCCCACTATCTTCTGAACCAGATGAAAAAGAACCAGCACAAGATGATGGTGCACTAATGGGATTTGATAGGTCATCTCAACCCAAGTTCTTCTGCTTTTGTCCTTTCAGCTCATCAGAATGTCAGAAAAGTTTAGTGTTGTTTCTTTTTGGTTTTGTTTGGGGGCTGCAGTAAGCAGTGTTATTCTTGGCTTTGGCCCACTGCACTCAGAAATCTCACCTGGTGGGCTTGGGGGACCATATGGAATGTTGGGGGTCAAAATAGGGTCTACTGCATGCAAGGCAAATGCCCTAACCAATGTACTATCTTTTCAGCCTCTTAGCAGTGTTTCTACAACTAAACTTTGCCATATAATTCTGAAAAGGGAAAGAAGAGTAGACTGTAAGAAAATAAAAAATTCTGAATTTTAAGTAGTCTAAAACATATAATGTCTAAAAAGTCAGAATGAACAGATAGCAAAAGATGCTTTTTACTTAGGAATGTGAAAGAATATTATAAAGCTATAAATCAAGTAATTTCTTCTAGAAAAACTTTAATGAGTTGGGGTAAATGGCAGGGGCTTAAGAGATTGATTTTTTTAATTCTTAACTCTTATTTTCTTCCATTTTTATTTCAGTATAATGACTTACAATATTTGTAGCAATAAAGTTTTGGGTACACAATATTTCAGTTCCACCTCTACCTACCACCAGAGTGTCAGCGTCCTCTACCAATGTGCCTCAAGTCACTTCCCCACCACTACCAACACCATTCCATTTCCTTAATAAAATCAGTTCTGAAAATTACAGTATTTTTTGCTTTGGCTTTTAAAATCAAGGACCAGTATTTATTTGACTTGTAAAAATAGTAAACAAAAAAATAATAAAGATCTACCCTCTTTAGTGGTCTCTCAACCTATAGAGTTAGAAATATTTTAGACTTATGTAGCTTATGGAGCAATGGAAGGCAGTGGTTGATGCAGCAGAGAAGGCACTGCACTTCAAATCCAAAAACCCAGAATCTAATCTTCAAGGTCTATGGCCTTGGACAATATGCTTAACTCCTGTGAGTTCCTCTATGTAGTAAGAGCAGGTAATCAAACTTTGTATGCGAAATAAAATTAAAATATGTATAGGTTGGAGACATAATTCAAAGGGTTAGACATCTAGAGAGATGTCAATGAGTTAGAGCTTTGCATGCAGGAATATACTTGGCACCACATGTTCCCCTGACCATCCAACACGTGTGGTCCCAAAACCAAATATAAATTTTAAATTAAATAAAAATATGTAGATATCAACCCAGTGATACAAACTAACTTCTTAGTGAGGTTAGAGTGCTTTGATCTAACAGATCTAAGCAAGTGAAATGTGTGAAGAGACTGAGACCTGCATAATTGATGCAGATTTCTCATCCACTGAGTTCAAGCCCAAAGTTTCAAAACTTGAAATGAAATTCCTCTTCCAACCATGCTTTTCCAAGTTCTCTGAGATTAGGGAATATATATTAAGGGTTCTGTGGACTCAAGAGAGTTGACTGGCCCAGATGTTGACTGGCCCAGAGTTGACTGGTCCTTCTTCTATAAAGCACACCCATACCTTAAATCTATCTGAATCTAGTGTGTGCCCTCCTGTATAATCTTTTCTAGATTCTTCCCAATTTTTTTAAATGTTTGAAGTATTTATTTTTAAACTAAAACCTCTGTCCAAAAGAGAAGCCTCCAGCCCTTTACCCAAGAGCAGGATTCAGCTCACCATCATGTCAAGCTGTAACAAGTCTGGTCCAAGCTATCATTTATGACAAGCAAGTCCTTCCTACCCAGGAACCAGCCCAATTCTTTACCAGATATAAATATTTTGCAGCTTCTACTCACAGTTTCAAATGGCTGGGAGATCCCTTTTCCCTAACTCTTCTCCCTATTATTTGTTAGAACCGCAATGCTTTGAAGATGGAAGAGGTTTGGCTTACCCACTTGAACTACCTCCTATTTGTGTACCACCATTCAGAGATTCACAACCTTGCAGACCAGTGCTGCTATTGCTGCTGTATCAGAATGTGAAACATCTCTAGACAAGGAAATAAGACAAGTTCCCTGAATGGGCCCAAGGCACTATTCCCACTAGTATCTAGATTTAACGGGAGATCTGCTATGAAATCTTCTAAGAAGCTTGGCTGCTCTCTGCAGAGACATCTTGTGGAGGGGAACACAAATACCTAAATACTCAATTTCCCTAAAATAAAGTTTATTCTGCGTCACTACATACTTGGCAAGGATTAATCACAATATCAATTCAGACAATTGATTAAATTAACAAACTACATTTGGGCTAAAGAAAACCTAACAGAAAACTAACTGATTCAATGAGCACAAATAAGGAACTGAAGAGGGAGAAACAGAAGGAGGCTTAAGGGGAGTGATTCGCCAGTGATTGAATGTCATTTTCCTTGAATCAAGGAATTGTTATTTTTATTTGAGTATCCTGGAAAAGATGATTCTTTTTTTCATTTTGGGGAATTCTTTTCTTGTTCAATGAAAACTCTCAACCATCTGCTCCATCTGCTTTTAAACTCTTCAGCAATTTCTAAATAACAGTTATCCCAACTCAGGTTGACACTGCCAACTCCTGCTGATTGGGGTTTTTTGAATCACCTTCCAAAAGATAACTGTTCCGCCGAGAGGAAGGCCTGGAAATAGACCTATACAGCCTATGTCCTGAAGGATCTATTTCCTCAAAGATGTAGCCAGGAGGCTCAGGGTATGAAGCCAAGCACCTATATATTTCCTTAGGGGTGAAGCTGGTAGTATATGTGGTCTTTCCCTCCAGAGGGATATTAACTTTGGGGTCACGCCATGTAGGCCTACAGCTTTTAGTGCAAATAAGTGGGTGAGGCACATAGTGGGCCCGTGAGGTGGTCAAACTATCCATGGGTTCATTGGGAACATTCATATGAGGAATGGGCTTGATGGGCTCTGGACGCTTGGTGACCCATGGTTTGTAATCTTCCTTGGTGGTAGTGGAACTTTCAAATTGGTCACTCTTCATGACGGAGAGTACTGGTCGGCAAGACTGAGCTGGAGCACCCTTAGGGAATGTATAATGGGCCTGAACTGTTGTCAAAAAGTCCATTTTTTCTTCAGGAGGGACATAGTTGGCTGGAGCTTTGACAGAGATCTGGGTTGTTGGCCAAGCCTGAAACTTATCTCGAAATTCAGTGGTGTTAGAGAAAGGTACAGCCAGTCCACTGGGCCGACCAGGAGGTTTCAAACTCTTTGCTGGCTCCCCCATGAGGCCCCGAAAGCAATCTCTGTGAGTGGTGAGGTTCTCAAAGGGTATTTCACTGGGTCTGAACTTTTCTGGCTCATGCATGAAGCGCTTTTCCAAGGGATGAGCCACGTAGTTCATCTTGTAGTTAGTCAGATCCTCCAGGGGGATGTTACAGAGCTTAAGTGCAGGAGGAGGCTTGAAGCTCACAGTATTTACCAGACCCTTCATGGAGTACTCATCCTGATGTAAAGTTCTGTTATCAAACTTAGTTGATGATGGCCGATAATGGTATTCTGGTCGAAGCAATTCTCGTCTTGGTTGGTTCCAGGGTATATAATCAGCTGAAAACAAAGAGTGCATTATAATTACTTATAAATCAAATCATTCAATCTGTGTATATCCAAAAGGGCCCCACATCCACATGCCAATCTTTAATGAGATGTCCCTTGAGATAAAAGAACGAAGTACCACCTCAGAGAAGGATTTGATGTTCCTTTTGATGTGAAGAGACCAATTTACAATAGTCATCATACCCACAATGCTGCACATAGTGATATTAAAGGGTGTGTGATTATAGAAGGACCTAGAGATCTGATTCCACCAGACAAGTGCAACCACTTGTTCACCCTGATCCCCTTGAGGGGGAAAATGCCATTTCTGAATGAACACAGTGACTGGTAAGGTGCATGTGGAGTGATGAGACAAGGGATATACAACCGACTATTGAAGAGTTCCCAGCCATACCAACCATGTGTTTGCCTTGCATGTAGCCAACATGCATTTGATCCCAGAGATCCCTGAGCCTGCCAGGAATGGTTCCTGAGTGCGTAGCAAGGAGTAAACACTTAGCATCACCCTTATAGCCTCCTGAAAAAATTTAAGAACTGATAATTTAGGCCAGCTTTGAAACTGAAGTCCAGGTGAGAAAATAGGATAACGTGCTCTGCAATTCAAGTAGCCACCATTCTTTTCCTCTTTTTTGGGGGATTTGTGTGTGTGTTTTTTTTTTCAGCCACACCCGTTTGATGCTCAGGGTTACTCCTGGCTACGCGCTCAAAAATTGCCCCTGGCTTGGGGGGAACCATATGGGACGCCGGAGAAAATCGAACCGTGGTCCTTCCTTGGCTAGCGCTTGCAAGGCAGACACTTTACCTCTAGCACCACCTCACCAGCACCCCCTTCTTTTCATAATATTTGGTTCACTCCAAGTCCTGCATGGTCCCCAATATATCTATCCATTATATCTATCAATGATCAGATATAAAGTAGCCAGTAAAGATCTCTGAGCTCCCCCTAAAAATAGTTACCTAGGAGCTATTCAGCTGCAAAAGCAACTATCCAAGAGCCTTGAGTTATATTGCAAACATAAATTAAGTCCAAAGCCATTATTTTTCAGTGTTTTTGAAGGTATATAACATAAAATGAACCATATACACAATTTGGTTTTTTTTTTTTTTTTTTGGTTTTCTTTTTGGGTCACACCCAGCAGCGCTCAGGGGTTAATCCTGGCTCTATGCTCAGAAATCGCACATGAAGCTCACCACGCAGTTAGAGAAATAACCACACTGAGAACTATCATAACAATGTGAATGAATGAGGGAAGTGGAAAGCCAGTCTAGAGTATAAGTGGGGGTGAGGTGGGGAGGAGGGAAATTTGGGACATTGGTGGTGGGAAGGGGGTATTCTTTACATGACTGAAACCCAACTACAATCATATTTGTAATCAAGGTGTTTAAATAGATATTAATATAAAAAAGAACATTATTATAGGTCTTTGTAAAGAGAAGTTGATGAAACACCTGTTCACTCTAAAATACAAAAGAAGAAGAAATCTCTCCTGGCAGGCTCGGGGGGGACCATATGGAATGCCTGGATTTGAACCATCATCCTTCTGCATGCAAGGCAAATGCCTTACCTCCATGCTATCTCTCTAGCCCAGACAATTTGGTAATCTTTAAATAATTTTTTAGAGCCAGAGTGAAAGTACAGGGAGTAAGGTCCTTGCTTCACATAAGGCTAATTCAAGTTTGATCCCCAGCACCCCATATGATCCCCCAAGCCCATCAGGAATGATCCCTGAGTATAGTGACAGGAGTAAACTCCTAGCACTGCCACATATGGACCCCCAAAAATAAAATTAACATAATTTAAAATAAAATATTTTCAACCATCACCAAAAGTCAATTTATACATTCCCAAAATTTTATTGCTCCCCAAAAATCAGTCAAGAGCACTGCTTCATAATCTATTACTTTATTACATCATTACTCATCATTACATAACTTTATACTTCATTATATAACCTTCATTATTCTTCATAACCTATCCAGTCAACTTTTTTTATGTACTCCTCTTAAACATGCCTCTTTCTATATAGATTTACACAATATGTAGTATTTTGCATTTGGCATTTTTTAACTGAGTGTATTGTGATTGAGACTCATTCCTGTTACAAGTATCAGCTATTCATTCCTTCTATTGCTAAATAATATATTATAGGGATAAGCAAATTTTTGTTTGCCCATTCATCAAAATACATACATATGGTTTCTTTTTCACTTTTGACTTATTATGACTTCTACTATGAACATTATGGGCAAATCTTTGTGTAGATATATGTTTTCATTTCTTTTAGACAACACCAGAAGCTAAGTGCTAGGAAAACTTAATTTTTATTTACTCTAAGTTAACTTTTTAAGATAGTGCAAGCTTTTTTCAGGAGGGATGCCTTTTAACATTACCACCAGCAGTGTATAAAGCTTCTCCTTTCTCTCTATTCTCTATTCAAACACTTATTTTATAAAATTTAGGGTTCAATAGACAGTTGTTGAATTGTATATACATGATGTGTTTTAAGTTATACAGATTTTAAAATATAAACTGGGTATTTAAAATATATCATTGTAGTTTAATTGACATTTGATGATGAGAATGATATAGGGGTTTATGTCCACGTGTTGTTCTATCTGTTTTGTGTTTTTGGTAAAATGTCAACTCAAGCCCTCTTATTTTGTTTTGGGTCACACTCAATGGTGGTTGAGATTTACTTGAAACTCATTGCTCTGGGTCACTCTGGCAGTGTTTGGGTGGACTGTGTGATGCTGGTGATTGAATCTGAGCCACCAACATACAAAGCATATGCTCCAACCCATTTTTAAATTGTTCTTTTAATTGCCAATTTTTATTAAGTTAAATTTTAAAATGTCAAGTTTTAAATTGGGTTCTCATGTTTGAGTTATAAGATTTACCTTTTTTTTTCTTTCTTTTTTTTTTTTGCTTTGGGGGCTATACTCTATGGTGTTCCAGGGATTACTTCTGGCTGTGCACTCAGGAATTACTCTAGGTGGTGCATGGGGAACAATGCAGAATACTAATGATCAATCCTGGGTCTGCAAGTGCCCTACCACTATACTATGGCTCCAGCCCCAAGATTTGCCTTTTCTGTCTTTTGTATACAATAAGGGTGTAGTCAAAGTTTTCTTTGACTACAGAATAGTTATTCTTCAGTCTAAAGGATGATTTTCATAAACCTAGCAATGGCTGAGTTTTTCTGTTTTATTTAGTTTAGGGCGGGAGGAACAGATGTATCAAGCACCACACTTCACCACCCATAAGTCCTTGACACTTCCCCAGCTCCAGGAATGCTCTTAAGTTTACTTTAGGATAATGCTACAACCATTTCTTTTAAATTGGCTTCATTTTAATTGAAAATCTAATCTTTCTCCCAGAGCTATTAACAGCTCTATCAGCATCTTGAAAGCATTACAGGGTCTTACAAGGAACCATCCTGCTGAATATAAACCATATGTTTTCTCCTCAGACTTTAGGCCTCACTGAAAGGAGGGCACCTACCTGCAGATGCTGACACATTGCCTCAAGGTGCTTGGGGGTGGGCTGGACAACAGGGCTTTTCTGGTCCTCTTCTATGATGGATGAAGTGTTAAGAAAACAGGTTCCTAAACTGAAAGTTGCCTCATGTGATTTCTGTTACCCAACAATACAGTTGAAACCACTTTATTATCCAACCTCCTAACTTCCTTTACCCAGCCTATATTATCCAAAAAAAAAAAAAAACCTGAAAACCTCAGAATGCCACATGACAAACTATTCACATGCGTAAAAAGTCTTCAGCAAAGTCCTTCAGGGCCAGAGTGTTGTGTGGGTAATTGGCAAGAGCCTCTTTAAAGGGATTCATTCAATAATATCTTTTTTTTTTTAAGCTTAGCTAAAACTGAAGTTGAGCATCAAGTAATTACACTCTCAATCTTTCCAATTGCACAGTGTTTTGAAAATGTCAAAATTACAACCAAATGCTATTGAGGTAAATCTTACTAGTGGTTTTCTGGAACCCAGTAATGGCAATAAGAGTAGAAAGAAAAAAACACATTTTTCCTGTACATCAGTAAGTGCAGCATGTAGACATTTAGATAGCACCCATTGAAATATATATAGTTAGTGGTCATGGAATTTGGTTCACCTTTTTGGAGGTAGAGGGGAGACAAGAGAACCAATGTATATAAACACATGCTATGGTTTTAATTATAGGAAGGAAGGAATGAGAAAGAAAGTGAAGATGGAATGGAGGAAGGAAGGAAAGACGGAAGGAAGGAAGGAAGGAAGGAAGGAAGGAAGGAAGGAAGGAAGGAAGGAAGGAAGGAAGGAAGGAAGGAAGGAAGGAAGGAAGGAAGGAAGGAAAAGAGGGAGGGGAACGGAGGGGGAGGAAGGAAGGAAGGAAAGAAGGGAAGGAGGGAAAAAGGAGGGAGGAAGAAAGGGAGTGGGGAAGAAAGGAGGGAGGAAGAGAGGGAAGGAGGAAGGGAGGGAAGGAAGGAAGGGAGGGAGGGAGAGTGAAGGGAAGGAGGAAGGAAGGAAAGGAAAAGAGGGAGGAAGGGAGGGGAGGAAGGGAGGGAACGAAGGAAGGGAGGGAGGGGAGGAAGGAAGGGAGGAAGAGAAGAAAAAAATGGAGGGAGGGAGGAAGGGAAGGAAGGGAGAGAAGGAAAGAATGGAGGAAGGGATGAAGGGAGGGAAGGAAAGAATGGAGGGAGGGAGGGAGAAAGGGAGGGAAGGAAGGGAAGGAAGGGAGGAAGGAAGGAAGAAATGAATTAATTTTAAAGTACAATATACGAAGAGATAAGGCAAAACTCTAGCACCTATAGCCCCTTATATTTCCATAAGATTTTGCAGGATTAACCTAAAGGCAGAGTGAATTAGTTAGGCATCCTCAAATTTTAATATGGTTGTTTCAGGGACCCACAAAGGTTTAATTTAAGATTTCTTAAAATTGATGTCAAATAGTGTCATCAGGAGTTTAGAACCCATTTATTTATTTACTTTATCCTTACAACACACTGTGCTAAGTGCTTGGCCTGGCCGAGTTGAGCATTCAATGTCCAGCACTGAAAACATTATATCACAAGATAAAAGTGAAATAAAAAGCTCATTTAATAAAAGATAATAAATTATTAACTTTAAAGCTATGTTATAAATGACACCTATAGTTTAAATCCAACTTCAAATATATTTTTTACTACATACTGATTTGTTTGTTTTCAATCTGAATTTGAAGAGAAATAAGAAGTTGAAACATGTGCTTATATAATTAGACAAACCCCTTTCCCATCCCCATTTTAGCTTTCTGGTCTGTTAGTATTTGTTCATCAACTCTAGTACATGCCAGAAATTTAAGAAAAATAAAGAAAATAAGATTTTCTACATTTTAACAGAAGCAATAGGAAAGGTTAGTCATGATTCAGTGTTAGCAGTACAACACTATTCTCTGATTTGCAGAGGAAAATTTGAAATGTAAAGATTTGGGTGGAAGGAGGCATATGGAAAAATGTGAGGTAGGAGAGATTAAAGCTTTTGTATTCAATTGTGTGTTAATATTTAAGATATTAGTATCATGCCTGGAAGAATGTCAATCTTTAAATAAAAACACTGGACTATTTTATACTTGCCAACTCCTAGAATGAGCAAGAAATATTTTTCACTCCAAATTTCTTCCTATAAATTGGGGAGAGAAGAAGCTGAACTGATTAGACATTGGTTTTAAAGAGTCTCTCAGTATATCTAGACTTATATCTAGAGTCACAAATCCTGGACAGAATGTAAAGGGGAGATTGTAGCTGGGTATACCTAAAAAGGATCTCTGCTTCATCCCTGACATCAGAGGCAAGAGCTTGCCCTAATTGTATTCCTCTTTTTGCAAGCTCAATGCCTTCAGTGTCCCCATTCCTTACCTTCTTGTAAATACTGAATGAAAACAGAGCTGAATAAATGCCAACCAGGAGCCCAATCCCTTTGTAAGGCATCTACTTTATTTCCATCTCTGCCTTGTTTGTAATAAATTAGAAATTTTAAAAAACAGAACCTTGTTTTCTTGGAACTTAAATTTTAACCAAGGAAACGAATATTAAACAAAGTAAAATTATACAATTAATTATGAAACAAGATGGCGTAAATTATTCAGAGCTTAATTTAATAGCATGTGTCTTGAATGGAAGGTCTGTGTGGTGTGATTATTTCCCCCATTGAGAAAAATACGTATGCTAGACAAGTAGAAGAAGGACGTTTCCATGAAAGAAATAGCAGTGAGGGGGAATAGCTGTATTCTGAACAATCTTGTAACTATGGTGTCTAAATAATTAAATAAAAAACAACAAAACAAAAATAATAAATAGCATCACAAAACACCCTGCAACATACAACTGCCAGCATGTAAACTCATCCACCCAGCTTCAGATTCATGATTAATTTTGGAAGAAGAAATGCAAGCTGAGCCACATAAATTCACAGGTACACAATACTCTAGGGTACCTTCAATGGGGCAGATTGAGTCCCTGCCCTACCAAAACCCCAGAAGCCACACCCATACCATAGCAATAGCCTTGCCAATGGCTCAACTTCACTATTAATCTCTACTGAGAATCCAAGCCAATAAAAATTCCAAGTACATTAGTTTTCAGGCTGAAAATTCTGGGATCTTTTTGGAGTGATACAGGGCATCTCCGATACTGTTGGAAGCCTCAGCAACCACACCCACATCCCAGTCACCCCCATGTAAACTTATCAACTCAATTCTAGATTCTGGAGTTCCTAAAGTATGTGGCCACATATGGCATCTCCAAATTCCATAACACTAACAGCCCAGTAGAAGCATACTAAATTCGATGGGTAAGCACAGAAACCAACTAAGCTCAATAAACAAAAAATAATACAGAAGGCTCAATAGCAATAAACAACTCAGTAAACTCTAGACAGTGATTTAATGGACCTATTGTAAGATATAGCAATTTTCACAAATTTCCTTTTAATGAAATATTTTTTTGTTAATTCTATTAGCCATTTAGTTGTAACAAGCAATATAAAATAAGTTATTTTTGGCCTATTAAGGGGACAGATTTGATGGTGAGTGAGAAACTGATAACAATGGTGGAGGGAAATCACATTTGTAGTGGAACAGTGAATGCCAGAAACAACTATATTATGAAAAATTTTGTAAACTAGTGTTTAAACAAAGTTTACAAAAAACCCTGCAACCAAAACAAAACAAAACACAAAATCCCTAGGCTGAAACAAGACTCAAGAAGAAGGAGCAAAATCTACAAAAACATCAATCGAATCCATATAATTTTGAAGTTTGAGGGCCAAAGCAGTGACACAAGCAGTAGGGCATTTGTCTTGCACTCACTAACCTAGAATGGACCGTGGTTCAATCCCCTGTCATCCATATGGTCCTCCAAACCAGGAGCGATTTCTGAGCACATAGCCAGGAGTAATGCCTGAGCATCACCGGGTGTAGCCACCCCTCCTCCCCCAAAAAAGTTTGAAGTTTTATTCCAAGATTTATCATGGTTATTTGAGTAACTTTAAGCAGGGTCCTATTATATTATCACTAAAAATATTCTAAACATCCCTGATTCCTTTGTGTAGAAAATGGATAAGATGACAAATTTGGAGATATGCTAAGGTATAGATAGACCTGAAGAGGACGGGATTAGTGTATTGCCAGGATTAATTAACAAAAGGAACGGGAAGAGAGAGAGTAAAGATGGACAGATATAAAATGGCTGTTCTATGAACAGACACAGAAAGGATTAATAGTAACAAGGGACATTGATGATTCAGAAAGGCCAAGGCCTGTCATGGTAGAAGTAGATAACAGTAAACCAGGAGGATCCAATGTCCTAAAGATACATGAAGGTGAAACCTTTACACGCAGGGGTCTCAAACTCGCGGCTCACGGGCCGATTGCGGCCCTCCATACAACATTTTGGGGCCTGCGGCCGGCCTTCAAATATTGCAGTATTCGCGATTATTCGTTTACCGAATGAATAATCGCAATAAAAATTGCATTCGTAAGAAAAAAAATTGCATTAAACATTCGCATACCCCGTGCAGTTCCGTTTGGGGTATGCAAATGTTTAATGCGATTTTTTGCAATTTTTTATTGCGAATATTCAGCAAGCGAAATCCCTTATGCAGCCCTGCCTCACCTTGACTTTGCCTCCTGCGGCCCTGCGGCCCCCAGGTAAATTGAGTTTGAGACCCCTGCTTTACAGGAACAATGACACCATTCAAAGTGTGGCTTGACTAGAAGTGTCTATGGAAGAGTGAAAGAAAATAACACTAAAAATTAAAAGGACAAAATCAAGGTTACTCCTGGACCATGTTAGCCTGGTTCGCAATTCCCAGTTCTTGGAAGAAGCAGAGAAGTTTATTTTCACGTAAGATTTTCCAGGATGATTGAGAAACCTTGCAAAAGATTCAGGAAGAAATCTACACCCCCTCAGGCATCTCTACCTCATCTCACCATGTGTCTAGTTTAACTGCCTCACTAAATAGAACTAACTCTCATCAGAAACATTAAGATACTAACAAATATTTTACATGAACCATTTGGCATGCAATTCTAAGGCATCAATAAGTACCTTAAGAAGTTATTGAGTAAAGCTGTCTCCTGTTCCATGGTCTCAATCTTGTGCTCCATGGGGTAAGCAAATATTTCATCATTTATATAGGCTCTGTGTATATATGATGTCATATCCTGTCTTGGACTAATAAGTCAAGGGCAGGGCAGTGCGCTTTCTTCACAGTTCTAGATATTACTTATTATGCTTCTGTGTATTAATGAATTTAATGCCCAATAAAAATAATCAATTTCATCTAGACAAAGTTCAAAACTGGCTAAATTAACTCATTAGAGAAAAGTGAGCATAATGGTTCTATACAGGGTAGAAGCGAACTATATGGAAGTAGCTATGCTAGGACGCCGTCTGGCTGATGTTTATGAAAATGTTTATTCAAAATTCATTGGTCTGAAAGGTATAATTTTGATTTGTCAATTTTCCTGTATGTTATGTTTTGATGATTATTAAAGATAGTGGCTGGGTTTTTGGTTTTTTAAATAGAAACCATACCGAGCAGTACTTGGGCCCACCAAGGCTATATATGACAATAATCAGGTAACCAGAGGTCAAATTCAGCACCAGAACTCAAATTCAGGTTCACTAGCATTGTGTCCCAGCCCTTGTGATGTTTTTTTATATAGATGAATTAGTCAATCACTGAATTCGTGCTGAACATGAACTTAGCTTAAACTTAAAAGACACTTCCTCATTGTATAACTCAAACAGGATGCTAAGCTCTGGCAAATATTTTCCATAAAAGACCAACTATTAAAAGTCTTAAGCATTACAGGATATAGTCTGTCATAAGTTCTCAAGTTTTCTCTGAAGAACAAAAGAAGCTACAAAAAGGAATTGCATATGACTGGGCTTCAATAAAATATTCTTGTGAGTGCCCAAACTCCACATATGCAGTTTTCACATATTCTGAGATAGCAATAATCTCTTTTTGCTGTTGTTTTCATTTGATGGGTGGTAGGGGAAGAAGAAGACACAACCCATGGGGTATTATTAGCTTTAGTTTTCTTTTGGAGGGTTATAAGGCATTGGGGAATTATTAGCTTTTGCTTTTATGATTAGGGTTATAAATAACTATGAAGAAGAAAGAGTTTGGTGTGAATTGCTTGTTTTTGTTTTGTGGTGCCAAATGCAGGCACACATGGAAAGCAGACACTCTTCTGAGCTACATCCCTAGTTTTTATTTTGTTCTTTATAAATATTTTATATTTTCATTCTAAATTTTTAATAACCACCCTTAGTTCTCCAGCTATACAAAAAAAAAAAAAAGAAAATCAGCCAAATTTGGCCACTAGACAGTAGCTTTCCTGATCACAGCACTAAGAGGATAAACATATAAGATGCATTTCCTGGCCTGTGTACAGGCTCAGCCTATGTTTCTCCCAATTTACCCATCGCGTACTCTCCCACCTTTATAAGTAGGCAGATTCTCCATCTTGTCAACACATGGATATTTATTGTCCCGAGGTTTGATGGGATCCACTCGATTGACAAGGTAAGGGTTGTAATCTTGTCTATATGTCGTGAGCAGGTCCATATTCTCTTCACTTGGGATGAAGGGATTGGGCTGCTGAAACTTCACAGGTAATACTTTGTGAGGCCCAAAATCTCTCCTGTAAGGAAAATAAGTGCATGCCATTGGGGTCCTTGGCTAAGAATAAGGCTCACAGTTTCCATTTAACCCATTTAACAATTATCTAAATTTTCAGATATTTTCTGAAAAGTCACCTACACTCTACTCCCATAACTGACCTTCCTTCTGTTTATCACCTTCAGGAAAAGTACCCCATTACTTTTCACACTCAAGTCACACACCCATACACCATGCTGAGTCCACCACTCATGGTTCCATATAATCCATATTCCCCTCCCCACACCTCATCTGATTTCCTTTTCCCTCTTGTTTCAGCCCCTAACCATTTCCTGTGATAACTCATCACCTGGCCTTCCCATTTGATTCCTGCTCCTCTGATTCAATCCCCAGATGTGATCAGAATAAACATTTTAAAGTAAACATCAGATCATTTTCCTACCCAAAATAAAAATACTCCTCCACATAAAGCCCAATTTTCAATCTTGCTGTTTAAGTTTTCCTAATCTTACCCTGCCTTACACCTCAGTCTATGCTCCACCTCTTCCAACCACCTACATGCCTCTCCAACCACACAGAACCACTGGGAAAAAATCTATTCTGTGTCTGCTCTCTCTTTCTCTCTAATGGACTTCTGCAAGTTCCCTTCATTGTGGTGCTGACTTCTATTTTTTTTTTTTTTTGCGCACACACACACACATACACACACACACACACACACACACACGTCTTCTATCAGTTCCCAATGTTTTCTTTAGCCAATGTTACCTGCTTCCTCTACTGGACATTATAGAAAACCTCAATAAAAGGCATCTCTCCACTCTGGCATTAGCAACCACATTTTCAGGATATGAAAGGCATGAGGCTCATCACTAAACAAGAAATATTTCCTTCCCAAAGCATCCCACAGCTAGAAAAAGGCCAACATGCTAACTGTACCAGCCCCAGGAATTACCCTGACAACAGGACTCAACTCTGCCTTGCTCTGCCCACGAGGGTGGTCTCAGATTCCCACTCTCAATGCAAAACCTCTTAAGTAAACATTTCCCCACAAGGGCTTCTGCTTTACACAACAGTCTGTTTTTTTCTGGAGCCCATTTATCCAACTGGACAAGGGAAAGGTAGATTTTTCCCTGATGGCGCTTGCCAAAACAATCTCACCAAGGGAAGGGGAAGGTTTCCGGACAGGAAACATCAGGTCCAAACACCAATAAAACCTACTTCCCGGCCGAAATCTGGAGCAGCGTGACTGAGCCATGCTTGACTAGCAAAGGTAACACGCTCCACTGTACCCTGTCTTGCATGAGTTATATACATGGTTGTCAATAAACCCAAACTGGGGCCTAAAAATGCCTGGTTTGGTGACAGGGGGGAGATAGGAAACAGGAAAATTCTTCTTACTAGGGCTCTAAGGGGGAAGTGGGAGATGGTTTGGTTGAACTCCTAAGAACACTAAGGTTAAACTTAAAAATATCTCTCAGCAGCAGCTACAGGGCCTTCAACCTGGGCTCCCTTCTCAAAGGTCCCATGTTGGCAAGAGCAGGAGGAAGTTGAGTGATGTGAGGCATCTAGAAGCTGACTTTATAAATCGAGGCTTAGGAAGAAAATAAGCTACCTATGACACAAAGATCAGTTCCACTTTTTCTACCCTTCTTACTGTACACAGGGATTTGTTCAATACTGCATTAACTGCTGCAAATAGCTAGGAGCAGGACTTCAGAGAGAAATGAAAATGTCCAGAAAACCCTGTCAGAAAACCATGATTAACTGCAACGTAACTTCTGTCAGAAAGTTTGCTTTCTCAGCAGAGTGCTCCCTAGAGGAAGAAAGCTCTCTTCAAAAGGAGAATAGTGTTGTTTGGGGCCAACTTGCAGGAACATCTCCTCACATACACCCATTCTCACTGATGGCTAACCAAAGATTCAGGCCTTCACTTTCAAGGCTGTACCAAGAGTGATGTTAAAATAAATAAATAAATAAATAAAACACCAGGATGCCCAAGTTGCCCCAACAAAGCCCTACAATCTCCAAGCAGCCAGGAGTGCTTTCAAGTCAAGGGTTCACTATGTTGTGCATGGCATCCTCTTCTGTAGCTATACTTAGGAAGAAAGCCAACTTCTCCTTCACAGAAGCTGTTAGAACCATGTTTAAAGGGCTGCCAAATGCTCAGACAACTAAAGTGTGCTTAATGCTCCTATTTCCTGCTGTTTCTATAGGAAAAGAGCTGATAAATTCTTGTAACCATGCTCACCAAATTCATAGGATATCCTGAAATGGATTTCTCAAAGAAACGAAAGCTGTTTCAGCAAAATCCTTGCTCAGTGTTCACTAAATCTTCCCCAGTACAAAAATTTAAGTCTCAGAAAAAATGTACAACCATGACTGAGTATATTAATCCCTTCTAACTTAGGCCAATGATTTTGGCAAGGGGCTTGGGGTGGATAAAATGACTTTTTTTTAAAGAGAAGAAAGTTTTAAATTTAAATTTTGATTCATTTATATCCCACCCCAAATATTTAGTGTGGCTTAAGAGTGATTTTAATCAGAATTTATGTGCTTCCTCATTATGTTTTTATGTTAAGAACTTTTGCTGAAACCTAGCATTAACCACAATATAACTGCCTATCCCCAACCTCCCATAACCAAACAACCTCTAAGTTCATGTAAAAGAAAAGTATTTTATCCTTCCCAGGAACTGCCCAAAGTTAGTAGTTCTTTTATTTTTAAAGAACACTTTCCTCTCTTTCTGCAGTACATTTCCTAGTCCGTAGGCCCAATGTGACCTTGAATTAAGAAAAAAATGGCCAAAGATTCATTTCCTTTTCAGTGAGTAGCTATAAAATTTATACAGTAGGGAAGTCTAAGAGTTAAGTTCAGAGTTAAGTAAAGGTTAAAGCCCTGTTGGGGAAGTCATAACAACGTGGCCTCCAATAATTAGGTAAATCTCAAGAAAGGTGTTTTCAAAGAATCTGACAAAAGGAAAGAAGAAATAACGTAACAGCTAACTGAACATGAGTCTGGAAGTGGACAAGGTGATTTTCATGGAGATAAAGGGCAATATGATACTTTTCAACCTATTTTCAATGTTTATATAAACTTCAAAATCTGTTTGTTTGTCCAATGAATCAATCATACTAAAGGGAATCCTTTTAATATTTCCTCTTCCAAATTTGCCTCTTCCAAATTTAGTCTCTTGACTAAAGGCTTTTTGCCTGTTCTCTCCAAATGCATATATATGCACACACCTCTCTGGTATCTCACCAATAGACCATCTCCTATATTATGGTTTAAATTCTCTTTACCGCCAGTTCTTTTTTTGTTAGTATTTAAATGTATGCCTATCTTTAAGAAAACCCAGTAAACTATGGCACAATCTTCATTACAGTACACTTCTGTCAAATTACTTTCCTCTCTTCCCCCCTCTTTCTTATAAAATGGTTGTCTTTGGATATGGGTTTGCCTTTCTCACCTATTATTCATGTTCCACCTATTAAAACTGGGTCTTGAGGGCCAAAGCAATAATGCAGAGGTAGGGCATTTCCCTTATACACGACTGACCCAGGACAAACCTCGGTGTTGTGTATGTAAACATTTCAATGGGATTATTATGTTACTGATCCTACCCTGATCGGTGATTGTTCCCTACCCTAGGGTGTGATCTAGCATTCTGCTCCCACCCTAGGGTGGCACCTGATTCTGCTCCCACCATTGCGTGGTACCTGATCCCACCATTGGGTGGTACCTGATTCTGGGGTATAAAACAAGGGTCTGTGAAAGGCTAAAGGCTGTTTTTCTGGGGCCTATTCTGGGGCCTTTTGGCTTCAGCCTCTTCACGGAATAAAGAGCTGCTTTCTTCGGAAGCCTGACTGCCTCTTGGCTTTCTTCCCGCCGCATTCACCTCAGAACTGCCGGCTGAACAGGGTAACAGACGTGTGGTCTGAGCTGGAGGAGAAAGGCCTCATCCTCCATCCCTCCATCAGTCAACCACATCAAGGGCTGACTTGCAACACCTCGGTTCTATTCCCATCGTCCCATATGGTCCCCCAAGCCAAGAGCAATTTCTGAGCTCATAGCTAGGAGTAACCCTGAGCATCTCCGGTGTGGCCCAAAAACAAAAAAACAAAACCAAAAAGGACTGATTCTTCTAATTCACTGACAGGCTGAAAAGTAAGTGCCATCATACTTTTAAATCCAGTCATTACTCCACAGGTCTACAAGAACTTTGTTTCTTAATATCTCTCCTTTGACATCTTTGGTGTCCTTTCTCAATATCTTCCATGGGATTTTCCTTTTGTCAAATTATATTGTTTATAACTACTACATGTAATTTTGTACCTTAAGGGGTTAAAATGAACTTTTTTCATAGAGACCATCATTTTCTCACAGACAAGTTCATGTGTATCTCATCAACTTAGACAGAATCACAAATTCTGATTTCTGCCACTGATCCTGATAAGAATACAATGATCCCTCTTCACAGTGACAGATAGGATTCTAAATACCTGCCTCCATAGTTCAATTTATATAGCATGTCTTCTCCTCCATCCCAATTTCTCAACCCACTAATATCAAGGTTAGCATCTATAGCAATATCATATAAATTCTAGACAAAATATAAAAAACAACTATTTTGGAGCAATAAAGACTAACCAAGATATGCAAGGTTTAGAACATACATAGCCAACAGATGGGAGAAGTGAATGATGCTGAAGTAGGCTCTATAAAGTTTCTATTATTTTTGGTGTTTCCAGTATAAAGGCAAACAACAGCTGTGTCATGCAGAACAGCAGAAATGAAATGTGCAAATGGAAAAGGATTCCATATTTTTAAGAGAAGCAAGATAGTTTTTATTGAACAAAATTTTATTTGGAAAAACATGAGGAGAGAGAAAGAATAGAAATACATGTGGTTCAAGAAAGAACAAAGGCTTCTCTAGAATAGAAAAGGCAGAAAAGAAGCCAGCAAAGATAGGTGTTCAAGGCCGAGTGTGGGCTTGAAAAAGAAAAAACTGGGGGCCAGAGAGATAGCATGGAGATAAGGTGTTTGCCTTGCATGCAGAAGGATGGTGGTTCAAATCCCAGCATCCCATATGGTCCCCAAGCCTACCAGGAGCTATTTCTGAGCGTAGAGCCAGGAATAACCCCTGAGTGCTGCCAGGTGTGACCTCCCACTCCCTCAAAAAAATAAAAGAAATAGAAAAAATGTGTAAAATTTTCCACCTTTTTAATTAACATGGATATATGATCTGCCAAGTGTGTGGCAATCACAGGGTGCTAGAAAGTGAGAAAATAATCCTACAAAGGAGAGAACCAGAGACAGGAAGTTTCAAAAAATTTTATATAATCTGAGTCTAAATCTCTGGCTGGCCTCATATACTTAAATCCTTTCAAGTAGGGGCTGGAGCGGTGGCACAGCGGTAGGGCATTTGACCTAGGACAGACCACAGTTTGATCCCCTGGCATCCCATATGGTCCCCCAAGCCAGGAGCGATTTCTGAGCACATAACGAGGAGTAAGCCCTGAGCATCACCGGTGTGGCCAAAAAACAAAACAAACAAAAATAAAAAATGCTTGCAAGTAATCACACTAAAAATAACAAATTAAACTGAATCTCAGGTTTCAAACAAGACAGTAGCATTTTAAATCCAATCGAGTTATCTCCTATGCTATTAAAAATAATAATGTTAACAAAATAACACTTAAGAGTATCAGTTCCCAAGCTATTTTTATTACCCCCTTTTCAGAAAACTTACTTTTTACTCAGTATTCCATTAGAAATCAAATTTCTTTAAGTGAACAAACAGAAAGTTTGCCCAGTCTTGTCAATAAGTGAAGGAATCTGCCAAATCTCTGCCTCTGCTCTTCAATCAAATCTATCAAATCTGAATTTAATTCCAACTTCTTTATTCTGTGCCCCCATTTTGTCCAATTTTCTTTAGAATGAAGATTCAATACTTCTTGAATTTCACATCTTGAAGACACCTTTTCTTCCTAAAACTATCCACTTTGCCCTTCTTTAGGGATCTAGCTTACCAAAAATAATGTTCTCAAATGGGGTTCAAGTGTTTTATATAATAACATGCTTTGGGGAAATGAGGCTTGAAGTGAAAACCTCTTCATGAAGTAATCGCATATCTATATGAACTAAAAACAGAGCCTATATGAGAAATACTGAAGGCTATAAGAAACCATTTTCTTTTTTAGTGTTTTTTTTTATGGGGGGAGGGTTGGGGTCACACCCGGCAGTGCTCAGGGGCCACTCCTGGCTCCATGCTCAGAAATCGCTCCTGGCAGGCTTGGGGGACCATATGGGATGCTGGGATTCGAACCACTATCCTTCTGCATGCAAGGCAAATGCCCTACCTCCATGCTATTCTCCAGCCCAAAAAACCATTTTCAACTAAAGAAGCCTGAAAATCATGAGTATTACCCTCATGGCACTGCTGTAAATCCCTGAGATGTATAATCAGTAAGAGTTGTGTGCAGCTGAAATCATACCTCATGCTGGGATGATAACCTTTCCAGAAACCAGGTGTGTGTCTGTCTGTCTGTCTGTCTGTGTCTGGGCTTACTTACTAAGTTCAGCCAACCCCTGAGCCACATGATTATTACATCTGACAGGTGGCAGACCTATGTCCAATCTCAAAAAGCAAGGCTAGCTTTTAGGTAGGGAAATTAGCAAGTCAGTTTTGTAATACGGAGTCATAAGCATAGAAGGGTGACAATCCATGCAAGCATAGGTGTGAAGATGTGAGGTAATCTACCACTTTTGCCACAAAATTCAAACAGAACAGTTTCCCCCAAGCTTCATGACAGAGACATAATTTTGTTTTAAGTCTTTGAAAACTGGTACCTAGTATGGAAGACACAGGGCTGAGGAATTATGAAATTGAGGTATAAGAGAGAGAAGAAAGAGAAAGCCTTTATTTCTCCTCATTCTTTTGGGGGAAATCAAGTCTAGGATGAATCATTTTTGCTGTTTCCTTCCCCCTGGAGAATCTTGAACCTGATACTTTTTCCCTCTAAAGAACATATTATCATTAACTTGGAAATTCTTTAAGTATCTGCTTTCCTCCACTTTGATTGCATCTGAACATGAATAATATTGTTGCTTTAGCTTTGACAAAGCCAGGGAGATCTGGATGCTATGTTTATTTTCATAAGTGACATGAGGCAAGGATAATTTAGGTATGGTCAGAGGGGAAGTTTTTGTCTTGTTTTGCAAAGCACCACTGAAAAGAGGTAAGCCAAAGAGAACTCCATGTAGTGGCTCAGAGTTGGGTGATGGGGCTTCCCTTTGAGAGGAAGGGCATTCTTATTCTCCTAAGTTTGTGGGCAACAAAGATCATTTTTTATCCTCCAACCATGGAAGTATCTCTATATTTCCAGGATAGAGTTCATAATATAACAATATAACAATTATATATAATATAACAATAATAGTAATTTCATGTTATAACTTGCTCTTGATTTTCTGAAAATTAGGTTAGAAAGAAATGAAAAAACCAGCATCTATAGGCTAAACCTTATATCTATAAGGCAGACCAGACTTGTCCTTTTTCTACCAATTATGTCTCTTCTCCCATGTGCCTACCACCTGCTGTTGGTCACAGTTTCTAAATTAACCTCAATTTCTAAAAGGGGAAAAGTAGTGTTTGACCTTGATTGTGGTCTTTAGATCCTCACAAACTAAGGATGCTATTTTTTTTGTAAAAATAAAGCCCAAATTTTAAAGTATCTATTAAGAAGGGATAGGTTAAAGCAGGTTGAGAACAAAATTTTAATAGTGAATCTGGAGTTATTAACATTATGAATAAAACCATTTTAATATAATAGAGCATAAAAGATTCTGACTCAATTTGTGCTTTAAACAGGTCTTGATTCTCCTTCTCAAATGTTACTACATAGCAGTTCCTATCAAGACTCAGAAAAAATTGTTGGCTTAATTTCTCTACTAGTTATTCTTTCAAATGTTTCATAACACAGAGTCATCTCTTAGATCCAAAGAAAGATCCAAAGCCTTTAGTAGAAGCAGTCTATGCCTCTTCCCTTCAATAATATCAACAGGAAATATATTTAATTTTGGATAGTTCTGGGAATCAAACTCAACAGAACATGAAGCTTGATCAAACTCAAACACAAGCAAGGTATGTTCTCTTCCACTAACTTGGAAATTAACATTCCACTAACATTGGAAACTAAAATTTCTAGCCTTTTAAAATCAAGTTAATAGTACACATTTCTTTACTCATATATTAAACAATTTAAAGAAGAGTTTTCCCCAAATTTAATAGCATAAATATAATTTTAACTCACTCTTTCTGTTCTAAGTTCCATTAACCACTACCATCATCTAAGTTGACTTGGAGCTATATGCCAATGCTTCAGCTTCCCTCTACCCATTACTTCATTGACATATCTCAGTCTTTAGTCCCACAAGCAAGCAATAATTCTCTTCAAAGGGGATATTGGGAAAAATAAAACTGGCTAAAATGCAAAACTTTCTTTTAGTATATGTTGATATTGCACATTAGTGTAAAACTGTACATATTGTGTAAGACTGTTGCGCATCATATATTCATACCATTTTCACTCACCTTGATGTGGTCAGGCCTTCCATTGGTATGGCCCCTTTCTGGTACTCCATCTTGGGCTTGAAAGACTCTCTGGGCAGATAAGAGTGATAGATAGGGTAGTTCTCGGTATATTCGGAGAGAAGACATGGTTTCTCTGTTTTATCAAAAATCTTAGTAGGGAGATGTGGACAATGGTGCCGCCTATGAAAGATGAAAAATATTAGGTTATCTGTTTTGGAAATAGATATAACCTATGTGATAATGCTACCTTCAAAAACTGTGACACAATATATAAAATCATAACAAATGGCATTAAAGCATGAGTATAACCCTTGTTTTATCTACTAAACTATACACAGTGGCCAGAATTTATAAGAGATAGGGTCTTCCATTTGTTTACTCTTATACCAAGGATCACACCCAAAGCCTCATACATGCAAAGCATGTGCTCTACTACTAAGCAATATCCCTAACAGGCAGTATAGTTTCATCATCAAAATTATTTTAGTCTCAGAGTGTAGCACAAGCATTTAGAATTATAACAGTGCAAAAAAATCATCACAATAAGTCACAATAACACCATTTCTAAGCAATGTTCAATTTTGTACTACCGGGCCAGAGTGATAGTGCAGTGGTAGTGTGTTTACCTTGCACACAGCTGATCCAGGATGGAACTCGGTTCAATCCCCAGCATCCCACATGGTCCCCTTAGCCAGGAATAACCCCTGAGCATCACCAGATGTGGTCCAAAAAAACAAAAAAAAATTTGGGGGGTACCACCATACTATTACTTCTTTCCCCAGGCTCTCCACAACATCTCCTTGATGAATTTTTGTTTGTTTGTTTTGCTTTGGGACCACACCACGTAGTGCTAAAGACTTACTTTTGGCTCTCTGCTCAGGAATCACTCCTGACAGGCTCATGGGGTGTGGAGGATCAAAGCCAGGTCAACTGCATGCAAGGCAAGCATCTTGCCCATTATACTGTATCTTCACATCAAAAGTTTAACTCTAATTTCAAAGTATCACCTTTGTTGACTCTACGAAAAGAATTCCATTGGTCATCTTATACCTAAACGACATCCTACTATCTCTTTCTTCTCATAGACAATTTCAACTCATCACCATGCTTTCTTATCATTAACTGATATCTATAATTGGCAGTTTTAGTTTATCTATTGCTAATCATTCAAGTTGACAATATATTTTTATCATATTCACTTTTACATTCCTAATACCTTATAAGTCAGGCTAGCACATCTTAGTCATTCAATAAACATTTACTAAACAAATGACTGTAATCATAAATTAATAATTAAAATTTTTTGTCTCAATATGTTGATAGGTGATAAATAGGTCATTATTTAAATGTGTAATTACATACACTAACCACTTTGTATGTCAAATGAGCTTTTTAATTTGACATACAAGATAATAAATGACATTGTTCTACAAGTACCTGGTCAAATGAAAGTAATTTGAGCCATCAAAAAACTAATCTATTAATAATTGGTAGCACAACACACAATCTCACAGATCTGTTAGGGTACTTTTTCTTACAAAATACCAGTAGATTAACAAAACTCCATGCCAACAATTTTTAACTTGATTGTCTCAAGGAATCAGGCTACTTTTAATTTGGTTTTACTCAGAACTAGTCTTAATTGCAGAAACTAAAATACAAAGTACTTTGGAGTAGGATAAGAGAAAGGCAAGAGAAAAAGAGAAGCATATATAAAATTTATAAACTCCTTTTCAGGAAACAATTATCATGATGTCTGTTATCAAAAAATTCTATCTATCATATGAAGGCTGCTATCTTTACTGTTGTGATTGGGCAACCTCCAATAATCTCATAAATGCCAGAGAAAATGACTTGCTCTTTTATTGTTCCATATGCAAAAAAACACATGAATAGTGTTGAAGACAGACTGCTTGGTTTTTGTGGTAGTTTTGATTGGTGGCAATACAATAACTTCGTATTTTTTAAAACAAACATTAGCACTAATACATACCACAATAAAATGATATACTCTATCATTTTCTTCTCATTTGTAGACTTGTATATTGCTTAAGATGCTCTATACTTGCTTGCTTTGCTTATTATTTTTATTATTACAATAGTACCTGTCGGTTCATGGTAAATATTTTAGATTTTTACAATGATTTACAACATGATCTTTTTCAAATATGCTGTCCTTATAAAAATCTGCATCTCACAATTCTGAAAGTATTTAATTAAAGTTTAGTTTCCCTTTTAGGAAGACATGGGAAGTTGAGTGATACCCAACCAAGCTCCAGTCTTATTCCTAGTTCTGTGCTCAGTAAAAATTACTAATGGTGCTCAGGGGATCATATGTAGTACTAGTTTTAAACTGGGACATATAAAAGGCAACTAGTTCTCTAGCACTAGTTTTCACTTCTCAAAATGGCACTTAATGTATAAAAATGAATACGTAGAGGATCAAAGATATAGTCCATTGGGTAAGGCACTGTTCTTGCATGAAACCAAACTGTATTTGTGCCCTGGCATCACATATGGTCTCCTAAGCACCATCAGAACTGATTCCTGAGTGCAAAGACAGGAGAAGCCCCTAAATATCACCAGGTATGGAAAATGAGGTTTGTGAGTCCAGTGGAAGGGAGCGGCAGTGGGCTATAGTGGGAGTTTGGATCAAAAAAAGGAATCATTTTGAATTGAACTGAGGTAGCTGAGTATTTCTTCTAGTCAAGGAGCCCCACCATAGCACATATAAAACAGCACCACACTACAAAGGTCACAATGGGAAAATAACACAGTACCACACCATACCTCATGACTGAGATGTTAGTTCTGAAAACCTAACCAAACAACAGCAGCCAACTACATAACTTCTCTTAACAGGACATTAGAGAGGAAAATGTTAAGGCTGCTCAAAGAACTCAAAGAAACCATTGAATGGACAGCCCATAAGACTCAAGAGGATATGAGAGTAGAAATAAGAAAAATTCAAACAGAAATGTCAGGGCTAAAAATCATGGTAGTAAATGAAAATATCACTGGAAAAGAACCTCACCAGCAAAGTAACAGCTGAATCAGTAAGCTAGACGATGAGTTCCATTCAGAATCAGTAAGCTAGAAGATGAGTTCCATTCAGCTGAAGAAACTGGAAGCATCTTAAAGAGTCTTAAAATAAATAGACAGACAACAGTAAGCCTTTAGGATAAATTTAACAGTATAAAAATCATTGTGTTCCTAAAGGGTCAAGAAGAAAACCCATATAAAGAAGCAACAGTCAAAAACATCATTGCTGAGATATTCCCAGCACTGAAGAATACTTTAACCCACATTTTGATTGCCCAAAGAATACCAGCTAAAAGACATTTAAATAAAAGCACCCCAAGGCAAATCCTAGTCACAGTGATGAAAACCAGATAGAGATAAATTCTGAAAGCATAAAGATCAAAAAGGTAAACTACATACAAAGAAGCAAAATTTACAACAGATTTATCATAGGCAACTCTGCAGGCCCTAAGGCTCTGGTGAGACAGAGTGGGGAAAAAATTCTTTTTTTTTAAATATTAACAAAATGAATGTTTCATCAAGAATGCTTCACTCTATCAGACTTTCATTCAGGTTTCAAGGAAGAATATATAGCTTCATGGATAAACAAAAGTTCAGAAACTTCAGACTCAACCAACCTTAAAGGAAGGTTGGCTTGAAGGGTCTACTTCAAGGCAAAATTCCATGGCTTTTCTATATACAAATAATTAAAGAAAGAGATATTTTAAAAATAATTCCATTCAAAAATGTGCCTCAGAAGATCAAATACCTCAAACTCAACTTAACTAAAGAGGTAAAAGACCTACACAAAGAAAACTACAAAACACTACTTCAAGAAATAAAAGAGGACACAAGAAAATGAAGACATATACCCTGATCATGATTGGAATGATTAAAATCATTAAAATGTCAATACTTACCAAAACATTGACAGATTTAATGAAATCTTTGTAAGAGTACCCATGGTATTTTTTCCAAAAGTGGACCAAAAACTCTTGAAAATTCATTTGTAACAAATGCCCACAAATAGCTAAAACAATCTTTAAGGAAAAGAATAGGGGAGGCATCATTTTCCCCAACTTTAAATTGTACTATAAATCATGATATTGAAACAGCATGATATTGGAAAAGACAGATCCTCTGGGATAACTTGAATATTCTTAGACTATCTACAGGTATATGATCAATTCATTTTTGATAAAGGGAAAAGAAATACTAAGTAGAGCAAGGAAGTCCTCTTCAATAAGTGATGCTGGGCAAACTATTCAACTACATGCAAAATAAATAAATAAATAAATAAATAAAAGTGAACTCAGACCTCTCTTTCACACAATGCATAAAGGTCAAATCAGAAGAGATTAAAGATCTTGATATCAGGCCTAAGACTATAAGGTACATGGAGGAAAACGTAAGCAAAAGACTCCATGACATTGAAGCTAAAGGCATCTCCTAAATGAAATACCCCTGCCCAAGCAAATACAAGCAAAAATAAACAAATGAGATTGCATTAAACTGAGAATCTTTTGCACTTCTAAGAAAACAGTGACTAGGATACAAAGGCCACCCACAGAATGGGAGAAACTATTCACTCAATACCCATCTGATAAGGGGTTAATATCTAAGATATACAGGATACTGACAGAACAACAAAAAAAAAATCTAACTCCATCAAAAAATGGGGGAAAGAAATGAGCAGACATTTCCTCAAAAAAGAAATACAAATGGCCAAAAGAGACATGAAAAAGGGGCCGGGCGGTGGCGCTAAAGGTAAGGTGCCTGCCTTGCCTTCGCTAGCCTTGGACGGAACGCGGTTTGATCCCCCGGTGTCCCATATGGTCCCCCAAGCCAGGAGCAACTTCTGAGCGCATAGCCAGGAGTAACCCCTGAGCGTTACCGGGTGTGGCCCAAAAACCAAAAAAAAAAAAAGAGACATGAAAAAAATGCTCCACATCACTAACCATCAGAGAGATGCAAATCAAAACAGTAAGGTATCATCTCACACATCACAAAAAATGAGCAACCAGTGCTGGTGTGAATGAAGAAAGAAAGGGACATACATTCACTTCTGATGGGAATGCTGATTAGACCAGCCTTTTTGAAAAAACAATATGGATATTTCCTCAAAAATCTAGAAACTGAGCTTCCATATGATTCAGCAATACCACTCAAAGGAATATACTCTAGGAACTCAAAAACATCATGCAGAAAAGCCCTCTGCTTTCCTATGTTCATCACAGCACTATTTACAATAGGCAGAATATGGAAACAACCCAAGTGCCTGAGAACAGGTGAGTAGATAAAGAAATTGTGGTACAACTACATATGAAATTCTACACAGCAGATAGGAAAAATGAAATCATAAAATTTGCTTACATTATGCATGGATGGATATGGAGATTATTATGCTGAGTGAAATGAGGGAAGGAAAAGATAAAAAGGAGAGCATAAGAAAAATAACAGTATGGTAATAATGACCACTTATTATAGAGTTGAATAAATAAATAATAATAAATGTTATTTATAATAAAGTTTATTATAGAGTCAATATAGCTTATTGAGTTAAAGTACAGGGGGATTAGTCCATGATAGGAAGCTTGCCACAAGAGTGGTGAATGCAGTTAGGATAGTGAATAGTCCACGATGACAGTGATGGTTGGAACTGATCAATCTGGACAAGAACTATGTGCTGAAAGTGATATATATTGTATCCCTTAATTAGCAATAATGCAAATCACAGTATTTAAAAAACAAAAGAGAGATAATAAGAGAAAGAAGTAAAATAATATATGATTGTTCTTATATAGAGGCGGGAAGGGTGGGTGTGAGGGATGCTGGGGACATTGACTGTGGGAAATGTGCATTGTATTGCAAATCAAAGTGTTTAGAAGAAAACTAAGATAAGAGAGAAAGAGAGCAAAAGAAGAATAATATATGCCCCAGAGACAGGAAGGGTGAGAGGGAAACTGGTGTCGGGAAATGTGCATTGGTGAAGATTGTTGTACATTGTATGATTGTAACTCAATCATGAACTACTTCATATGTGGAGAAAAAACAACTGTATTATGAACAACCTTGTAACCATGGTGTTTAAATATAAAAATAATTTTGCTTTTGAAATAATTTAAGGAGTATGTAAAATACGATTTCAGAACTCCATCTATTAGCAAAAATTGTACTGCCTATTTGAAATCTCTACGAGTCTTCTATTACTACCATATCATAGAAGTGTAACTTAAAATAAATAAATAAAATTTATGATAGTAAAAAATAGCTAAAGACAAATTACTTATATTTTATATTTAATAAAATGTCTCTTAATGAGATATATGGCAATGATTGCTTTAATTTTGTCCACTCACGATATTAAACTGCTATTTTTGCAAGTAAACAAAACAATCTCCCACGATATATGAAAAAATCATATATTACTAACATTTCTTTGCTCTAACAATCAGCCCAGTTATCTGAGGTTTCAATCTTGGCCAATTAATGCTCTATCATTTTAGAATTCTTACAAACCTCAAATTAAAAACCAAGCAGTCTTGGCTACCAAAAATATGTCCACATACATATATTTTATTAAACCAAACTCTCTGAGATAAAAACCAAGGTTTTATTAAGGATAAATTAAAATCAGCTATGTACATTAAAAATAGACTCTAAGAGGCAAAGCAATATTTGCCACCACCCCCTCCTAAGTACACCTAAGTTTTGGTTTTTCTTTTAAATTGCTGTTGTTTGTTTTACAAGGACGACCTCGCAAAGAGTGCTCAGGGATCTGGGAGCCACTCTGCAATTCTTAGCCTACCAGGCTAGACAGTTCAATGCTCAGCCTGTTATGTGGTTCTGGGGCCACCAAGGGTAAACCTGGCAGTGTGTAGGGGTCCCCAAGCTATAGTCAGCAGAGGTCAGGGGTCCATGTGTCTCTAAATATCAAATGTAAGTGAGTTGTTCTTTTCAGCTGTTTTTAAGCCAATAAAACTTCCCTTTTACATAGCCCACTTTCATAATCTTACTTTGTTCTGTTTCTTTCCACACTCTTAGTATATAAAATATACTATATGGGGGATAGAACAATAGCACAACAGGTAGGGAATTTGCCTTGCATACAACCAACTGGGGTTCAATCCCCAACATCCCATATTGTCCCAAGCCTGCCAGGAGTGATTCCTGAAGGCAGAGCTAGGAGTAACCCCTGAGCACCATCGATGTGACACCAAATATAAAATATATATAAAGGTTATTCCAAAACTTTAATTTTATACAAAAAAAACTACATTGTGGTTGATGTTGGTACAGAAAGGAAATATTAGTTACAGGCAGTCCTTTAGCTGTGTCTCTATTTGAAAGAGCAATATAAAACTTTCCTTAAAAGTAAATTTGGTGGTGGTGTGTCCTTCCTTCCTTCCTTCCTTCCTTCCTTCCTTCCATCTTTCCTTCCTTTCTTCCTTTTCTTTTCTTTCTTCTTCCTTCTTCTCCTTCTTTCTTCTTTTTCCTTTTTCTTCCTTCCTTCTTCCTTCTTCTTTTTCTTCCTTCCTTTTTCTCCTTCTTCTTCCTTTTTCCTTTCTTCCTCCGTCCTTCCTTCCTTCCTTCCTCCCTTCCATCACTTCTCCTCCTCCCTTTCCCTTCCTTCCTTCTCCTTTTTTTCATCCCTTCCTCCCTCCTCCCTCCTTCCCCTTCCTTCCTTCCTCTCCTTTCCCTCCCTCCCTCCTTCCTTCAAAAACAAACAAAAAAAAAAAGTAAATTTAGTGGCCAAAGAGATAGCTAGCACAGAGGATAAAGTGCTTGTCTTGCATGCAGTCAGCCCAGATTTAATTCCCAGTATCCCATGTGGTTCCTCGAGCACTTCAGGAGTTATCCCTGGCTGTAGAATCTCCCCCCGCCCAAAAAAAAAAAAACCTGAAAAAATAAATAAATGTTAGATTGCTTGCTTTTTTGCTCAGAGTACCCCTGAGGTAGGACCCCTGTCCCTACCTAAATATCTAAGTTGCTGACTAATCCAGTTTTTTTGTGTTCTGTGTACTGTGTTGGGCTACCCAACCCCCTCTTTAGTAAGCAGTTTCTCAAGAATAAAAACTTATCAAGGGTGGAGGTGGGGGGCAAGAGAGGTGACCAGATGTTTGCCTTGTATGAGGTCAATCCTGTTCAAATTCCCAGTAATACACATGTTCTCCTGGATACTACCAGAGGTTAGTCTGATCACAGACCAAGACACAGTTGAAGGTGTCCATAGCCACTGCCCAAAATAAAACTGGTTGAATCTGAGTATTGATTTCAGCCTATAATATAGAATTTTTACATTGAAAGCAGTGGAGAATATCTGATCCAAGGTTGAAGTCAGAATATGAACCATCCAAACCATTGGCGAACAGGATTTTTACCCTCACTCAAAATGGCAAAATGCAATATGTGTTTAATAGATTATTGTTAAAATTATATGCTTTTGTGTGAGTGTTTGTCTGTTTTGGCTGGTCACTGCGTGGTGTGGCTATCTGACTCTCACAGTTAAAAATTTTGGCTCTTTGTGTCGAACTTGTTCGCCACCCCTGCATGATAGTACACAGATCTCTATCACATTTAAAGTTGGGGCTGGAGAGATAGCACAGCTGTAGGGAGTTTGCCTCGCAAGGAGCTGATCCAGGACTGACAGTGGTTCAAATTACCGCATCTCATATGGTTCCTGAGCTTGCCAAGAGTGATTGCTGAGCATATAGCCAGTAGTAACCCCTTAGTGCAGCTGGGTGTGATCTAAAAGCCCCTCCAAAAAATTGCCAGGCTACTTTTTCTGACATTGAACCTAGATAAAAGTCTTTTCTAACCCAGATACACAGGAAGGATGACAGAATTTTAAGGCTATCATGATTACCTCCAGAATAGAACTACCCAACAGAAATAGAATGTAATCCAGGAATAGGGAGTATGGATGTCACATTAAATTTTCCAGCAGTCACATACAAATGCTTAAAAGAATCAGGAAAACAAACATCAGGCATACTCCACTAGGTTAAGCACTGCCAGCAGTAGTCCCTATTATTAAAAAAAATATTTAAACACCAGTAAAAATTTATTTTAACATTAGATTTAATCTGATAACTCAAAATTTTATCATTTCAGTGTATATTCAATATAAGTCATGAATAATTCATTTAAATCTTACTTTATTTTTAATATACAATAAGCATTTACCATGACAGTGAATCTTGTATAAAATACCCCAAAACCACACAAAATAGCCTGTGGCTTTCCTATTGAAAAAATGCAGGGTCTTTAATTAAGATATAGGCCCAGAGATATGGTGCACTGAGTTAGAACCTATCTTCTTTTTTTTTTTCTTTTTTATTTCTTTTTTTGGGGGGCCACACCTGATTACTCTTAGGGGTTACTTCTGGTTATGCACTCAGAAATCGCACCTGGCTTGGGGGGACCATATGGGATGACAGGGGATCGAACTGCGGTCCATCCTAGGCTAGCTAGGGCAAGGCAGACGCCTTACTGCTAGCGTCATCGCTCTGGCCCCAGAACCTATCTTCTTAAACTAATTGCTGCCACGCCATAAGGGTGATGTAACTAAATGACAGGGTTACAAAAAACATTGGCAACAGTAAAATTTTTCTGATGGTTGAATATTATTCTTGATGGCCAAATATTTAATGGTAAAATATTAATCCAAAATTAGGGGCCAAAGAGATAGCACAATGGTAGGACATTTGCCTTGTATGTGGTTGACCTGGAAGGGACCCGGTTCAATTCCCGGCATCCTATATCCCACAGCCTACCAGGGGCTGAGTGCAGAGCCAGGAGTGACCAATTAGCACTGCCGGGTGTGGCCCAGAAACCAATCAATCAATAAAGTTTAAAAAATTCAAAATCAATTACATAATGAATCCAAAGTGTTTCTGGCATCACTCAGCCATGTTGCATTTATTGAGCAAAAAGGGATCCTGAGTGGGAAGTTCTACTGCTTGTGATTCCTGACCCCTGACATTCTCTCTTAGGTTGTGTAAGTACCTCAAAAAGAGGGGGTGGGGGGGCTGGAGTGATAGCACAGTGGTAGGGAATTTGCCTTGCACAGGGTTCCCAGAACTAACCAAGGTTCGATCTCCAGCTTCCAATACAGTCCCCCAAGCCAGGAGCAATTTCTGAGCCATAGTAAGGAGTAACCCCTGAGCACGTCACCAAGTGTGGCCTAAAAACAAACAAACAAAAAGAGGTGTGGGGACTAGAGCGATAGTACAGTGGCCAGGCATTTGCCTTGCACATGGCCGACCCGGGATGGACAAGGGTCCTATTCCTGGAATCCCATATGGTCCCCCAAGCATGCCAGGAACAATTTCTGAGTCCAGTGCCACTAGGTGTGGCCCTAAAACAAAATGAAACGAAACAAAAAAAAAGAGCCGTGAGCCCAATGAGCCCTACAGCCAAAAAGTGTGAGCCTTGGTGAGCACGTATATGATCACCATACTGAGCCCCAGCAAACTTCACAATCATAATGTGCATCTCAGAGTGGCCCCCAGGGAACAAGTATGTAAATGCAACTTCTAAGGGAGTCACTCATCAGTGAACAATTGACTGAAAGTACAAGCACTGTGACCCCAGAGAGCACCATAGCCAGATGTATGTATACAGCCTTACTCACTGCAACAACATCCACAACAATCTTGAAAGGAAGACATCAGGAAAAACCATAATGAAAGAAAGAGGAGACCAAAGAATTACCAGTTATCTATAGGCAGAAAGGAAGGAATGGGGTTGGGAGAAAAACGGGAAGGAATGGTGGAAGGAAGTGGACACTGATAAAGGAATTGGTGCTAAAACCTGTATACAACAAACCCAGTCATGAACAACTCTGTAGCTTTATTATTCATAATGGTTACATTTTTAATGTTAATAATTAGTTCTCTGTAGACAGGACGAAGATTAGGATGCCCAGAAATATTTTTAACTAATATGTGACTGTCTCTTTTCTTGGCTTCTCTGATCCATCTTCATGTGACAAATAAGAAGCTATAGCAATAAAAACAAAGTTTTCCATAATTCTTGCTCAACAATTCCAGTAGATTCAGTTCTGTGTGCCTGTAAATGCTTCCCTGGCTTCAAATCCCTTTTCAGTGTTCCTCAAACTATGGCCCGCGGGCCACATATTGTATTTGTATCTGTTTTGTTTCTTCATTGCAAAATAAGATATATGCAGTGTGCATAAGAATTTGTTCATAAGTTTTGTTTTTACTATAGTCAGACCTTCCAATGGTCTGAGGGAGAGTGAACTGGACCCCTGTTTAAAAAATTTGAGGACCCCTGCTAAATGCTGCCACTACTACACCAACCCCCACTCTTAGGATGCTACTGACATGCCAGTGCACTGTCACTGACTGAGACTCTCTTGTGGGGACCTGGTGTGTGGCCCTATCTCTTGTGTGTGAAGGAGGAGAGATGTGCCCAGGCCTTTAGTGCTCAGAAGCTCTATGCTCAGGGGTTCTACCTAGTGGTTCTCAATGGTCCAAATATGGTTTCCAGAATCAAAGCAGGATCTTTGGTATGGGAGGCAACTACCTTACTCCCTGTACTTTCTTCTTTTGTTCCTGTGTTTCTGAGACTTTCAGGAGTAATATTATCATCTGTACCATCTGGCACAGTTCTTTACTTTGAAATTAAGAATTTTTATGGAGAGGGGCAGAGTGATACTACAGTGGATACAGCGTTTTCCTTGCAGCCAGAGTGGATACAGAGATTAAGCACTTGCCATCCATAAGGCTTATTTCAGTTTTATCCTTAGTACCAGTACCACATTTGGTCCACTGAGCAATGAGGAATGTGGACAAAAAAATTTTTTAAAAAAGTCTACTTTGCTTTACAGCCACACACATCTCTTAGCCAATGAACCCCACTGCAACACAGAAAAAAAACCCACACTACCAGCATAACAATGGGAAACAACACAGGAAAACATCATGCATAGAGAATAAAGATAGGAACTGTGATGACCCAAAAAGTGCCAACCATCTATTTAGCTTCTAAATAAAAAGAGAGAAGAAATATGAAGGATCCTCATAGAAATCAAAAAAAGCATGTATTGAGGTGAACAAACTACAAATAAAAATCAAGAGATAGGAAAAAAAACTCCAAACTGAAAGAAAAAAAAGGAAAAATAAACTCAATAGACTAACTGAAAATCTCAATAGAAAGTCTCTCCAACAGAGTAATGGCAGCTGAGGACAGAATCAATGAACAGGAAGATGAGATACACAACATCAGACAGCAGAGAAGATTAGAAAGAGCCTTAAAGCAAATTATAAGACACTGGAAAAAATCTGCAAAGAATGTGAACATACAAAAATAAAAGTCTTTTTGTTTGTTTTGCTTTGTTTTTCGTCTGTTTTTTGTGGTGCTTATCGATATAGCTGGAGTCCTCACTGGATAATTGACACTTTTTTTGGTACTGGTGGAGTGTTTCACCTTCTTTCTCTCCTTCATCTCCCAAATCAATGATGAGAGCCTCTAGAAGGATTCCACCCATTTTGGGAGTACTAGACTCTTACCCCAGTTTATTTATCTCCTCCTTTTCAGGCAAAAACACACAACTTGAACTAGCTAGTCCTGCCTACAGTTAGAGGGGGAGATAAGGGAGGCATCAAGACCAAACAGGTGCAAGACTACTAAGTAGTGGGTTGGATACAGAGGGGACCACATATTCTAGCTGCCCTGGGGGTGAGGGAAGAGGAAATGGGAGGTAGGACAAAAACGGAGGGGTAGGGAGGGCAATTTGGGGATGGGAATCCCCCCTGATTTTATGTAAATATGTACCTAAAATGTTATTGTCAACAATATGTAAGACACTATGATCAAAATAAAAATTATATTAAAAAAATAAATAAATAAAAGTCTTTGATAAACTCAACAAAAACAGCACAAGAATCATTGGAGTCATAAAGACCCAGGAAGAAAAATCTACAGGAAGAATCAACAGTCAAACATATCATTGCAGAGAAACTCCCAGAGCTAAAGACTGCATGCAACCAAATTCTTCATGCCCAAAGAGTACCAGTGAAAACAAACCTGAAGAAAAGCACCCCAGGACATATCCTAGTCACAATGATGAATCCCACAAATAGAGATAGAATATTGAAAGCAGCAAGATCAAAAAGGATCCCAGACATAGAACTGACACAGTTCTCCACAACAGCTCCAGGAACCAATCTCCCTCTAGGACATTTCTTAATACTGCTCTGACACCAACATGCGCTGCTTTTGATGTGACATCCTGACAATGAGGAAATGGCAACAACTTGGTCTAAAAGCAGGTTGTCTTACCTTACCTCCTAGCAATAAGATAAAATCAGAAGACATATCATCTTTTGATTTGTGCAAAAGCCAAGTTCGCTATCTGCAGAAGACTGACTGTGACAACCAGGACTGGGCAGAACTTGCCCTGGGACCAATAAAAAATACCCTAGTCTAAGGCCTTGGCCTATAATTTGTAAAACAAACAAGACCTCTAATTCCAGAGGTCTGATTGAGACAACTGCAACCAATCAGATTTTCTGGAAACATAATGAAAGGCTCTTTCTTGAGCTTTGTCCTAGAATAGGTGCAAAAACCAAGACCACCAACTACAGAAGACTGATTAAAAACAACAGTGATGGGCCTGCTGTGAGTTCCAGGTGGACTCTATTAGGGGTCTTCAGGCTTCCCCCCCTACTCTAGGGAGAAGAAGCAGAGGGAGGGGCCGGGCAGATAGCTGGCTTCCGGTGCCTTGATTCTGGAGGCCAACTCTTCCCAGGTACGGGGTTAGAGGACACCCCATGCCAGAGGCATTCTCCCTAGCTTGGGGGGTTCTGGAAGGCTTGGCAGGCCTCCAGCGTTTCCCCTATTTCCCCTGGACTCTAGACCTGACCTGAGTGCCACCTGGGGTGGCCTGCTTTGGGTTCCAGGTGGACTCTATTAGGGGTCTCCAGGCTTCTCCCCTCCCTACTCTAGGGAGAAGGAGCAGAGGGAGGGGCCGGGCAGATAGCTGGCTTCTGGTGCCTTGATCCTGGAGGCCACCTCTTCCCAGGTATGGGGCTAAGGGACACTTCATGCCAGAGGCATTCTCCCTAGCTTGGGGGGTGCTGGGAGGCTTGGCAGGCCTCTAGCTGTTCCCCTATATTCTCCCCTACTCCAGGCCTTCCCTGGTTGCTGGCCCAGGTGGACTCTATCATGGTCCTCAGGCTTTCCTCCTTTCTCTCCTGACACTAAAGGGGGACACATGGGGTGGATGGCAGGCCAATGCAGCACTTGTGTATGTCCGGACATTAAGTCGTGACATTCACTGGTATTTTTTTTTCTCATTGGTCTCCATTTCAAAAACCATGCAGGGGCATACCATCTATATTTAAAATAAAAATGGGAGGATGGACTCTCAGTTTGAAAAGAGAACAATTCGGGTAGGGGTACCATATATTTTCAAAATAAAAATAAGAGGATGGACTCTCAGGTTGGGTAGAGGCGAGTACTCTTTACCTACTTGTTTACTCTCAGTGGCCTCTTGACTTCTTCTTTCATTGTGTAACTGTGGTTGCTACCATACTAGGTTTCTGATTAGTTCCCATAAACAGTGACAATTGAGTCCACTGTCTTAAGTTAGATTATTTATTTTTCCCACTTTTTATCTTTTCTCCTTTCTGAACTTGTCAATAAGGTATTTTGGTGAAAGAGTCCCTCTATATCTTTCCTTCCCTTTGTTATTTGTTAAATAAGGAAGTTTGTAGAAGTATCCCACCATTTAACATTTATATAAGAACCAAGTCAATTGAATTGTTGGACTTGTTCTAGCACCCCCATAGGCACCAATCTCACCATGTGATACTGTTCTTCCTTTGCATAGGCACATTAAAATGGGTAATTACATACAAACACATTCTTATCTAATAGAAATGGGAACACACAAATTTTCTTTAACAGTGACAATTGTGTCCAATGTCTTAAGTTAGATTGTTTATTTTCCCCACTTTTTAAAATATTTTTAATATATTTTATCTTATTTAAACACCTTAATTACATATATGATTGTGTTTGGGTTTCAGTCATGTAAAGAACACATCACCAGTGCAACATTCCCATCACCAATGTCCCAAATCTCCCTCCTCCCCACCAAACCCCCGCCTGAACTCTAGATAGGCTTTCCATTTCCCTCATACATTATCATTATTACGACAGTTCAGAATGTAGTTATTTCTCTAACTAAACTAACTCATCACACTTAGTGGTGAGCTTGGAACTTCCAGCTCTTTTCTCTTTTGTGTCTGAAAATGATTATTGTAAGAATGTCTTTCATTTTTCTTAAAACTCATAGATGAGTGAGACCATTCTGCGTTTTTCTCTCTCTCTCTCTGACTTATTTCACTCAGCATAATAGATTCCATGTACATCCATGTATAGGAAAATTTTATGATTTCATCTCTCCTGACAGCTGAATAATATTCCATTGTGTATATGTACCACAGTTTCTTTAGCCATTCGTCTGCTGAAGGGCACCTTGGTTGTTTCCAAAGTCTTCTTATGGTAAATAGTGCTGCGATGAATATAGGTGTAAGGAAGGGGTTTTTATATTGTATTTTTGTGTTCCTGGGGTATATTCCTAGGAGTGGTATAGCTGGATCCTATGGGAACTCGATTTCCAGTTTTTGGAGGAATCTCCATATCACTTTCCATAAAGGTTGAACTAGGTGGCATTCCCACCAGCAGTGGATAAGACTTTCTTTCTCTCCACATCCCCGCCAACACAGTTTGTTCTCATTCTTTGTGATGTGTGCCAATCTCTGGGGTGTGAGGTGGTACCTGATAGTTGTTTTGATTTGCATCTACCTGATGATTAGTGATGTGGAGCATTTTTTCATGTGTCTCTTGGCCATTTGAATTTCTTCTTTGTCAAAGTGTCTGTCCATTTCTTCTCCCCATTTTTTAATGGGATTAGATGTTTTTTTTTCTTATAAAGTTCTGTCAGTGCCTTGTATATTTTGGAGATTAGCCCCTTATCTGATGGGTATTGGGTGAATAGTTTCTCCCACTCAGTGGGTGGCTCTTGTATCCAGGGTGCTATTTTCTTTGAGGTGCAGAAGCTTCTCAGCTTAATATATTCCCATCTGTTAATCTCTGCTTTCACTTGCTTGGAGAGTTCAGTTTCCTCCTTGAAGATGCCTGTAGTCTCAATATCCTGGAATGTTTTGCCTATGTGTTGTTCTATATATCTTATGGTTTCGGATCTGATATCGAGGTCTTTCATCCATTTGGATTTAACCATCTTACATGATGTAAGCTGGGGGTCTAAGTTCAATTTTGTGCAAGTGGCTAGCCAGTTGTGCCAACACCACATGTTGAAGAGGCTTTCTTTGATCCATTTAGGATTTCTTGCTCCTTTATCAAAAATTAGGTGATTGTATGTCTGGGGAACATTCTCTGAGTATTCAAGCCTATTCCACTGATCTGAGGGCCTGTCCTTATTCCAATACCATGCTGTTTTGATAACTATTGCTTTGTAGTAAAGTTTAAAGTTGGGGAAAGTTATTCCTCCCATATTCTTTTTCCCAATGATTGCTTTAGCTATTCGAAGGTGTTTATTGTTCCAAACGAATTTCAAAAGTGCCTGATCCACTTCTATGAAGAATCTCACCGGTATCTTTAGAGGGATCGCATTAAATCTGTACAATGCCTTGTGGAGTATTGCCATTTTGATGATGTTAATCCTGCCAATCCATGAGCAGGGTATGGGTTTCCATTTCCACATATCCTCTCTTATTTCTTGGAGCAAAGTTTTATAGTTTTCTTTGTATAGGTCCTTCATGTTTTTAGTCAAGTTGATTCCAAGATATCTGAGTTTGTGTGGCACTATTGTGAATGGGGTTATTTTTTAATATCCATTTCTTCCTTAGTACTATTGGTGTATAGAAAGGCCATTGATATTTGTGTGTTAATTTTGTAGCCTGCCACCTTGCTATATGAGTCTATTAATAGTTTCTAGAATATTTTTGGTAGAGTCTTTAGGGTTTTCTAAGTAGAGTTTCAAGTCATCTTCAAACAGCGAGAGCTTGACTTCTTCCTTTTCTATCTGGATTCCCTTGATATATTTTTCTTGCCTAATCACTATAGCAAGTACTTCCAGTGCTATGTTGAATAGGAGTGGTGAGAGAGGACAGCCTTGCCTTGTGCCAGAATTTAGAGGGAAGGCTTTTAGTTTTTCTCCATTGAGAATAATATTTATCACTGGCTTGTGGTAGATGGCCTTAACTATATTGAGAAAAGTTCCTTTCATTCCAATCTTGCTGAGAGTTTTGATCAAGAATGAGTGTTGGACTTTATCAAATGCTTTCTCTGCATTTATTGATATGATCATGTGATTTCATTTTTCTTGTTGTTGATATTGTGTATTATGTTGATAAAGTTACGGATATTAAACCATTCTTGCATTCCTGGGATGAAGCCTACTTGATAGTAGTGGATGATCTTCTTTTTTTTTTTTTTTTTTTTACATTTTTTTATCTTTATTTAAACACCGTGATTACAAACATGATTATAGTTGTATGATTACAGTCATGTAAAGAGCACCCCCCTTCACCGGTGCAACATTCCCACCACCAATTTCCCAGATCTCCCTCCTCCCCACCCCCCTACACCTGTACTCGAGACAGGCTTTCTACTTCCCTCATTCATTCACATTTTATGATAGTTTTCAGTGTAGTCATCTCTGCAACTGCACTCATCACTCTATGTGATGAGCTGCATGTCCTGAGCTGCACCTACCAGCCCTCATCTCTCTTGTCTCTGAGATACTGTTAAAAATGTCCTTCATTTTTCTTGAAGCCCATAGATGAGTGAAACCATTCTGCGTCTTTCTCTCTCCCTCTGACTTACTTCACTCAGCATAATAGATTCCATGTACATCCATGTATTGGAAAATTTCATGACTTCATCTCTCCTGATGGCTGCATAGTATTCCATTGTGTATATGTACCACAGTTTCTTCAGCCACTCATCTGTTGAAGGGCATCTTGGTTGTTTCCAGAGTCTGGCTATTGTAAATAGCGCTGCAATGAATATAGGAGTAAGGAAGGGATTTTTGTATTGTATTTTTGTGTTTCTTGGGTATATTCCTAGGAGTGGTATAGCTGGATCGTATGGAAGCTCAATTTCCAGTTTGTGAAGGAATCTCCATATCGCTTTCCATAAAGGTTGTACTAGACGGCATTCCCACCAGCAGTGAAAAAGAGTTCCTTTCTCTCCACATCCCCGCCAGCACTGCTTGTTTTCCTTTTTTTGTGATGTGTGCCAATCTCAGTGGCGTGAGGTGGTACCTCATAGTAGTTTTGATTTGCAATCTCCCTGACGATTAGTGATGTTGAACATCTTTTCATGTGCCTTTTGGCCATTTGCCTTTCTTCTTTTTCAAAGTGTCTGTTCATTTCTTCTCCCCATTTTTTGATGGGGTTAGTTGTTTTTTTCTTGTATAGTTCTGTCAGTACCTTGTAAATTTTGGATAATAGCCCCTTTATCTGATGTGTATTGGGTGAATAATTTCTCCCACTCAGTGGGTGGCCTTTGTATTCTGGGCACTATTTCCTTTAGATGCAGAAGCTTTTCAGCTTAATATAGTCCCATCTGTTTATCTCTGCTTCCACTTGCTTGGAAAAGTGCTGTCTCCTCCTTAAAGATGCCTTTAGTCTCAATGTCTTGGAGTGTTTCACCTACATGTTGTTCTATATACCCTTATAGTTTCAGTTCTGATATCAAGGTCTTAATCCATTTGGATTTTACCTTTGTACATGGTGTTAGCTGTGGGTCTGAGTTCGCTTTTTTGCAAGTGGCTAACCAGTTGTGCCAACACCACTTGTTGAATAGGCTTTCCCTGCTCCATTTAGGATTTCTTGCTCCTTTATCAAAAACAAGGTGGTTATATGTCTGAGGAACCTTCTCTGAGTACTCAAGCCTATTCCACTGATCTGAGGTCTGTTTTTATTCCAATACCATGCTGTTTTTATAACTGTTGCTTTGTAATACAACTTACTAAAATGGGGAAAGTAATGCTCCCATATTCCTTTTCCCAAGGATGTGCTTTAGCTATTCGAGGTTGTTTGTTGTTCCAGATGAATTTCAGAAGTATTTGATCCACTTCTTTGAAAAATGTCATGGGTATCTTTAGAGGAATCGCGTTAAATCTGTACAATGCTTTTGGAAGTATTGCCATTTTAATGATGTTGATCCTGCCAATCCATGGAGCATGGTATGTGTTTCCATTTCCGCGTGTCCTCCTCTTATTTCTTGGAGCAGTGTTTTGTAGTTTTCTTTGTATAGATCCTTCACATCTTTAGTCAGGTTGACTCCAAGATATTTGAGTTTGTGTGGAACTAATGTGAATGGGATTGTTCTCTTAATGTCCATTTCTTCCCTATCATTATTAGTGTATAAAAAGGCCATTGATTTTTGTGTGTTAATTTTGTATCCTGCCACTTTGCTATACAAATTTATTATTTCTAGAAGCTTTTTGTAGAGTCTTTAGGGTTTTCTAAGTAGAGTATCATGTCATCTGCAAACAGTGAGAGCTTGACTTCTTCCTTTCCTATCTGGATTCCCTTGATATCTTTTTCTTGCCTAATCGCTATAGCAAATACTTCCAGTGCTATGTTGAATAGGAGTGGTGAGAGAGGGACAGCCCTTGCTTGTAACAGAAATTTAGAGGAAAGGATTTTAGTTTTTTCTCCATTGAGGATAATATTTGCCACTGGCTTCTGGTAGATGGCTTTGACTATATTGAGAAAGGTTCCTTTTATTCCTATCTTGCTGAGAGTTTTCATCAAGAATGGGTGTTGAACCTTATCAAATGCTTTTTCTGCATCTATTGATATGACCATGTGATTTTTATTTTTGTTGTTGTTTATGTTGTGTATTATATTGATAGATTTACGGATGTTAAACCATCCTTGCATTCCTGGGATGAAACCTACTTGATCAAAGTGAATGATCTTCTTGATGAGGCACTGGATCCTGTTCGCCAGGATTTTGTTGAGGATCTTTGCATCTGTGTTCATCAGGGATATTGGTCTGTAATTTTCTTTTTTGGCAGCATCTCTATCAGGTTTTGGTATTAAGGTGATGTTGGCTTCATAAAAGCTATTTGGAAGTATTCCTGTTTTTTCGATTTCATAAAAGAGCCTGGCCAGAATTGGTAGTAGTTCCTCTTGAAAGGTTTGAAAGAATTCATTCGTGAATCCATCAGGGCCTGGGCTTTTGTTTTTGGGTAATTTTTGATTACAGTTTTAATTTCCTCAATAGTGATGGGGGTGTTTAGATATGCTACCTCTTCTTTATTCAATCGTGGAAGGTTATATGAGTTCAGAAATTTATCCATTTCTTCCAGGTTCTCATATTTAGTGGCATAGAGTTTCTCAAAGTATTCTCTGAATACCTTTTGAATCTCTGCAGTATCTGTAGTGATCTCCCCCTTTTCATTTCTAATACGCGTTATCAAGTTTCTCTCTTTCTTTTGCTTTGTGAGTTTTGCCATTGGTCTATCAATCTTGTTTATTTTTTCAAAGAACCAACTTCTGCTTTCGTTGATCTTTCGGATTGTTTTTTGGGTTTCCACTTCGTTGATTTCTGCTCTCAGCTTTGTTATTTTCTTCTGTCTCCCTATTTTTGGGTCCTTTGTTGAGCACTTTCTAGTTCTATTAGCTGTGTCATTAAGCTACTCAGGTAAGCTCCTTCTTCCTTCCTGATGTGTGCTTGCAAAGCTATAAATTTTCCTCTCAGTACTGCTTTTGCTGTGTCCCATAAGTTCTGATAGTTTGTGTCTTTATTGTCATTTGTTTCCAGGAACCTTTTGATTTCCTCCTTGATTTCATCTCGGACCCACTGGTTATTGAGTATGAGGCTGTTTAACTTCCAGGTGTTAAATTTTTTCTTCTGTGTCCCTTTGCAGTTCACATCTAACTTCAGAGCCTTGTGGTCAGCAAAGGCCAGCCTGCAAAATGTCTATCTTTTTTATTTTATGGAGGTATGTTTTATGTGCCAGCACGTGATCTATCCTGGAGAATGATCCATGTACATTGGAAAAAGAATGTGTATCCAGGTTTCTGAGGATAGAGTGCCCTATATATATCTACTAGGCCTCTTTCATCCATTTCTCTTTGCAGGTCTAGTATATTTTTGTTGGGTTTCCATTTGGTTGACCTATCAAGTGTTGACAAGCCTGTGTTGAGGTCTCCCACAATTATTGTGATCTTCTTAATGAGGCATTGAATCCTATTTGCCAGGATTTTGTTGAGAATCTTTGCATCTGCATTCATCAGCGATATTGGTCTGTAATTTTCTTTTTTCGTAGCATCTCTGTCTGGTTCAGGTATCAAGGTGATGTTGGCTTCATAAAAGCTATTTGGAAGTGTTTTCATTTTTTCGATTTCATGAAAGAGTCTTGCCAAGATTGGTAGTCGTTCCTCTTGGAAAGTTTGAAAGAATTCATTAGTGAATCCATCTGGGCCTGGGCTTTTGATTTTGGGCAGACATTTAACTACCATTTTAATTTCATCAATAGTGATGGAGGTGTTTAAATATGCTACATCCTCTTCCTTTAACCGTGGAAGATTATAAGAGTCCAATAATTTATCCATTTCTTCCAGGTTCTCATTGTTAGGGGCATAGAGTTTCTCAAAGTAGTTTCTGATTACCCTTTGAATCTCTGCCATATCAGTAGTGATCTCTCCTTTTTCAATCCTAATACAAGTTATCACGTTTCTCTCTCTTTCTTTGTTAGTTTTGCCAGTGTTCTATCAATCTTGTTTATTGTTTCAAAGAACCAACTTCTGCTTTTATTGATCTTTCGGATTGTTTTTTGGGTTTCCACTTCATTGATTTCTGCTCTCAGCTTTGTTATTTCCTTCTGTTGAGAACTTTCTAGTTCTATGGGCTGCATCATTAAGCTACTCAGGTAACCCCCTCTTCCTTCCTGATGTGTGCTTGCAAAGCTATAAAATTTCCTCTCAGTACTGCTTTTGCTGTGTCCCATAAGTTCTGATAGTTTGTGTCTTTATTGTCATTTGTTTCCAGGAACCTTTTGATTTCCTCTTTGATTTCATCTCAGACCCACTGGTTATTACATATGAGGCTGTTTAACTTCCAGGTGTTAAAGTTTTTCTTCTGTGTCCCTTTAAAATTCACAAATAATTTTAGAGCCTTGTGGCCAGCAAAGGTAGTCTGCAAGATTTCTATCCTCTTAATATTATGGAGGTATGTTTTATGTACCAGCATGTAGTCTATCCTGGAGAATGTCCCATGTACATTGGAGAAGAATGTGTATCCAGGATTCTGGGGATGGAGTGTCCTATATATATCTACTAGGCCTCTCTTCCATTTCTCTTCTCAGGTCTAGTATATTCTTGTTGGGTTTCAGGCTGGTTGACCTTTCCAGTGTTGACAAAGCTGTGTTGAGGTCCCCCACAATTATTGTGTTGTTATTGATATTATTTTTCAGATTTGTCAACAATTGTATTAAATATTTTGCTGGAGCCTCATTCGGTGCATATATGTTTAGGAGAGTGATTTCTTCCTGCTCTACATACCCTTTGATTAATATAAAATGTCCACTTTGTCCCTTACAACCTTCCTGAGTATAAAATTTGCATGATCTGATATTAGTATGGCCACTCCAGCTTTTTTATGGCTGTCATTCGTTTAGATAATTTTCCTCCAGCCTTTTATTTTGAGTCTATGTTTGTTCTGACTATTCAGGTGCATTTCTTGTAGGCAGCAGAAGGTTGGATTGAGGTTTTTGATCCATTTAGCCACTCTGTATCTCTTAACTGGTGCATTTAGTTCATTGACATTGAGAGAAAGAATTGTCCTGGGATTTAATGCCATCTTTATATCGAAATTTGGTGCGTCCTTTGGTCAGTCTTGTCTTAAATTAGGTCTTTCGGTTTTCTCTTAAGACTGGTTTTGAGTCTGTAAAGTTTCTGAGCTGTTGTTTTTCTGTGAAACCATGTAATCTTCCATCAAACCTGAAAGTGAGTTTTGCTGGATACAGTATTCTAGGCGAAGCATTCATTTCATTGATTTTTGTCACTATGTTCCACCACTGCTTTCTGGCCTTGAGTGTTTCTGGTGACAGGTCTACTGTAAATCTTAAGGATGCTCCCTTGAATGTAATTTCCCTTTTTGATCTTGCTGTTTTCAGAATTCTGTCTCTATCTGTGGGATTCATCATTGTGACTAGGATGTGTCTTGGGGTATTTTTCTAGGGTCTCTTTTGTTTGGTACTTTTTGGGCATGCAGGATTTGATTGCATTTATTCTTTAGCTCTGGAAGTTTCTCTTTAATGATGTTCTTGACCATTGATTTTTCCTGGAAATTTTCTTCCTGGGTTTCTGGGACTCCAATGAGTCTTAAGTTGTTTCTGTTGAGCTTATCATAAACTTCTATTTTCATCTGTTCCCATTCTTTGACTAATATTTTCCACTGTTCATTTGCTTTAAGTTTTTTTTTCAATTTCTCCAGCTGCATAGAGTTGTTAGTTATCTCATCTTCCACAGCACCAATTCTATTCTCAGCTTCTGTTATCCTGGTGTAGAGCTTATCCATTTTGTCATTTACTTCGTTTACTGACTTTTTCAGGCCTGTTAGTTGACATGTTATTTCAGTTTGGAGTTTTGTGATTTCTGTCTTCATATTTTCTTGGTTCTTATTAGTGTTCTGTTCAACCCGATCCATGGTTTCTTTGAGTTCTTTGAGCATCTTCCATATTGCTTGTCTAAACTCCTTATCTGAGAGATTGATTAGTTGGTTTTTAGTTTTCTGGTCATCAGAACTGTCATCTTCATTCTCTATGTCTGATTCTCGCCTGCATTGTTTCCCCATTGTCACACTAGTATTGTGGGTTCTACCTGTTGTGGTGGTATTTATTGGCTAAATGATGTACGTGGACACGCTCCTCTGCCTCCACCCTTTATGGATGGGTTGACTTGCCTCCAAGTAATCGGTGTCTTTCATGGATGTAACCTCACACAGGATCAAATCTTAGGCCCGAGCATACAGCAGAGAAGACAGTCTGGGGAGAAATGCTGGGCTTCAGTAATCCAGGACAGTTCTTTTTTTTTTTTTTTTATGAGAACAAAGGTGCAAAGAAAGAGGACAAGGTAAAGTTACAGTGGAAGGACAATCACCCATAACATAATTCTCAGAAGTCCCCTTGCTGATATCTTAACTTTGAAATTTCAGCCAAAGAACATTAAGATAAATAAGACAGAATCCATGTACAAATACTTTGTCCCTCAAGTACCCAGATTGTAACACATTATAATATTTCTTAACAGTACACAAGGCAATCTAAAGCCATAAAACTTATGTAACTCCTTAAACATTACAGGCATAGTATTTTCTTACATTTCCATATACATGCATATTAGCTTAAGTTAACCTCAAATTTTAAGTGAGTTCTTTTTAAGGATTAGAGTCAAAGGAGCACAGTAAAAGTGGTGTTAGAGTGGCAATTGTTGTTTGCATAGGCCCACCAAAATATGAGGGACATGGAAAGAAATAACCTTGGCCTAAGTACAAAGAGACCAGACCCCTGAAGTTTCCTGGCACAAGACCAAGTCTAGGCTCCAGGCAAGTTAGATCGTCCAATCCAATACATTGTCTGTAGTGCCAACACACTTTTATTTTTCACACAGTCTCTGTTGTTGGTATCATGTGTCTGTATTAAAGATCCTGGAATCTGCATATCTTACATTGAAGTCAGGATGTGGAGCATCCTCTCCTTTTACCTCACAATCAAAGGGCAACGCAGGGAGCCCTGTCCTGTAAGCAGGTCGTTGTTGTTGTTAAGTCTTCTCGGTGTTAAGGGAAGTCTCTTTTGAGCAGGTCGAAGTCTGAGCAGTGTAGGTCTTCTGTGGTAGAGGATTGCTTCCAGGTGATGTTATAGACCAGCCTGGATGTTTCGTGGATGGCTTCCCTGGTTCAGGGGAGAATGGATTATGCCCTTTCTTCTGAGGTCTGTGCCAGGTCGTTATGTCAATGTTCAGGGTGTAAGGTCCCTTTGCACTACAAGATTTGTGTGTTCCAATCGCTATCAGGTAGGATCTATAGTATTTTCCCATTTTAATGTGCCTATGCAAATAAGAAGCAATGCCACGTGGTGTTATTGGCGCATATGGGGGCCATAAGAAAAATTCCAATGATTCCCATGACATGGTTCAATCATAAGCATTAAACTGGGGGACTCTTCCACCAAAATTCCTTGTTAAACAGCTCAAAAAGAGATGATAAAAAGTGGTTAAAATCATCACTGTATAAGACAACATTTAGTAAGAATTATAGCTGTCAGAGAAAAAACACAAAATATTCTAAAGAAATATGTGTCCATTTTATGTATCTTGAAACAGTTTGGGGTTGTCACACACAATGCACAGATTTGGACTGTGATTAGGATTGTACACTACTGAAGTTAAAAGGAGTAATGTAGGTTAGTGATGTTTGAGAGGGGGTTAGAGAGATAAGGAGTAAAAAAGAGATTTGTAGGGGTATGGGAAAGGGCAGAATACAAAATGAACATTCTGTATACGCAAAACATAACATAAGAATAAGGAATATTCTGAATACATGAAGTACTCACGCCCCCGCGTGAGTTCTACAGAACCCCCGCGGTTCTGTAGTTTTTGGATGCCTAGGGAGGAATTTCTCACCCCCTCCCCCCAGGGCCCGATTAACCAGGCATGGCCCTGAAGACCCGCCTGGTGTGGGGGGAATCATGCTCGCCTGGACTAAGTCAGGACAGTTCTTAGTGTGATTTTTTCTTCTTGTTTCACTGGCATTGTTTCCTTAGAAAGAGCGCACGGCTGCATGCTGGAGCCTCTTTTCGGCCCACTCCCAAGAGGTTCAGGCAACAGGACAGGGGACAGACACACACAGGCAGCACTCACAATTTCTCACTGTCGGGCTCCACTGGGCAGGCCTAGTTTCGTAGATTTTCCCAGCCTGATGTCACAAACAGGGGACCTGACTTCTGCAAAGTACTGCTTATAGCTGGTTTTCATGTTATGAAGCAGTTCCTTGGTGTTCCCACCCTTGAATGAGCCTCTAGGAGAGCGAGTTTTCTGGAGTCTCTTTTCGGTCCACTCCCAAGAGGTTCAGGCGACAGGACAGGAGACAGACACACACACAGGCAGCACTCACAATTTCTTATGGTCAGGCTATTTTCCCCACTTTTTATCTTTTTTTCTCTTTGTGAACTGTTCAATAAGAAATTTTGGTGAAACATTCCCTCAGTTTAATGCTTATGTTTGAACCAGGTCACCGGAATTGTTGGACTTGTGCTTGCAGCCCCCTTATGCACTGATAACGCCAGGTGGCATTATTCCTTGTTTGCATGGGCACATTAAAATGGAAAATACTATACATACAAATAAGTTCTTATCTAATAGAGATAGGAACACACAAATCTTGTGGTGCAATAGAACCTTACACCCTAAACATTGACAAGATGACCTGGCACAGGCCTCAGAGGTTTGGGCATCTTCCAGTCACTCCTGAACCAGGGAAGCCATCTACGAAACATCCAAAGTTGTCTATGACATCACCTGGAAGCAATCCTCTACCAGGGAAGACCCTACTGCTGCTCTGACATCGAGTCTTCCCTTAACACTGAGAAGATTTAAACGACAACAACGACCTGCGTACTGGATAGGGATTTCTGCATTGCCCTTTAATTGTGAGTTGAAATTAGACGCCGCTCTGCACCCTCCTGACTTCAATGTAGGATATACAGATTCCAGGGCCTTCAATACAGAAACATGATACCAACAACAGAGACTGTGAAAAATATAACTGTATGGGCAGTACAGACAATGACCGGGATTGGACAAACTAGTTTGGCTGGAGCCTAGAAATAATCTTATGTTGGGAAACTTCAGGGGTAGGGTCTCCTTGTACTTAGGCCAAAGGTTTTCCTTTCCATGACCCCATACTTTGGTGGGCCCATGCAAACGATAATTGCCACTCTAACATTGTTTTTACAGTGCTCTTTTGACTCTAAACCTTTAGGAAACCACTAGTGAAAATATCTGGAACTGTAAAAAAAATGGTTTACATTAGTGTTAACATATATGCTTTTAGTTACACTAGCATTCTGGGGGATAAAGGAGGGACATAAGGGATATATGCTTGGAAACAGGGATGAAGGAAGGACAACACTGGTGGTGGAAAGGCCCTCATTTATTGTCTCTGTGTACCTTAAATTAAAAAATACAAGACCAAAGAATAGTTTACTAATAACACACACACACACACACACACACAAACAGTAATGGAACAGAACTTTTAGAAACAAAGACTTCATCCCAGGTTCCATCCTTTGACCTGTGCAAATACCAAGATCTATAGCTACAGTGGTATAATTTTATCATCCACGATGGAACAGAAATTTTCCAGACACCACAAAAGGACCTAGGGAAGAGTTAAAGAACATGTACAGAGCCTGTGGTTATTTCCATGACAGTATACTTGAAGGGTGGAGAAATCTTGTATCTCTTAGGCCAAGGGAATTCCCTTTCTAATCTTCCCAATATTTACAATGCCTATGCCAGAGGAAAAAAAAAGAGAAGCACAAATTAATTTTTTTAGTTTGTTATTGTTGTTTGTTGTTGTTTTTGTGCTTTGTTTTGTTTTTATTTCAAGACCGTGGTTATTGTGTGGTTGTTGTCTTTATTGCTGTGGTGTTTTTCGATTCTTTTTTATTTTTTGTATTGTTTTATTTTTTCTTCCTTTTTCCTTTTCTTCTCTTAAATTGATATTTATAGCCTTTAGAAGGACTCCTCCCATTTCTTTTGCTTGTTTGATTTTGCCCCATTTTATTTTCTTATTATTTTTTTCTTTCCTTCAAACAGAATCACATAACTTGATCCAATTTGTTCTGCCTCACAAATGGAGGAGGGAATAATGGAGGGTACCAAGGCCAAACAGTCGTATGAACATTAAGTAGAAATAAAAAATGATCAGACTTAAACACCAAATCCAAAGCCAATGACAAGCAGTTTGGGGGAGGGTGGAGATAGGAGGCATTGATAGTGGGAAGGTTGCACTGTTGAAGGTGGGTGTTCTTTTTTATAACTGAAACCTAACAGCAAACATATTTGTTATCATGGTGCTTACATAAAGATATTATTTTAAAAAATTAAAACACTGGAATAAGAGCAAAGCCACACTAGCAGGCAGAACCTGTAGACATTGATGACTTTGTTCTACCAGTCTTTTGGAAGTGAGCAGTGAAGATATTCTCTTCACTTTGGAGGGTGAATGTAAGGCAGAAAAGACCTCTGTAAATAGAAAAATTTGGCTTCCAACCCAGGCTCTACCACTAATATTTATGTAATGTTTAGAAAATTGCTTTGCAGTCAGAATGATAGTGTAGGGGGTAAGGCACTTGCCTTGCATTGTGGCTGACCCTGTATCAAATCATTAGCATCACATATGCTCCTTCAAGTACCACCAGGGATCATGCCTAAGCACAGAGCCAAGAGTAGCCCCCAAACACAGCAGGGCATGCTCCCCTTCCTGATATCTGAATGACAACATTATCTGCTTAATGTTATTCTGTGACTTTAAATTACATAACTAATATGTAATTTATCCTACATCTCTTCTGGCCACATAACCAGAAGGTGATAAAGTATCCCAGGTCTGCCGATTGTAAAACTTGTGCTCTTAACTCTAACCATATTCCAGCCAGTACAAAGCACATCTGTGTTCTGGCCGTTCTGATAAACATATGGGCAATAAATGGGCAGTTCTTTGACTTCCTCCTCCCAGCCTGCTTGCTGATGGTTTTTGAGGCAGCATACTTTCCACTTCCCTCGGACCCAGATGGTTTTCTAAAACAAACCAATGGATACAGCTCCATATGGTCCTTAAAACTCTGACATTTCCACAGAACTTCTATTGTGTTTTTTTATCCCTTGATTGGGAGAGGCTTGGCTATAACTTGTGACGCTCAGACTTACTCCTAGCTCTGTGCTCAGGAATCACACTCTTGGTGGTGTTCAGAGGTCTGTATGTGGTGTTGGAAATCAAATAAACAGTAGGCAGGGCAAGAATTTTAACTTTCTACTCTCTCTCTCTGGTCCTGAATTTTATTGAATTTACACAAGAGATCAGCATTGCATAAATACAAGTTACAATAAAAAAAAAAAAAAGCTAATACAGAATACTGGGTCTAAAGAAACCTTCACGATCAAGCAGACTTACCACTTCATCACACAAATATAAATGTGAAACCAAGATACTAAATCACTGCCAGGGGTCACATAGCTGGTCAACAGCACATTCACCTCAGGCTCCAAACTGCCTCCCATGCAACTCACTTCCTCTTACAATCCAATTTAAAATCTCAAAGTTTGGGCTCTTAAAAGATTTCTAGTTTTTTTTTTTTATTTTTCGCAGAAGTTGGAAGAGAACTTGTGACCTATCATAGCTGTCATGTGAGTTAGAAAAATACTTAAGTGCAAAACATATTCTTCATCTTCAAGAGAGGACTAGACCAAGGATCCGAAGTCTCAATTCATAAGTCTTCAGTCCATGTCAAGAGCTTAAAAGAAGCTCTCACTGTGGCTACAACAGGATGAGAAATAACAGACCTTATTTCTAGAGCCATTTTCTCCTGGAACAGTTCACAGGTCAACACACTTAACCTGTGAGAATAAGTTAAGTCCATGCTTTCCCAGAATTGCATGTGTTCCTATAGTAGTTTATAAACTTTGACAATATTTACTAAATTGTTTCCATCATACTCATACCAAAGGCAAAGAATGCTTTCATGACCTGAAAACTAGCCTACAATATTAAGTGTCTTAAGCATAGGTGGAAGGGGGATCATAAGACAATGAGGGAGGGTGTGGTGTTGAACTGTTGTATCCATGAAACTCTACCATGAACAATAGTATAAATCATGTGCTTCAAAATAATTAATAGAAAGAAGGGGGCAGAGTGGTGGCACAAGTGGTAGGACGTTTGCCTTGCATGTGGCTAACCTAGGGCAGACTAGGTTCAATCCCCCCAGCACCCCATATGGCCCCCCAAGCTAGGAGCAATTTCTAAGCGCATAGCCAGGATTAACCCCTGAGTATCACTGAGTGTGCCCCCTTCCCCCCCCAAAAAAAGAACATAAAAAATGCTTCCATTGGCATTCTATGTGATCTCTGGACTCATGTATCAGTACTGCACACATGTGCCTCAGCACATGGCACCTGCATCTCCCCTCTTGAGATGTGTACTTTCACACTTTCTTAACACTGACACGTGTTCTGGAACTCTCCAACTTTAGAGTAGCCAACGCACATGTATTTCCTGAACCCAGGTCTCAGTGCTGCACACGTATGCTGCTGGCCCACACACATGGTGCCTGAACACATGTTGCTCACATCTCCCTTTCTGAGATGTGACTTTGATACTTTCATGCCGATATATGTGCCAGGACTCTCTATACCTTTGGAGAAGTCTGCACTCTCTCTTGAGAGAATTACACTCTCCCTTATATTATTGTCTCCTTCTCCTTCCTCAATACCTTAGAATAAAGCCTATTTTTTACTTTTAAAAAATGCTTTCATGAATGCAAAAGGTCATTTCTAAGTACATATATGTAAAAAAATTTCATGTATCTCATGAGACTAGATTACTCACATAGCTAACTTGCCTTTCTTATATAGGGCTTGAAGACATGATACTTGTGCTGCATTTTCATCATTCAAGCCATATTCAAGTGCATGACTTATTGGTGAAAAACTGAAAGCATTCCCACTGAAGGTAGGCACAAGGCAAGGATGTTCATTGTGTTCATTCTTATTCAACATAGAATTAGAAGTCCTAGCAACAGCAATCAGACAAGAGAAGAAATTCAAAGGATCCAAATTGGAAAAGAGAAAGTCAAACTATTTCTATTTGCAGATGACATGATGATATACAGCAAAGACCCTAAAGAGTCCACCAAGAAAAGCTCCTAGAAGGAATAAACCAATACAGCTCAGTAACAGCTACAAAGTCAATATACAAAAATTTATTGTATTACTTTATATAAGGGGCTCCCAAACTATGGTCCATGGGCCACATGCTGCCAGTTGAGGACATTTATCCGGCCCACCTAACAATTTTGCCATGGCTGCCTCCTGCTTAGCAGCCAACTCATCCCTGGACCACAGTGTGAATGTATGAGATATTTGCTGCACTCTCCTCTCTGTCTCTCAACTCCTCCTCTCAGTCTTGGCGAGGGGTCCTTAAACTATGCCCTTCCAAAAGCAGCACATTTTGTTCTTCATTTTAAATAATGTATTTGTTCCTGTTTTTGTTGTGTGGGGTTTTTTACTTCAAACTAAAATATATTTAGTGTGCATAGGTATTTGTTCTTTAACTATAATCTGACCCTCCAACAGTCTGAGGGACAGTGAACTGGCCCTTTTACAAAAGTTTGAAGACCCCTGCTTTTTACAAATAATGAGTCAAAGGAGAGAGAGATCAAAAAGTCTGTCTCATTTAAAATAGTGTCAAAAATCATCGGTATACCTAGGAATCAATTTAAAAAAGAAGACAGCCAAAACCATACTGAAAATCAAGAAACTAGGAGGCATCTCACTACCTAACTTGAAGCTATTCTACAAAGTCATAGTGATAAAAACAGCATGGTATTGGAACAAAGACAGACTTTTGAATCAATGGGCCAAAAAAAACGCAGATATATGGTCAACTAATTTTTGATGAGCTAATAATTCTATGAAAAGAATAAAGACAGTCTCTTCAACAAATGGTGTGTTGGGACACATTTAAAAATTAAAACTCAATTCCTATCTCATGCCTTATACAAAAGTCAGCTCAAAGTGGTCAAAGACCTTGAGATCAGACCTGAGTTTATAAAGTACATTGAGAAAAACATAGGTACATAGGCAGATATGTGACCAGAACTCCCTCTCTCTAAAAAAAAATGCTATATTACAAACCTATAGTAATATTGTTTAGGGCCCAGGGACAGTACAAGTTTTATGACATACCTCTAATAATCAAAGACAGCAAGAATATATCACAGGTTAGGAACTAGAAGTGGAGAATTAAATAACCATATGCAAAAGAATAAACTGAACTTTATGCCATTTACAAAAATCAACTCAAAACTGAAGAGAAAATTATGCCCACAAATACAGTCACCATGTTTGCACCCAGCCAGCTCCATAGACTCAATCTATTTTCAAAAGAGATTAAAACCAAGCTGTGAAAGATTATGGATACACCAGCCATACACTAAAAGCTAGCAATGTTGGTAGAAAAAGGGCAAGCCAATTCCCCACACTGTCCATGCCATACTGCTGCATTCATCACCCACAATCGCTGCTTCACCAATGACCCTGCTCCAGTACTACTCTATGGCTCTGCAGAGATACCAATCTGACAAAAATTTCAGATAAGCTGGTATTTGGGCTGTTTGGGAATTGAATGTGAGTACCCTCCCCCCACCTTCTCATGCTTCCAGAAGACATGGCAACTGAAAACACACCCCAAAAAAGCCACAATACCAGCAATAGTGATTGGAATTCCTGAACTGCATAGTCACAAATGAGGCTGCACATTTAAAGCCACCTAATGTTTAGAAACATATGAAGTAACAGAATGTTCAACTAGCAACAAGAATTTACTAACCTTCTGACAATGACTTAATGACCTCATTGGAGAAACCAGAGTTCAGGAAAATTGTGACATCTGAGCCACACCATGCTCACTGCAATGGATTTGGCCTGATGAAAACTTGGGATTGCTAGATGGAAACCTACAGGAGCTTATGAATGACAATCCTGGTTTTCAATTTCCCTACTCCTGTTTTGACCACTTACGCCACATCATTTTTCTTGGAAAACCTGTACTGACATTACCATTTTTCTTTCCAGAGATATCAGTACAGACAATAAATTATTCCTTGATTAAATAAAATAAATAAATAGAGAGATATATAAAAAACAACTGAAGATAAGAAATCACTACTGGGAATGTGGCTCTATGGCAAAACATATCGCTTGCATGCATAAAGCCTGGATTTAGTTCCCAGCATCATAAAAAAATTTAAAAAGTTAACAAATTTAGAGTATGTTTCCATAAGCAAAGACAACAAAAACAAAAGTAAAGAAGTTGAACTACATTACATTAAAAAGTTTCTACAAAGAAAAATATTACAAGTAAAAGGAAAATCTACCAAACAATATAAATATTTACAAATTATCTAATAATATAAACTCAGGCAACTCAATCACTGAAAACTAAAAAATACTGATCAAAATTGGGTAGCAAAGACAACAAAAACAAAAATAAAGAAGTAAAACTACATCACATTAAAAAGTGTCTACAAAGGCACCCTTTCAGTCCCACATTTCATGTCCCAGCAAGAAGCTACAACCACTGCTCCTGTTAACTCATTCTATGTGGCCTTTCTTCTCACACACATCCCAAAATGTAGACTGTTGCATGCTACCAGATTCATCTCCTGAAGGAATCTCAGCTCAAAGATTCTACCTATCCCTTAACTGCTGCAAACCACCTCTCAAATTCAATAAAACAATGGCATGGGATGAAAAAGTGCCCTGGATCTCACCCCCACCAAGGATATCTCAAAAGACTTAATGGGGATATCTATATTTTCCTTGTATGTTTAATACCTCAATAGCTATTTATTTCCAAAGGAAAGGTAGCCTACTCCATCCTTATTTTATTTATTTCTTTAATTTTTTATTTTTTAATTTTAATTTTTTTATATATACATTTTTTCAATTTCCCTTTTTTTGGTTCTGCTTAGTATGAAAATCTAGAAGACGGCTCCCTGTGTGTGACACCAGGCGGGGAAAATCCGCGAAAGTACACCGGCCCAGTGGGGGCTCAGCTGTGAAAGACTGTGAGTGTGACCTGTCTATGTCTGTCTACTGTCCTCTTGCGTGAAACTCTTGCGAGTGGGGCAAAAAGAGCCTCCAGAAACCTCGCTTGCCCAGACGCCATTTTCAGGGAGGGACTTCAGAGCATAAAAGCCGGCTATCCTTTGCAAAAGCTGGCTCCCTGTGTGTGACACCAGGCGGGGAAAATCCGCGAAAGTACACCGGCCCAGTGGGGCTCAGCTGTGAAAGACTGTGAGTGTGACCTGTCTATGTCTGTCTACTGTCCTCTTGCGTGAAACTCTTGCGAGTGGGGCAAAAAGAGCCTCCAGAAACCTCGCTCGCCCAGACGCCATTTTCAGGGAGGGACTTCAGAGCATAAAAACCGGCTATCCTTTGCAAAAGCTGGCTCCCTGTGTGTGACACCAGGCGGGGGAAAATCCGCGAAAGTACACCGGCCCAGTGGGGCTCAGCTGTGAAAGACTGTGAGTGTGACCTGTCTATGTCTGTCTACTGTCCTCTTGCGTGAAACTCTTGCGAGTGGGGCAAAAAGAGGCTCAGAGGAGCACGGCCGCTCTGCTTCGCTACGCGGCCGTGCACTCTTTCTAAGGAAAGAACTCCATTGCAACAAGAAGGAAAAATCACACTAAGAACGGCGCTATATCACAGAAGCAAACATTTCTCTCTGGACTGTCTTCTCTGTTACATGCTCGGGCCTAAGATTTGACCCAGTGTGAGGCTTCATCCACGGAGGACTCCCCTCCCTTAGAGGCAAGTCAGCCCATCCAGAAAGGGAGGAGCCAGAGGAGTGTGCTGCCTACATCATATAGACAATGAATACCACTACAACACGTAGAAAAACCCACAATACAAATGTGACAATGGGGAAACAGCGCAGGCCAGCATCAGACATAGAGAATGAAGATGACAATTCTGAGGACCAGATAATGACTGAACAACTAATCAACCTCTCAGATAAGGACTTTAGACTAGCAATATGGAAGGTGCTCAACAGACTCCAAGAAACCATGGATCGAGTTGAACAGAACACTAATAAGAACCAAGAAAATATGAAGGCAGAAATGACAAAACTCCAAACTGAAATAACATGTCAACTAACAGGCCTGAAAAACTCAGTAAACGAAGTGAATGACAAAATGGATAAGCTCTGGGACAGGGTATCAGAAGCTGAGAATAGACTTGGTGCTGTGGAAGATGAGATACATAACAATTCCATACAGCAGGAGAGATTGGACAAAAAACTTAAAGCAAATGAGCAGACAATGGAAAAATTAGTCAAAGAATGGGAACAGACGAAAATAGAAGTCTATGATAAGATCAACAGAAACAACTTAAGAATCATTGGAGTCCCAGAGACCCAGGAAGAAAATTTCCAGGAAGAATCAATGGTCAAGAACATCATTAAAGAGAAACTTCCAGAGCTAAAGAAAATCTAGAAGAAAAAGTCTTGCTTGGGATAAAAGCTCAGGTTAAAACCAGGGCACAGAGGTCATAAAGCCAGTCATCCTTAACCCCCAAATACACCAGCAATATAATATGGCACTGGTCCTTTTGCATAGGCATACTAAAAAAGGAGAAATTTTATGTATAGAAACAAGCTCTTATTTACTAGGGATAAGAACCCATAAATTTTATAATACAGGGACACCTCCCACCCTGAACATTTGTCATGAGGACTCACCTTAGACTCCATGTGATTGGACAACGACCATCCAACACTGAATCTCAGATCCCAACTGTAGAACCTGCAACAGCACCAGAAATCAAACTCCCAATACCACTCCCAAGGAGTTCTTAATACTGCTCTGGCACCAACTTACCGCAGGTTGATATGACAACCTGACTATGACAAGTGAACAGCAACAACTTGACCTAAGAGGAGGGTGCCCTATCTCATCACCTAAAGGTAAGATGAAATCAGAAGACACTCTGTCCTTTGATCTGTACAAAAACCAAGATCACTAATTACAGAAGACTGACTTTGACAACTCTGGCTGAGCAAAACTCTTACTGGGACCAATAAGTAAGACCCTAGTCTAGACTGCTGCCTAAGATTTGTACAAAAGCCAAGATTTCTTTTTTTTTTTATTTTTAATTTTTATTTTTTATTTTATTTTATTTTTTTGGTTTTTGGGTCACACCTGGCGGTGCTCAGGGGTTACTCCTGGCTGTCTGCTCAGAAATAGCTCCTGGCAGGCACGGGGAACCATATGGGACACTGGGATTCGAACCAACCACCTTTGGTCCTGGATCGGCTGCTTGCAAGGCAAATGCCATTGTGCTATCTCTCCGGGCCCTAATTTTTTATTTTTAATTATGAGAACAAAGATGCAAAGAAAGAGGACAAGGTAAAGTTACAGTGGAAGGACAATCACCCATAACATAATTCTCAGAAGAAGTCCCCTTGCTGATATCTTAACTTTGAACTTTCAGCCAAAGAACATTAAGATAAATAAAACAGAATTCATTTACAAATACTTTGTCCCTCAAGTCCCCAGATTGTAACACATTATAATATTTCTTAACAGCATACAAGGCAATCTAAAGCCATAAAACTTACGTAACTCGGGGCCGGGCGGTGGCGCTGGAGGTAAGGTGCCTGCCTTACCTGCGCTAGCCTAGGAGACGGACCGCGGTTCGATTCCCCGGCGTCCCATATGGTCCCCCAAGCCAGGAGCGACTTCTGAGCGCATAGCCAGGAGTAACCCCTGAGCGTCACCGGGTGTGGCCCAAAAACCAAAAAAAAAAAAAAAAAAAAACTTACGTAACTCCTTAAACATTAGAGGCATAGTATTTTTTACATTTCCATGTACATGCATATTAGCTTAAGTTAACCTCAAATTTTAAGTGTTTTTTTTTTAAAGATTAGAGTCAAAGGAGCACAGTAAAAATGGTGTTAGAGTGGCAATTGTTTCATAGGCCCACCAACATATGAGGGGCATGGAAAGGAATAGCCTTGGCCTAAATACAAAGAGACCCTACCCCTGAAGTTTCCTGGCATAAGACCAACTTTAGGCTCCAGGCAAGCTAGATCGTCCAATCCAAGACATTGTCTGTAGTGCCAACACACTTTTATTTTTCATACAGTCTCTGTTGTTGGCATCATGTTTCTGTATTAAAGATCCTGGAATCTGTATATCCTACATTGAAGTCAGGGCATGGAGCATCCTCTCGTTTCACCTCACAATTAAAGGGTAATGCAGGAAGCCCTATCCTGTAAGCAGGTCATTGTTGTTAAGTCTTCTCAGTGTTAAGGGAAGTCTCGAGCAGGTCGATGTCTGAGAAGTGGTAGGGTCTTCCATGGTAGAGGATTGCTTCCAGGTGATGTTATAGACAAACCTGGATGTTTCGTGGATGGCAAAAGCCAAGATTTCTAATTGCAGAGTGTTACCCTACCCCCCATTTGTCCTGTGTAACCTTACCTAATGGTAAGATCTGCCCATTTCTGGGACGGATCTTTGGAAGGTAACAAAAGGTTTGCCTCAGGGGCAGGAAGGAGATTGATTCAAAGATTGGGAGATTCAGCAAGAGATGATGGAGGAAGAAGCATCAGGAGGAGAAAGGTCCCTTCATCCATCTCATCATTATCCAGCCCCATCCAGGACTTTTTAATACAACAAAATGGCACTTGAACGTTGATTTGAACCCTGGACCAAGACAGCATGGAGAGACTTTGTCTCTTTTCAGCTGCAGTGAGCCCAAACCTTGGGTCATGTGGAGCCATTTTTAAAGATGGCGGAATCCCCTTCTGGGGGCAGAGGGGCCAATGAAGAAGGGGAGGTGAAAGCTTGAATCACCCCATCTGAGACCCAGGACTGAGATTTTGCTGCAAAAAGTCCTTTTTCCAAGGACCTCGGCCTCCTCAGAGATTGACCAAGAGCCCTGATTGGAAAAAGATGAGAAAAAAGATTTTACTGAGGGTGGATTGATTTCTAATTATGAGCTTCAGCCTGGACATGGATTTCAAATTTGAAACTTTGGATTTTGCACTCAGATGACCCTAGTTGCTTTCAGCACCCTGACATCTGCTGCAGTGACAGAGAGCTGCCCTAGCATCAGCGGAGAAGGTGCGGCAATGGCACTGGCAACTATTCACTTTCTCAGCAAGAAGCATTGGGGACTGCTACATCCCTCCTGATTCAGGCAACTTTAGATCCGGTCATGCGCCAGGCAGGGCAGAGAAGTGGCTGAGATGCGTGGCTGAGCACCCTGACAAGTTGCAGCTGTGGGGAAGATTCGAACCAGGACAATGGAACAGTGCTTGCAGCTCCTGCCCTAACCGCCTACTGGGGCCTGGGATTCCATGGAAGTGAAGTCACGAGGTGAGTGGCCTGGGAGAAGTCCAGCATCTGAACAATTTGGTGATGGGATAAAATGGGAAGCCCACAGACTTTTCCCATTTGGACAATTGGTGTTGGTGATGGTAATTTAAAAAAAAAAGGCCTAGAAGATTCACTTTCCCAGAGGCTCCAGAAGAACAGTTAGCTCAGCTTCGCTACATGTCAAAGGAAAAAAAGCCACTGCAACAAGAAGAAGAAAAAATCACACTAAAGACCTGAGCTGGATCACTGAAGCCCAGCATCTCTCCCCGAACTGTCTTCTCTGCTGCGTGCTCGTGCCTAAGATTTGATCCTGTATGAGACTTCCACCACGGAGGGCTCCCCTTCCTTGGAGGCAAGTCGAACCACCCAGAAAGGGCGAAGCCAGAGGAGCGTGTCAGCATATATCATTTAGCCAATGAATACCACAACAACATATGGAAAAACCCACAATACAAGTGTGACACTGGGGAAACAACGCAGGCCAGCATCAGACATAGAAAATGAAGATGACAATTCTGATAAACAGAAACAGCCAACCAACTAGTCAATCTCTCAAATAAGGAGTTTAGACAAGAAATATGGAAGATGCTCAAAGAACTCAAAGAAACCATGCATTGAATTGAACAGAACACTAATAAGAACCAAGAAAATATGAAAACAGAAATCACAAAACTCCAAACTGAAATAACATGTCAACTAACAGGCCTGAAAAACTCAGTAAACGAATTAAATGGCAAATGGATATGCTCTCCAACAGGCTAACAGAAGCTGGGAATAGAATTGGTGCTGTGGAAGATAAGATAAATAACAACTCCATACAGCAGGAGAGAATGGAAAAAAAAACTTAAAGCAAATGAACAGACAAAGTAAAAAGTAGTCGAAGAATGGGAACAAATGAAAATAGAAGTTTATGATAAGCTCAACAGAAACAACTTAAGAATCACTGTAGTCCCAGAGACCCAAGAAGAAAATTTCCAGGAAGAATCAATGGTCAAAAATATCATTAAAGAGAAACTTACAAAGCTAAAGAATATTTGCAATCAAATCCTGCATGCCCGAAAAGTACCAACCAAAAGAGACCTCAGAAAAAACACCCCAAGACACATACTAGTCAAAACGACGAATCCCACAAATAAAGACAGAATTCTGAAAGCAGCAAGATCAAAAAGGGTAATTACATTCAAGGCAGCATCCTTGAGATTTACAGCAGACAGGTGACCAGAAACACTCAAGGCCAGAAAGCAGTGGTGGGACATAGTGACAAAACTCAATGAAATAAATCCTTCGCCTAGAATACTGTACCCAGTAAACACTCACTTTCAGGTTTGACGGAAAAATACATGGTTTCACAGACAAACAGCAGCTCAGAAAATTTACAGACTCAAAACCAGTCTTAAGAAAAAAATGAAAGATCTAATTTAAGACAAGACTGACCAAAAGACACACCAAATTTCGATATAAAGATAGCATTAAATTCCAGAACAATTCTTTCTCTCAATGTCAATGGACTAAATGCACCAGTTAAAAGACACAGAGTGTGGGCCTGGAGAGATAGCACAGTGGTGTTTGCCTTGCAAGCAGCCAATCCAGGACTAAAGGTGGTTGGTTCAAATCCCGGTGTCCCATATGGTCCCCCGTGCCTGCCAGGAGCTATTTCTGAGCAGACAGCCAGGAGTAACCCCTGAGCAACACTGGGTGTGGCCCAAAAACCAAAAAAAAAAAAAAAAAAGACACAGAGTGGCTAAATGGATCAAAAAACTCAATCCAACCTTCTGCTGCCTACAAGAAACGCACCTGAATAGTCAGAACATAGACTCAAAATAAAAGGCTGGAGGAAAATTATCTAAATGAACAACACCCATAAAAAAGCTGGAGTGGCCATACTAATATGAGATAATGCAAACTTCATACTCAGGAAAGTTGTAAGGGACAAAGATGGACATTTTATATTAATCAAGTGGTATGTAGAGGAGGAAGAAATCACTCTCCTAAACATATATGCACCGAATGAGGCTCCAGCAAAATATTTAATACAACTGTTGACAAATCTGAAAAATAATATCAATAACAACACAATAATTATGGGGGACCTCAACACGGCTTTGTCAACACTGGATAGGTCAACCAGACTGAAACCCAACAAGAATATACAAGACCTGAGAAGATAAATGGAAGAAAGATATATGTAGGATATATATAGACATTCCATTCCCAGAATCCTGGATACACATTCTTCTCCAATGTACATGGGACATTCTCCAGGATAGACTACATGCTGACACATAAAACATACCTCCATAATATCAAGAGGATAGAAATCTTGCAGGCTACCTTCACTGACCACAAGGCTCTGAAATTATATGTGAATTCCAAAGGGACACGGAAGAAAAACTTTAACACCTGGAAGTTAAACAGCCTCATACTGAATAACCAGTTTCTCCGAGATGAAATCAAAGAGGAAATTAAAACTTTCCTGGAATAAATGATAATAAAAACACAAACTATCAGAACTTATGGGACACAGCAAAAGCAGTACTGAGAGGAAAATTTATAGCTTTGCAAGCACACATCAGGAAGGAAGAAGGGGCGTACCTGAAAAGCTTAATGACACAGCTCATAGAATTAAAAAATGTTCAACGAAAGGAACCAAAAATAGGGAGACAGAAGGAAATAACAAAGCTGAGAGCAGAAATCAACGAAGTGGAAACCCAAAAAACAATCCGAAAGATCAACAAAAGCAGAAGATTGATAGACCACTGGCAAAACTAACAAAGAAAGAGAAAGAGAGAAACTTGATAACTCGTATCAGGAATGAAAAAGGAGAGGTCACTACTGATATGGCAGAGATTCAAAGGGTAATCAGAAACTACTTTGAGAAACTCTATGCCACTATCAATGAGAACCTGGAAGAAATGGATAAGTTCTTGGATTTTTATAGTATTCCACGGTTGAATGAAGAGGATGTAGCATACCTAAACACCCCCATCACTATTGATGAAATTAAAATGGTAATCAAATTTCTGCCCAAAATCAAAAGCCCAGGCCCAGATGGATTCACTAATAAATTCTTTCAAACTTTCCAAGAGAAACTACTACCAATCATGGAAAGACTCCTTCATGAAATCAAAAAAACAGGAACACTCCCAAACAGCTTTTATGAATCCAACATCACCTAGATAGCAAAACCAGGCAGAGATGCTGCCTAAAAAAGAAAATTACAGACCAATATCCCTGATGAATGCAGATGCAAAGATCTTCAACAAAATCCTGGCAAATAGAATCCAATGCATCATCAAGAAGATCATACACTACAACCAAGTAGGTTTCATCCCAGGAATGCAAGGCTGATTTAACATCCATAAATCTATCAACATCATACACAACAACAACAACAAGAAAAATAAAAATCACATGATCATATCAATAGATGCAGAGAAAGCATTTGATAACGTCCAACACCCATTCTTGATCAAAACTCTCAGCAAGATGGGAATGAAAGGAACCTTTCTCAATCTATTTGAAGCCATCTACCACAAGCCAATGCCAAATATTATCCTCAATGGAGAAAAACTAAAAGCCTTCCCTCTAAATTCTGGTACAAGACAAGGCTGTTCGCTCTCACCACTCCTCTTCAACATAGTACTGGAAGTGCTTGCTATAGTGATCAGGCAAGAAAAAGATATCGAGGGAATCCAGATAGGAAAGGAAGAAGTCAAGCTCTCATTGTTTGCAGATGACATGATACTCTACTTAGAAAACCCTAAAGTCTCTACCAGAAAGCTTCTAGAAACAATAGACTCATATAGCAAGGTGGCAGGCTACAAAATTAACACACAGAAATCAGTGACCTTTTAATACACCAATAATGATAGGGAAGAAATGGACATCAAGAAGGCAATCCCATTCACATTAGAGCCACACAAACTCAAATACCTTGGAGTCAACTTGACCAAAGACGTGAAGGACCTATCCAAAGAAAACTATAAAACCCTGCTCCAAGAAATAAGAGAGGACACACAGAAATGGAAACACATACCCTACTCATGGATGGGCAGTATTAACATCATTAAAATGGCAATACTCCCCAAAGCATTGTACAAATTTAGTGTGATGCCCTTAAAAATACCCATGTTATTCTTCAAAGAAGTGGATCAAACACTTATGAAGTTCATCTGGAACAATAAACACCCTCGAATAGCTAAAGCACTCCTAGGGAAAAGGAAAAAATGGGAGGCATTACTTTCCCCAACTTTAAACTGTACTACAAAGCAATATTTATCAAAACAGCATGGTATTGGAATAAAGACAGACCCTCAGATCAGTGAAATAGGCTTGAGTTCTCAGAGAACATTCCCCAGACATACAATTACCTAATTTTTGACAAAGGAGCAAGAAATCCTAAGTGGAGCAGGGAAAGCCTCTTCAACAAGTGTTGCTGGCAGAACTGGTTAGCCATTTGCAAAAAAGCGAACATAGACCCCCAGTTAACATCAAGTACGAAGGTAAAATCCAAATGGATTAAAGACCTTGATATCAGACCTGATACCATAAGTTATATAGAATGACACGTCAGTAAAACACTCCATGACATTGAGACTAAAGGCATCTTCAAGGAGGAAACTGCACTTTCCAAACAAGTGGAAGCAGAGATCAACAGATGGGAATACATTAAGCTGAGAAGCTTCTGCACCTCAAAAGAAATAGTGCCCAGGATACAAGAGCGTGGAAGCAACTATTCATCCAACACCCATCAGATAAGGTGCTAATCTCCAAAATATATAGGGCACTGACAGAACTTTACAAGAAAAAAAAATCTAATCCCATAAAAAAATGGGGAGAAGAAATGAACAGACACTTTGATAAAAAAAGAAATACAAATGGCCAAAAGGCACATGAAAAAATGCTCCTCCATCACTAATCATCAGGGAGATCAAATCAAAACAACGATGAGATACCATCTCATACCACAGAGATTGGTATACATCACAAAGAATGAGAACAATCAGTGCTGGCGGGGATGTGGGAGAAAGGAACTCTTATCCACTGCTGGTGGGAATGCCATCTAGTCCAACCTCTATGTAAAGCGATATGGAGATTCCTCCAAAATCTGGAAATTGAGCTCCCATTCGACCCAGCTATTCCACTCTTAGGAATATACCCTAAGAACACAAGAATACAATATAAAAACCCCTTCCTCACGCCTATATTTATTGCAGCACTATTCACAATATCCAGGCTCTGGAAACAACCAAGATGCCCTTCAACAGACAAATGGCTAAAGAAACTATGATACATATACACAATGGAATATTATGCAGCCATCAGGAGAGATGAAGTCATGAAATTTTCCTATACATGGATGTACATGGAATCTATCATGCTGAGTGAAATAAGTCAGAGGGAGAGAGAGACGCAGTATAGTCTCACTCATCTATGGGTTTTAAGAAAAATAAAAGTCATTTTTGCAACAATCCTCAGAGACAATGAGAGGAGGACTGGAACTTCCAGCTCACTTCATGAAGCTCACTACAAAGAGTGGTGAGTACAGTTATAGAAATAACTACACAGAGAACTACCATAATCATGTGAATGAATGAGAGAAATGGAAAGCCTGTCTGGAGTATAGGTGGGCGTGGGGTAGGATGGAGGGAGATTTAGGACATTAGTGGTGGGAATGTTGCACTGGTGAAGGGGGGTGTTCTTTCTATTACTGAAAACTAATCCCAATCATATTTGTAATCAAGTTGCTTAAATAAAGAGAAAATATTAAAAAAAATGTGAGAGAGATAGAAGACAGTGAAGCCAAACTGAAAATTTGATTTAAGATCACCTGCTTCTAACTTTGTTTCAGGTGTATCTCTTCATCTCAGTCATTTTCTTGCTGATTTAAATGTGCTTTATAGTTTTCCATAATTAATGTTTCCAAATTTATAGTGTTTTACTGTGTATTTTAATGTAGTAGCCTGTTTTCAAAATGTATTTTCTGTATGAATGTTCTTGTAATTTTGTTTAAGGAAAGGTTAATAGGAACAAAAAAGTTCTAGGGAAAATGCTTGGTTAAAGAGCATTAAGACGAATAAGAACAAGGAAGTTCCAGGACAGTGCTTGGTAAATAAGCATTAAGAAAATTTAAGTTACAGGTGTATTTGCAGAAGTTATATTTATGGAAAGGGCTGGTATGTTAATTTTTGCTTTAAACTTTGTGGCTTTTGAGAATATTAAGGTTCCCACCTTTGGCTAGCAGAAGTCAGGAAAACAAAAGCTTATTACTCTTCATTAATTATTCAGTGAGGGGGAGATGTCACCCCACCCCCATCTTCTGCATAACCTTACCTGATGGTTAGACCTACCCGTTTATAGGAGGGGTCTTTGGTAGATAACAAGTGGATTGCCTGAGGGGCAGGAAGAGATTGATTGAGGAATTCATTAAGAGAAATGGAGCAAGAACAGAGAAGAGACAGGCTTGATTGCAGGGCTAATAATAGAGCTGGCTTGAAAGGTTATGACAGGCTACACATGTGGTGGCTAGGCCCTGAATAAAGCTTCATGTCTCCTGAAACCTGACTGCCTATGAATCATTTCATCACGGCCTGCCATCTAGAGAGAATTGCAGGCCCATCTGAGCTGGAGGAGAAAGGCCCCTGCATCCATCTCACCATCATCCAGCCCCATCCAGGACTTTTTAATACAACACCAGAGGTCTCACTTTGACAAGTGACTGAACAGAACTTCTGGATCCATAAAGAAAGACTCTATATCAGGCTTCGTTCTAGGATCTGTGTAAAAACCAAGATCATTAATTACAAATGATTGACTACAACAACTGTGATGGAGCAGAATTTCTAGAACCATAAAGAAAGACTCTCTCCTAACCTTTGTCCTATGACCTACGCAAATACCAAGATCTCTAGCTACAGAAGCCTGATCCACAACTGAGCAGAAAGTTTCCTGGCATCATAAAAAGACCTTGGGGTGTGAAAATGAGTGTGTAAGGAGCCTATAGTTGTTCCCATGGCAGTATGCATTAAGAGTGGAGAATCCCTGTATCTCTTAGGCCAAGGGAATTCCCTTTCCAATTTCCCCAATACTTACTTGCCTATACAAAAAAAAAAAAAAAAAAAAAACTTGCCATTCCCACTCTCCTTCCTTTTTTCCCCTTTTTTCTCTTTCTTATTGTTGTTGTTTATTTTTTGTTTGGGTGTTTTTCTTTTTCTTTTATTTTCTTGTCTCTTCTTTTAAATTGATATTGATAGCTCCTAGATGAACTCCTCCCAGATTTCCTTTTTTTTCTCAACAGAACCACAAAACTTGAATCATCTTGTTCTACCTCATAAATTGAGGGGTGTGGGGAGCGGATGGTACCAGGAGCAAACAGTCTCACGAACATTGAGTGAAAATAAAAAATGATCAGACCCAAATATCAAACCCAAAGTCAACAACAGAATCAAGATACCCAACCTACAACAAATATACACAAAGGGAACCTGTTACACTAGCAGTCCAGGGGGCAAAGTGGGGAGATATGGAATGTATGCATGTGGTGAATGGGTGAAATGAGGACAATGCTTGTGGTGGAAATGGCCCTAATTCACTGGCACTATATCCTTAAGTATAACTGTGAAAGGCTTGTAATTCACATTGGTCACAATAAAAGTTTAAAAAAATAAATTAAATTAAATAAATAAAAAGTTTCTACAAAGAAAACCATCACAAGTAGAATTGGAAAATCTACCAAACCATATAAATATTTGCAAATGTATGTATGTATATATAAATATATAATATATATATACACACACCAATTGTGAACTCATGCAACTCAATAACTGAAAACTAAAAAATTCTGATCAAAAATTTGGTAGAGGCAGCTGGAGAGATAATACAGCAAATAGGGCACTTATTTTGCATATGGTTGATCCCTGGCATTCCATGTGTCCCCTTGAGTCTTGTAAGAAATGATCCCTGAGAACAGAGCCAAAAATAAATCATGAACACTGCTGGTTTTGTGGTCTAAAAACAAGCCACATAATGTAGCAGAGGTTTCTAAGACATTTTTACAAGGCAGAAAGATAGCTGAGAGATACATAAAATGATGCTCCAAAGCACTAATAACCAGAAAAATGCCCATCAAAACCATGAAATATCACCTCCAATCTGTTAGCATTACCACTGTCAAAGTGACAAGATATAACAAGGGGGAGCATTTAAGTGTAGAAAAGAGATCTATCATTAGTGAAAAACAGTAGAGCAAAACAGCAAGAAAATCAAAACATCCCATGAATGCTTGGAGACTATTGTGGTGCATAAAAATTAAACTCAGGCCTTTCACTTGAAAAGCATGCACTCGAGTTTAGCAAACTCTGCTATCCTAAGTAGAATTTTAACTATTCTAGAGGTATAAAAGATAAATAAGGAGTTTTAAAGATGAAAATTTTGAAATTTCAGGGGCTGAAGTGATAGCACAGTGGTAGAATGGTCACTTTGCACATGGAGACCTAGGACAGACCTGGGTTCAATCCTCGACATCCCACATGGTCCACTGAGCCTGTCAGGAGCAATTTCTGAGAGCAGAGCCAGGATCTGAACACAGCCAGGTATGGCCCAAAAACCAAAACCAAAAAAAAAAATTTTTTTTGAAATTTCAAGAATATATTTTTTATTTCAGTTTTATATGAAAAGAGAAGATTAATTAACATTTGATATAGTAGTATTAGTTTTTACTTTCCTTTTAGTATCTTTCTTTAGGTAAAGTAACATAAACCATTTTTAACTAGATATAATTTTGTTTTGTTTTATGGTGATACCTAACTGTGCTCAAGACTTACTCCTGGCTCTGTGATCAGGGGTCACTCCAGTCAGTGCTTGGGAGACCATATGGGATGTCTGGGATATAAACCAGGTTAGCTACATACAAGGCAAACACTCTCTATCCACTGTACTGGCAAACACTCTACTAAGCAAACACATACAAGGCATTCTACTTCACTGTACTGCTCTAGACCCTAGATACAAATTTGGGGGTTGGGTGGTTTGTCTTCGGCTTATTTGAGGCCACACCCATGACTCATCAGGGCTTACTCCTAGACCTGCATTTTAAATTTTCTTCTCTTAATTCCTTCTCTTAATTAAAAGTTGACTTATTGATCCATATTCTAATAATTCCATTTGCCATTCCTTTTAATTTTGTTAGAGAAATCAATATGAACTAAATTTGTTATATACCTTCCTAGAAAGAAGGCTGGGATTTAGGAGGGAACCTGTGTACAACTATGGAGTGATGGTTACAATGATGTTGTGATTCATATTGGAACACTATATATCTGAAACAACTTTATATAAATTAGGTGCATCTCTGTATCATAATAAAAATAAATTTTAAAAGATTATAAACACTCAATAATGTGCCTGGAAGCCAGGAAAATAAGTAACAGAGGGTAAGGTGCTTGTCTTACATTCAGCCGATCCTAGTCCAATATCCTGCATTACATATGTCCCCCGAACACTGCTAGGAGTAATCCCTGAGCACAAAGCCAGGAGGAAGGTCTGAGTACAGATGAATGTGGCCCTAAAACCTGAATATTGGGATCATTGGTGAAGGGATGTAGTCATTGGTTGTAGAACTGGAGTTGGGCAACAACAACAAAAAACTCTAACCTAGCTTTTGGTCTATAATCTGTTCAACAAACAAGATCTCCAATTCCAGAGGTCTGACTGAGACAACCGCAAGTGAATGGGTCTTTCAGAAACATAACGAAAGACTCTGTCCCAGGCTCCATCCTAGGAGCAACATAATGACCAAGAACACAGAAGATGAATTAAAACGACATTGAAGAAGCAGAACTGCTAGAACCACAAAGAAAGATTCTATCATAAGCTCCATTCCTTGAGCTGCACAGTCACCAAGATCTCTAGATACAGAGGTCTGATTTTACCATCCACGACAAAGCAGAAGTCTTCCATACACCACAAAAGCACCGAGGGGAGAATAAATGATCATGCAAGGAGTCTATAGTTAATCCCATGACAGTATACTTCAGGGGTGGAAAAACCCTGTATCTCCTAGGTCAAGGGAATTCCCTCTATAATATCCCCAATAGTTACTGTGCCTATGCAGGGGGAAAAAGAAAAAAAAGGAAAAAAAGCACAAAATAATCATTTTTCCACATATATATTTATTGATTGATTGATTGTTTTTTTGACATCCTTATTTTTGGTGTAGATATTGAAGTTGATGTCTCCTTTTTTATTTTATTTTATCTTATCTTTCTCTTTCTTTTTGCACTCCAGCATGATTTGATTTCAGAACCAACACTATTGTGTGGTGCTTGTCTTTATTGCTGTGGTGCTCACTGGATATTTAATTTGACATTTATTTTTATGTTTTTATGTTATGGTGTTTCAATTACCTTTTTCATGTCCTCTCTCAAACTGAGGTTGATAGCCACTAGAAGGACTCCACCCATTTTCAGCATATTTTAATTTTTTAAATTATTTTTCTTATTCTTTACCCCATTCTATTGCTTTTCTTTACCTCAAACAAAACCACATAACTCGATTTATTTAGCTTAGCCTCTCAAATAGAGGGAAAAACAAGAGAGGGCACCAGGACCAAACAGATATATGATCACTGATAGTAAGCTAGACAAAGAGGGGACCACCTACTCTAGCAGCCCAGGGGGTGATGGTGGGGGTTATGGGTTGCAGAAAGGGAACAGGGAAGGGGGAAGGACAAATTTGGTGGTGGGTATTCCCCTGATTCAATGTTAATATGTACCTAAACTACTAATGTGAGAGATATGTAAGCCACTATGATCAAAATAAAAGTTAAAAAAAAAATAAAGAACTGGAGTTGGGAACTCCCTATGCCTAAGACTCTATTTGTCAACAACTTTGTAAATAATAGTGTCACAACAAAATTAAATTTTAATAAAGAATATATTTGAGTCTGCTTGCTCTTTTAGCACTCTAAGTGTCTGTTGACAAATTGATAAAATATGAGATGTGTATATATACACATAATAATTTATTATTCAACAATAAAAATAACAATATTTGCCATTTGTGACAATAGAGGTGGATCTGAGAGCATTAAACTGAAATAAATCAAAGAAAATACATAATTTTTATTTATACATAGAATATAAAAATATAGGAGCTGGAGCTGTGGCGCAAGCTAGCCAAGGACGAACTGCGGTTCGATACCCCGGTGTCCCATATGGTCCCCCCAAGCCAGGAGCGATTTCTGAGTGCATAGCCAGGAGTAACCCCTGGGCGTTATTGGGTGTGGCCAAAAAAAAGGAATATAAAAATAAAATATAATAATACCACCAGGTACAAAAATAGAGAATGGGTAAGTGTTTTCCTAGGTAAAAGGTTGAGGTAAAATGAATAAATGAATCAAAAGGTACAAACTTTGTTTTAAATTTTTAAATGTAACATACAGCCTTGCAACTATAGCTAATAATAGTTTATGTAATTGAAAATTGCAAGGAGAATATATCCTAAAAGTTTTCATCACCAAATAAAATGTATAACCTATGGAGCAATGGAAGTTGACTACATTTATTCTATTGATCACTTAGCAATATATTAAAATATTGAATTATTAGGTTGCACACAAATATGTTAAAGCATCAGGTATACCCTAATTTTAAAAATAGGTTAGTAAGACACACACTCAGAAATAACATTTGCAAAACAGATACCAATAAAGGACTGGTATCTAGGATATATAATCATCATATATAACTCAATAGTATAAAAGAAAAAAATCACAGATGAAGGATTTAAACAGATGTCACAGGAAATTACACAAAAGTACAATAAACATACATACAAGTGCTTCGCATCAATAGTCATCAGGGAAATTCAAGTTTAAGCCACAATGAGAGCCTCTATAAATATACCAGACTAGCTAAAATTTAAGACTTAACAAAGCCTATCATTGGCAAATTATTACTGGAATTGTCATATATTGTTGGTAGTAATGTAAAATAGTCCAAACCAATTTGGAAATAAAAATAGGGCAGTATGGTTTATCTTCTAGCTTAATAATTCCATTCTGTAGAATTTATCCGAAGGTAGTAAAACCCGCAGACTCACAAAACAAAATTAAACAAGAATATTCATCGAAGCTGATTCATATAACTAAAAACTAGAAATATACTAGACCTACATCAATGGGAAAAAAGATAAACTGAAGCATACTCATTCTGTGGAAAAGTAATCAACAATAAAACAGAACTACTTGCATAAGCATGGCTGAATTTCAACTCTATTTTGCTGACTAAAAGAAGATTCAAGAGTGCATATTTTTTAAGTTCATTTAAATAAAATTTTAGAAAAGAGAAAAAACAGTAGTGAAGAGAAATCACATCACTGGTGGCCACTGGGAGAGAAAAAACAAATTGGGAGTATTACATAGTAATTTTCTGGGGTGGTGTTAATGTTCTATATCTCAATCAGGATTAAGTTACATAGGATTATGAATTTATCAAAAGAGTGAACAAAAATGTGCTTTTCATTGTAAATGTAATTCAAAGGGAAAAAAGAAAGTCAATACTGAACTAAGCCTAAGTTATTTAGAGAAGAAAATGACTAAATTCTGTATTTTACTTTGAAATAAATCTTTTAAATAAAATGATAAATGGATGATGTGGGATGAAGATTTGGAGACATGCCAATGTCAATGATAGAATCTAGACCGTAGATAAACAGCCACTTGCTAAAATACTTTTAACTTAGTTGTATACTTGAAATACTTCCAAATAAAATGTTGAGAGCAAAAAATAAAAAAATAGTAAATAATGTCTTGCGACATGTGATTATAAAAAGTCTAATAAACAAGAACATGCCGATAGAGCAATAGTACAGTGAGTAGAGAGCTTGCCTTGCATTGAGGCCAGCCGGGTTCTATACCCAGCATTCCACCAAATAGTCCCCTGAGCACCACCAGGAGTAATTCTTTTGTGCAGAGCCAGGAGTAAGCCCTAAGCATTTGCCAGGCATGTCCCCAAAACAACATAAACCAAAAAGTACCTATATTTTGATGCTGATCATTAAATCCAAGCCTTCATCCTTGTGATTTACGTGTTCTACCAATGAGCAATATCTTTGTACAGGACTTAGAATGGGGAAAGGGAGAGAACAGAAATTTAAAGAAACTGTGTAGAAGAGAAATGACAAGATTTCTGGAACTGATCGATGAACCCAGTGTGGCAACACTTGATTTTACAGATGTGGGGGGAAGGAACTTGGGAAATTATCACTCTAGCCTCTCTTTTGTGCAGGTTAAATTTATTTTAATTAGAGAAATATTCGAACAAATCCCTAAGAAGTAAGGCCTACAAGAAACAGGCATGTATCTGCTTAAACAAGAGTTCCCTCCAGGCTAATACGGCTTTAGTCCAACCACCTGGGACAAAACAGGATCTTGATTTAAGCTGATGATAAGTGCAGAGCCAACAACCAGAGGAAGCTTCCCTTCTCACACACTGAAGTTTGTATCAGCTGCACTGGGCTTGTTCCCACATGGCCTTTTAGAGTCCTCCAGCCAAAAAGCAGCAAGTTTGCATGCCTAACTGGAGTTTCACTCTCAAGAAATCTGGTTAAGTACCTTGTGAATTTTGGATGAAAACTGACAGCTGTGCTAAACAAATCTTCATAAGGCTTTATTCCAAGCAATGCAAAAAAAAAAAAAAAAAAAAGATCCCAAATGTCTTTAATCCCTATCTGGAGACAATAAGTGTCCTTAACCCTCTATCCATGCTTGCATGGCATTTTTTGATTATTCTTACTCCAGTACCTATCCCATAATATCAAAAAATGATTTTTTATTTGTTGCCTAGATTAGATTCCTTGGAATATCTTGTTGATCGTTATATAATCAGTTAAGCACATTACTATAGTAGCTACATACTTAACTAAAATCTTTTTGATGGCTGGATGAAAAAATATCTAAATCAATACAATTTCCAGAACTTTCCCATGTGGTCTTACCATATTCTTCCTGCAACTTTAAGAGCTAAACAGTGTAGAAATTATTAACCCACACACCAATCTCCTAATGAGGAAACGATGCAAAAGGGTTCAAAACTTGTTCTATTTAAGTGGTAAGTGGTAAGTAACAGTATAAATGCCAATGTTGCTTACTCATGAGATGTTCTTTTCATCATATCAAATTCCCTTTTAAAGAAAACTCAAGCTGATTGCTTAGAATATGAGATGCTTCTCTTCCAATCTAATCACAAAGCTAGGGTTTAGACTGCAAAAATCCTTTAACTTAGACACAGAGGGGACCACTTATACTAGCAGCCTGGGGGGGAAAGAAAGGGAATATGGAATGGGAGGAGGGAGGACAACATTGGTGGTGGGAATGCCGCTTATTCAATGTTGCTATGTACCTAAAATATTAATGTGAAAGATTTGTAATCCACTTTGGTCAAAATAAAAAATTATTTAAAAAAAAATAACTACCATCTAATGAAAAAAAATTCTTTAGCTTACAGAATTTTAGTAACTAGAACTCAATGAACATGATTTTTACTTAAGCGGGGAGTAAAACAGAGTAAGTCCCACCAGTCATGAAATCCCAGGTGTTTGGCTCAATGTTTCATATAATTAAGATATAAAAACAATAGTTACTACACTGCACAGCATGTGGATTTTTAGCAGTTAATTAGTGTTACTCACTTAACATGCATGCATTTATTTATTTCACTTTGTTTTCCACCATAAAAGCACTTTTCTCATTTTTTAAAAATAACAAGAGATTCACAGTCCTCCTTCTGGATATGATCAGGAATTTACTGGATTACCCTGAGTTGTCACCCCAAATAGCAGTTCACTAAGGACAACTTCTTACCTCCTCTCAGCTTTAAGTTTGGGAAAGAGAACTAGAAGTCCAAGTTGAATTATAAAGCATTGCTTACCAACTAAGATGCACTCCCTACCCAAACATACCCCCGTGCACATCTACCACACCACAGAGTTTCAGCAAAAGGAGTGAAAAGGAGACAACTTAGATGGGAACAAAATTACAAAGAGAAGGAATCCAGGCACAGCTGCACTTCAGAAAAGCATCCCCGTGTCCCAGCACAGTCAGGAATTTTGGTTCCATATGAAAATAAAGACATGGAAACTGGCAAGTGTTTTGTGAGTTGCTATGAATTAACAGGTGCTTCATAGCATTTGTAGATGTCTATTGCCTGGAGCCCCAAAACTTGATCCAGAAATAATTCTCAGTGCCCAGGACTCTTCTCAATCTCCTGAAAGCCTTTCCTTTCTGTTGTGAGCCATGGAGAGAAACTTATTCCCATCAGTTTTTCCTACACCAGCCTCATCTATTCTACCTTCTCACCCATTCCCACCTGACTAGCCATGAAGAGAATCTCTGTACTTCAAAGAATCTTTGTTCTTCACATCAGCAAATGGCTCACAAGTCTGACAGAAAATAATCTAAGAGCCAACACCTACTAAATTCAAGCAGTGAGGATTTTCCCCTTTACTCTCTCATAAACCACCAACCCTACCACCATAAACTGAGTTATCCCCAAACCCCACAGCTGCTTGCTTCTATTCTGGAAAATTTTGGAACTTCTACTGATACCAAAATTTCAAAAACTATTATATTTTCTCTAGCCACAAAGATTTACCAATGCTAATGTACATATTTTCTCTTCCTCAAAGGAACTTTTCAAAGTTTAAGCCAAACCCTATATAATGTCATTAAAGTGAATAAAAATTATTATTTTAATGAGTGGAATGATTTTAGAAAAATCGTCTTATAGCACTAACCTTATTCCTTCGTGTAAAATAAATATTTTTAAGCAGGCATTTAATTCTTAGAGACTGAAGTCACTGTAATAAGACACTCTAACCCTCTCCCCAAAAAAGCAGGAGGATTTTGGGTTTAATTATTACCACAGCTGAACAACTGGAATGAAATTACTGCACTATGAGTGTTCATAATTCAACATGTCCAAAGTGGTCAGTGATTTCATTAATGATTTTTCTCTATTTCTCTTCAGATGTTTAACTTGAAGGGAAAAGAATTAAACCCTTTTTCCCAAAGACTTTCAATATATCTTGTCTCTGAAAATTAAGTTTTACTGAAAGAAATTTATATTGATAACGTGACCTCCCTTGTTCAATAAATTGATTTTACAAAATATTAAAGATGACGCAGTCTGTCTCTGAATTAACATTCTCTTTATATTGATGGTTCAATAACAGAAAATCCTAATTTTGCTTTGTTGCTTGAAAAATATACCAAGTTTTTCAGCATAAAGAACCAAGTTACAGAAATTGTGCTCTTTTGAGGTTTATATGTTTTAGCTAAAATCAGAACTTGTTAAATCCCTTGAGCTTTTGGAAGAATGCAGAGGATTTAAAGAGCATTTCTTACCAGACCTCCCAGATGCTGGCGAAGTTATGGGGAATGAGGAGGTGTTAAGAGAGAACAGGCAGATACATTCACATTATGGGTGTTAATTCCTTTCTTGATTTCTGGTAGATAATAGTCCCTTACCAAAAAAAAAAAAAATGTGTGTCAAAAAATGGAAGACTTAAAAAAATGGAAGACTTGGGGCTGGAGAAATATGGGATAAGATGCTTGTCTTGCACATAATTGACCCCAACTGGATCCCTGGTACTACATATGGTTTCCCAAACCCTTCCAGGAGTGATCCCTTAACATTTCTGGCTTGGTTCAATGACCAATAAATAAACAAACAAAAGTATGTTATCCATTTGGGCCTTTGTCCTTTGTTCACAAAGAAGTACATAATTTTTGTAACATGCACTGACTGTGCGACAGATACAGTTCATAAAATTAAGAACTTCACTTAATCTTCACAATAGCCTTTTCCCAGACCAGAAGGCATACAAAAAACTCAACACCCCAGTTGTGAGTCATGCTTCAGAGAGACTGAATATAATGGATGGGCAGAAAACCAGATCAGCAGCACAGGCCCTCAAGGGCATTGGAAGAGAATGAGCCTAGATTGTTTTCCCTGTAATGCAAAATGGTTTTATTAAAAGAAACGTAGAGAGGTGCCAGGTAGATACCTCAACTAGCTGCAGTGCATGCTTTGCTACTATATAGTAACTTCAGGTTTGACTCCATTTGGGGCCAGAGTGAAAAGCTAAAAGCAATGAAAATTAAAGAGATATGTGAAGGGAAAGTACAGGGAAAAAACAGAGAAGAAGGGGCTTGAGCAATAGCACAGCAGTAGGGCGTTTGCTTTGCACGTGGCTGACCCAGGATGGACCTGGATTCGATCCCTAGCTTCCCATATGGGCTCATGAGCCAGAAGCAATTTCTGAGCACATAGCCATGAGTAACCTCTGAGCATCACCAGGTGTGGCCCAAAAACCCAAAATAAAATAAATTACAATAAAATAAAAAAAGAGAAGAGAGAGGACAGTGGGGGGAGAGAGAGAGAAAGAGAGAGAGAGAGAAAGAGAGAGAGAGAGAAAGAGAGAGAGAGAGAGAGAAATGTTCAAAAGTGAACATGGGCTTCTCCAGCACAGAAAAAGCAGGCCTTAATTCTCTTATATATGAACCTCCAAAAAGCCTTAGGTATCAAGAGCAGTTCTCCCAACCTCTTCCAAATTCCATTTTTTGAGAGTGTATTAGCAGTTATATCTGTGAAAATTATTGCATTACCAATAAATTAATACATTAGTTTAGTATGTTTCCTTCTTTTTTCTTAAGAGATGGGAGATACACTAAAAAAATTGTGTGTGTGTTTGTGTGTGTGTGTTTGTGTGTGTGTGTGTGTGTGTGGCAGATGTCGTTTGAACAGCAAAATATGGAAGAAATTAGAAAGACCTTTGGCCTAAAAAACAGGGAGATCTTACCCCCAAAGTATTTTGGCATAAAACCAACTCAAGGCTCCTGGCATACTAGGTTGTCTGACCTCATAGTCATTCTCAGTGGTCAGCTCTTCACCATCACAGTTGTTGCTGTCAGGTAACCTATGTAGAAGTCCAGGTGGTGTGTAGTGTCTTTTGATTCCATCTGACCATCAGATAGCATTGCAGAGAATCCTGCCCTAAAAGCAGAGTGTTGCTGTTGCCCGGTTTTCAGGTTGACATAAGAACTGTCTTTGAAGTAAGTCAGTACCATGGTGGTAGTGGGGCTATTCTTGGAAGAATTTATGTTCCTGGTACTGATGTAGGAAACCATGTTTGTTTCCATAGGTAATATGGAATGCTCAATATCCAATCAATTGGAGTCTAAGCCAAGTGTCTATGCCAAGTCACTATGCCAAGTGTTTAGGGTGTAAGGTCCCAGTGCAGTATAAAAAAAAATTGTGTTCCTATCTCTCTTAGATAAGAATGTGTTTGCATCTGTTAATTTTTCCCATTTTAATGTGCCTCTGAAAAAAGGAACAATGCCACAAGGTATTACTAGTGCATGTGGGGGTCCGAGGTGTCAAGACCAACAGTTCCCAGAACCTTTTGCTTACATGAACTCTGAACAGAGACTTGTCTGCTAGTACTCCATAGTGAATGGATCCCCAAAATAGGGGAAGTTGCCACTACATAAGAAGATATTCAAGAATTGGAGTCAGAGAGGTGGCGCTAGAGGTAAGGTGTCTGCCTTGCAAGCACTAGCCAAGGAAGGACAGCGGTTCGATCCCCCAGCATCCCATATGGTTCCCCCAAGCCAGAGGCAATTTCTAAGCGCTTAGCCAGGAGTAACCCCTCAGCATCAAATGGGTGTAGCCCAAAACACCAAAAAAAAAAAAAAAAAGATATTCTATAATGGTTATGCCTATTAAAGGTGTATCTAAAAGAAATAGTCAAAGAAAATTTATATGTCTTCTTTAAATCTTTTGAAATAGGCGGGGAAGAGGTAAGATCTGGGGCACAGCTTCAACCAGTGATTTGGTTTTGTGGAGTCTGGGAAAAATAGTTCCCAACAGTCCCATATAAGGAAGAATCCTCAAGCAGGGGGTTTCCCAGTAACCAAATCTGGTAGCAAACAAAAGTCCACCATGAAGGGAAGTGAAGGAAGAGGAACCACGAAAAGCAAATCAATAGTAGCAGACTGTCAATTACTTCTCATGCTGAGAATATATCTTTGGGAGCTGGTTGGCATATGGCTGGGCTGGGGAGGGGAGAATGTTCTATTTTTTGAGGAGTTAAGTAAGGACTAAGAGTAAAAAAAAAGGTTAAATGTGGAGAAATAACATAAAGGGCTCAAAAAGGGTTTGTAAGGTGGTAAGCAAAAATGGGGGGAAGGGTTTTTTATAATAAAGGGGAGAACACTATATTATGTAGACATTATATCTATTGCAGATGGATATTAGATTGACATTGGTATGTCATACATGTACACTCATGTGCCTACTTCGGCAGCCAGAGGATAAATTCATGGGTTACATTTGAAAAGATTTCCCAGGTGATATGGGACAGAACATTTAAAGAAAAAAGAAATGAAAAAAAGAAAGAAAGAAAGCTGGCAAGTCTACTGCAAAAGGTTTTCCTTTTATCCTTCCCCTTTTTTTTCCCTTTTAGGCTGATCATGTTTGTTAAGGGTGAACTAGACTGAAAAAAAAGGCTTCTTAGCTGAAGTTGTGTGTGGCGCCATTCTTAAGAATCATAGTTTTCAAGTCTAAATAACCAAGTGACATAGTAATAAGCACTGTATGGGGAGACTATACCATGAAATTGATATTATATCTATTACAGATGAGCATTAGACAGCCATTGCTATGGTGAACATATATACTCATGCGATCAATCCATTGGTTAGTTAAAAAGCAGACCCAGGTGAAATGGGACATAAAATTAAAAAAAAAAAAAAGAGAGAGAGAAAGAAGAAATAATTAAAGCCAGCAAAGGTGTTCCATTTCTTTACTGGGGAAAGGCTACCCAGAATAGATTGTTTATAGATAATTCTAGCAAATATCTGATATGGCAATGAACAATGTATAGGGAATATATACCTTGTATTATTATTCAGCGGGTTTTGCGCATTCTGTTTCCTTTCCTAGACACAACCTATAATTATGAGCATTATGGTATCATGGTAGACTAACAACAGTTGTCGTTGTCCCGCGTACACAGTAACACCCTTGCAGTTTTATAAAAAATGGACTGATGAGAAGAAGGGAAAAGACTGCCTGGGCAGCCCTGGTACCACCCAGTAGGCAGAGTCACTGACAAGTGTCCCTTCCCCACCACCCCCTCGGACCCACCTGTGTGAGCACGAGCTGGGATGAAATGGTTGACCCATCACCTATTGAAGGCCCTGGGACTGGGGCACTGTTGCCAGGCTCCCTTGCCCGGCAGAGGCCGCACTTTTCCCAGATGAAAATGATCCAAATTCTATTTCTTCTGCTCCTCTACCAATTTTTCTCTTCTCTATATCCTCATTATTCTTAGACCTATCAAAACGGAGATTCTGAAGAACATTTCCTATCCAGAGAACACTGAACCATCGAAAACATTCAGCAACCTTAGTGAGGCATTCTATCACTGTGACCACTGGAACCAGAAAACTTCTCCCAAAAGCCTTCTCATGGAGGCATTCAGACCTAAAAGCCACCCAGCTGCAAACCAACAATAGAATCAAAATTCTGGCTTCTGGACCAGAATGAATGCCTTACACACTGGGTGACCCCAGATTTTGATCCCAAACATCCTATATAGGTCCTGCGTCTGCCAGGAATAATTCCTGAGTACAGAGCCAGGAGTAAGCCTTGAGCACCAGAGGGTGTGGACCAAACAGAGTCTGACTTCTTTGGTCATATTGGGAGCCAGGCAAGACATGAAGTTTGAAGAGAATTTCAAGAGGCCATTAAGAGAACCTCGTTCTCAAATAATTCTCCAAAATTTAGCATTTCTATGTAATGGTCACCATGGAATAAGCAATCATCATAGTAAGGCAGGGGAAAACAACTGGGTGATATAAATTTAATATGATGCACATTTATTTGTAGTTGCGTGCTAATAGAGAGCAATCAGATTCTAACACACTAGCACTTAAAGACTAAAAATCAACATAATTGCCATAGAGCTGCACACTGTAATTAAGTACAAAGGTGTGAAGCTTTTCTACAGGCCAAATGGAATTTCAGAAAGCAGAGATGTTGGACTTGAACTGTTTCCTCTGAATTTGTGTATACTGTAACGCACACCTAGAAATTCCATGAAGAATGTTTTGGCCATCACTTGCATTAAACCTCATCATTATAGGTCTTAGCTAACAGGCCGTCAAATGTCTGGTGCTACACATATATAAATACAAACTGGCTGCCACATCTGTCATATGACTCCAGATTAGCATTTTATTCTGCTTAGCTGGCTGCTAGAGCAGACATTCCTAGATTTGGTTTGTTTCTTCTATAGATTTGTTCTAAATTGTTTGCAAAGGTGAAAATAAGATAAAAATTCTGCCATGTAGAAAAAATACATTCATTTTATATTTATTCTCATCCTGATAATCCCAACATAGAGTTTACTGAAGCAGAAGCCTCCTGCCCTGATCTTGAGAGACTGAGGAGTGCAGGACTGAAGCAAGCGCTGACATCAGAAATAATCCGCATAGATTGAAAGGAATAAAATTTAAAAAGTTCAGGAAATTTCTACCATAAATCTTACTCTCACTAGCAAGAGATACCAGCAGGCAGAGAGACTAGTTGTGGAAACCAAAACCATGAGCAGTTTCTCCCTGAGTTCTGAGATCTTTATTGGGAAGAGAAAGACTACCCCCAGGGTGTAGAACATGTAGGATAAAGAACCAATCCAGAGGAACTTCTAGTCCATGAGTGACAAACACCAGCAAAGAAAACTTATCCTGAATAGAATGAAAACCAGTTACTCTAAGAGTTCACTAAATAATGTCTAATAACCTTTCATATTTGTTTATTCATTTGTCCAAATATTTATTTATCCATATAGCATTCACATAGCTATTATTTGCCATTTGTGTGTGAAAGTGAAAAAAAAACACATATTTCTTTCTTTTTAAAGCACATAACTATTCTTTTTTTTTTTTGGTTTTTGGGCCACACCCGGTGAAGCTCAGAAGTCGCTCCTGGCTTGGGGGACCATATGGGACGCCAGGATCAACCGCTGTCCGTCCTAGGCTAGCGCTGGCAAGACAGACACCTTGCCTCTAGCGCCACTGCGCCAGCCCCACATATTTATTCTTATCTCCAATTCTTGACACTGATCAACATTAAAAAATTGTGCAGAGGGGCCAAAGTGGTGGCACATCAGTAGAGCTTTTGCCTTGTTCACAGCTGACCTAGAATAGACCAAGGCTCGATCCCCCGGCATTCCATATAATCTCCTGAGCCAGGAGCGATTTCTGAGTGCATAGCCAGGAGTGGCCTCTAAGTGCCACCGGGTGTAGCCCCCCAAAAAAAAAAATTTGTGCAGGGACACCATTATTTTTTCCTGCACTTAGTACAAAAGGTATAGAATCAATCTAGGGTCCAACAACAGTTAAATGAACAGATTGTGAAGATGGTATACTGTGCAGCTGCAAGAAACTATAAAATCAAACTATTTAAAAAACACAGGATGATCTCTTATCTGTGGTATATAGAATACCTATAAGAGTAAGTTTAATGTACTAAAGGATACCTAGATCACCTTTGACCCCAGAACGTAGGGAAGAAAAGGAAAGAGAAATTTAAAAAATCAAAGAAAAAGGAAAAAAAGATGAAAAGAGGTAAGAAATAGGGACCAGTTAGAGAAGAAAGAAAGAAAGAAGACAGGTAGATAGGAAGATAGGAAGAAGTCAAGTTCTCACTGCAGATAACAATGATATAATATTTAGAAAATCCTAAAGACAACCAAAATGCTTCTAAAAACATTATCCTCAATGGTGAAAAATTGAAAGCATTTCCAAGGTCAGGAACTAGGCAAGGCTGTCCACTCTCTCCACTCTCATTCAATATAATCTTAGAAGTCCTAGCAATAGCAATCTGACAAGAGAAGGGAATCAAAGGAATCCAAATTAGGAAAGAGGAACTCAAACTATCTCTCTTTGCAGATGATATGACGATATACATAGAAAACCCTAGAGAGTCCACAGTAAAACTTCTAGAAATAATTAACCAATACAGCAAAGTGGCTGGCTACAAAGTCAATACACAAAAGACAGTAGCATTTCTCCACACAAATAATGATGTAGAGGAGAAAAAGATTAAGAATTCAATTCCATTTAAAATAGTAACAAAAAACATTAAATACCTAGGTATCAACCTTACAAGGGAAGTGAAGGACTTATACCAGGGAAACTTCAAAACACTTCAGAAAGAAATTGAAGGGGATCTAAGGAAATGGAAGAACATCCCATGCTCATGGTAGGTAGAATCAACATAGTCAAAATAACTATCCTACCCAAACTCCTATGTAGATTTAAAGCAATCCCCATCCAAATTCAGGCATCATTCTTTAAAGACTTGGAACAATCAATCATAAAATTTATCTGGAACCACAAAGATTCAGGATAGCCAAACACATACTAAAAAACAAGAAGCTGGGTGGCATCTCGCTTCCTAACCTGAAGCTATACTATAAAGCCATAGTGATCAAAACGTCATGGTACTGGTACAAGGACAGAGCCTCAGACCAATGGGTTAGAACAGAATTTCCAGACATAAGCCCCCAGACATATAGTCAACTAATATTAGACAAAAGAGCCAAGAACTTGAAATGGGACAAAGAAAGTCTTTTCAATAAATGGTGTTGGTACAACTGGAAAACCACCTGTAAGAAATTGAACATTGAACCATAACTCGCCCCATATACAAAAGTCAACTCAAAATGGATCAAAGACCTCAATATCAGACCCAAAACCATAAAGTTTATTAAGAAAAAAATAGGCAGAACACTTGAAGACCTATATATCAAAAAAGTCTTTGATGAGAGATTGCCAATGGCAAGAACTTTAGCATCAAACATAAACAAATGGGACTACACCAAACTAAAAAGCTTCTGTGTGGCAAAAGAAACCATACTTAACACAAGAAGACAGTTAACTGAATGGGAAAAAATCTTTGCACTCAACATGTCTGATAAAGGGCTGATATCCAGAATAAACAAAGCACTCAGAAAAATGAGTTCCACAAAACCAAATAAAGCCATAGAAAAATGGGGAGATGAAATAAAAAGACACTTCACCGAAGAAGAACAAAAGATGGCCAACAAACACATAAAAACATGTTCACCTTCACTCATCATTAGGGAAATCCAAATCAAGACAACAATGAGGTACCACCTTACACCAGTGAGGATGGCTCACATCAAAAATAATGGAAACAATCTCTGTTGGCGGGGTTGTAGTATGAAAGGCACTCTCATCCAACTTATCCTAACGTGGACTGTTGCTGGATACCGGACTTAGCCCTAAAAGGACTCCCAATGCAAGAACTTTACACAAGACCCCCCTCCCTCAAATCTTTTACCAATCTCAAGAAGGGCAGGGTGTGCGATGAAAAGGCACCTGGGAACCCTCACCCCACAAGAAAATCTCAAAAGACAATGGGGAAACCTATACTTCCATCATAAGTATAAGACCTGTATAACACTACCTCTTTATTTTTTATTTCCTTTTACTTAAAATCATTTTTCACTATACATATGTGAGCAAATATATTTTTATTTCTATTTTTATGTTTTTGGGGTGTGTGACTTGTTTCTCTGTTCTTTTCACCCCCAAATGCACCAGCAATATAATGAAGCACCATTTCTTCCTGCAAAGGCACACTAAAAAAGGGGAAATCTCACATATATAAACAAGCTCTTATCTACTAGGGATAAGAACTCATACTTATTTACAATACAGGGGAATCTCCCACCTTGAAAATATGTCATGTGGATCCATCTTAGACTCCAGGATATTAGACACCAACCATCCAGACTTGAATCCTGAACCCCAGACATAGAAATGACACAGTTCTTCACAACAGCTACAGGAATCAAAGCCCATCTGGGACATCCTGAATACTACTTGAACTCCAATATGTACCAGTTCTAATATGATATTCTGACAACGAGGAAATTGGGAACAAATGGACATAAGAATAGGTTATCCTACCTTACCAACTAATGATAAAACAAAATCAGAAGACTTATCACATTATGGGCCGTGCAAAAGCCAAGAACGTGATCTACAGATGACTGGCTGATAGAACCATGACCGGGCAGTATGTATTCTGGGACCAATAAGAAAGCCCTAGTCTAGGGTTTGGTCTATGTCCTGCACAACAATCATGACCTCTAATTCCAGAGACCTGACTGAGGCAATTGCAACTGAATGGGTCTTCTGGAAACATAATGAAAGATGATATCCCAGGCTCCATCCGAGTTTCAGCGCAAGGGCCAAGACCACTAACCACAGAAGACAGATTAAAATGACATGGAGGAAACAACTTCTAAAATCACAAAGAAAGTCTTCATCATAAGTTCCACTCCTTGACCTGTGCACAGACTGAGACCTCTAGATTTAGAGGTCTGTTTTTTATCATCCAGATCGGAGCAGAAGTCTTCCATACGCCACAAAACACCAAGGGGGGAGTAAATAAACGTGAAAGGAGTCTATAGATAATCCCATGACAATATATTCCAAGGGGATTCCCGTTTCGGATGACCCCAATATTTACTGTGCCTATGCGGGGGGAGGGGGAGACAAAAAAAACACTAATCCTTTTTTTTCTTTAATCTAGTTTTTGTCGATTTCTTTGTTTTGGGGTGGATATTGAAGTAGTTGTCCATTTTTTATTTATATATTTACTTTTTCTTTCTTCTTTTCTCTTCTTCCTTTTTGTGCCTTGTCATATTTCTTATCTACAAACCATGGCAACTATGTGGTGCATATTTTTATTGCTGCAGTTCTCACTGGATATCTTATTTGATTCCTCTTTTTGAACTGTTGTGGTGTTTCACCTTCTTCTTTTCCCCTTCGTCCCTCAAACCAAGGATGAGAGCCTCTAGAATGACTCTACTCATAGTCGGCGTAGTCGATTTTTACCCCATTATATTACTTTTCTTTTCCTCAAACAAAACCACATAACTGAACTTTCTAGTCCCACCGACAGTAATGGAGGCACCAAGACCAAACAGTTATAAGACCACTAAGTAATAAACTAGACACAGAGGGGACCACGCATTCTAGCAGCCCCTGGGGGGGGGGAGAGTGGAGGATATAGAGGCAGGATGGGAGCGGTTGTGGGAGGACAATTCGGTAGTGGGAATTCCCCTGATTCAATGTAAATATGTACCTGGAATATTACTGTGAATGATATGTAAGCCACTATAATTAAAATAAAAATTATATTTAAAAATGTTAAAGAATGAGAGAAGTATGGGGCCGGGTGGTGGCGCTAAAGGTAAGGTGCCTGCCTTGCCTGCGCTAGCCTTGGACGGACCGCGGTTCGATCCCCCAGTGTTCCATATGGTCCCCCAAGCCAGGAGCAACTTCTGAGCACATAGCCAGGAGTAACCCCTGAGCGTTACCGGGTGTGGCCCAAAAACCAAAAAAAAAAAAAAAAGAATGAGAGAAGTAGAATGCCTGTCTCGAATACAGACAGGGGTGGAGGAGGAGGAGACATTGGTGGTGGGAATGTTGCATTGGTGAAGGATGGTAGTATTCTGTTCATGACTGAAACCCAACTACAAACATGCTTGTAATCATGTTGCTTAAATATTTATTTACAAAAAGAAAAGACAGAATTAGATGTTAAATATTAAGTTAGTTATAAGTTAGAATATTTACATTCAACAAAGAACTATGTTGAGAATAAATGGAGGCAGAATTCTTACTCTGACAAGGAATTTCTGACAGAAAATGAAGACATCTGTAGTTTTGGCTTGTAATTAAAATAAATTGTTTTTAATAGATATGAAGATGTAGAAATACTTGTTTAATCTATGTCTATATGGCACATATGTGCATCTATATAACAGAAAAACAGTGAGCAATCAGGTCTTGATCTCTACCTTTTTCCAAAAAGACTCAGAGATCCTTAAAATATTATTTCGGTCTTGGGGCAAGTAAATACAAGATAAATCTGTAATTTATTTAAGTTAGGGCACATCTAGGGGTACTAAGGACTTAACCCTTGCTCTGTGCACAGGGATCACTACTACTGGAGCTAGGGGAGCAATCTGGGGTAGGGAAAATAAATTGGATTGGTCATATGCAAGGCGAAAGACCAACCCATTGTACTATCTCTCCAGGATAAATCTGGAGTGTCTTGTGTCAGAAAATAAGGAAATAATAATTGAAACATATCAAGAAACAGAAGAGAAAATGTTAAGAAGTCAAATGAAACAATAATCTGAGTTAAAGAGTAATAGGTATAAGGATAAACTTGTTGAGTAAAGTAAAACTAAGAGTACATGATAAAATTAATACAACTAAAGCTGGAGTAATAGCACAGTGAGTAGGGTGTTTGCTTTGCATACTGCTCACCCAGGTTCAATCTGGACATCCTATATGATCCCCTGAGCCTACTAGGAGTAACCCAAGTGCTGCTGGGTGTGGCCCAAAAACCAAAAAAAAAAAAAAAATTAATAAAACTACAAAAGGATAAAGAGTGCTTCTATGGTAAAAAAAAAAAGACAGGTAGTTAGTGTAGAAAAATTGGGGGACATAGAACATCTCTATTTGGCAATCATTGTGGTAGTTAAGTGCAGATAAATTTTATTATGTATAATACTTTGCTGAGAAATGGCATAGTGACAGAATAATGTAATCAAATACAAAGGGTACAATGGTAACTTCACAGTAGAGATGCATGTCAGACCTCAGATGACAGAGCTTAGCATCTTCAGTAATCAGGTAGATAGCACTGTTTATTTCTTGATGTGTTATACAAGCACTCAGCATCACTTCTGTGGTTTCCTCCCAATAGTCATATAACTCAAGAGCATATAACTCTAATCATGGAGAAATGTTTTGTAGATTGACATGGACAACCTTCGAGAGAATGAAAGACTTGTCAAGAACATTATACAACCCTAAAGACTCTACCAAAAAGCTTCTAGAAATAATAGATTTGTATAGCAAAGTGGCAGGATACAAAATTAACACACAAAAATCAATGGCCTTTTTATACACTAATAATGATAGGGAAAAAATGGACATTAAGAGAACAATCCCATTCACATTAGTTCCACACAAACTCAAATATCTTGGAGTCAACCTGACTAAAGATGTGAAGGATCTATACAAAGAAAACTACAAAACACTGCTCCAAGAAATAAGAGAGGACACGCGGAAATGGAAACACATACCATGCTCATGGATTGGCAGGATCAACATCATTAAAATGGCAATACTTCCAAAAGCATTGTACAGATTTAACGCGATTCCTCTAAAGATACCCATGACATTTTTCAAAGAAGTGGATCAAATACTTCTGAAATTCATCTGGAACAACAAACAACCTCGAATAGCTAAAGCTCTCCTTGGGAAAAGGAATATGGGAGGCATTACTTTCCCCAATTTTAAGGACAGCATGGTATTGGAATAAAGACCCTCAGATCAGTGGAATAGGCTTGAGTACTCAGAGAAGTTTCCTCAGACATATAACCACCTAGTTTTTGATAAAGGAGCAAGAAATCCTAAATGGAGCAGGGAAAGCCTATTCAACAAGTGGTGTTGGCACAACTGGTTAGCCACTTGCAAAAAAGCGAACTCAGACCCACAGCTAACACCATGTACAAAGGTAAAATCCAAATGGATTAAAGACCTTGATATCAGAACTGAAACTATAAGGTATATAGAACAACATGTAGGTGAAACACTCCAAGACATTGAGACTAAAGGCATCTTTAAGGAGGAGACGGCACTTTCCAAGCAAGTGGAAGCAGAGATAAACAGATGGGACTATATTAAGCTGAAAAGCTTCTGCATCTCAAAGGAAATAGTGCCCAGAATACAAAGGCCACCCACTGAGTGGGAGAAATTATTCACCCAATACACATCAGATAAAGGGCTAATATCCAAAATTTACAAGGTACTGACAGAACTATACAAGAAAAAAAACAACTAACCCCATCAAAAAATGGGGAGAAGAAATGAACAGACACTTTGAAAAAGAAGAAAGGCAAATGGCCAAAAGGCACATGAAAAGATGTTCAACATCACTAATCGTCAGGGAGATGCAAATCAAAACTACTATGAGGTACCACCTCACGCCACTGAGATTGGCACACATCACAAAAAAGGAAAACAAGCAGTGCTGGCGGGGATGTGGAGAGAAAGGAACTCTTTTTCACTGCTGGTGGGAATGCCGTCTAGTACAACCTTTATGGAAAGCGATATGGAGATTCCTTCACAAACTGGAAATTGAGCTTCCATACGATCCAGCTATACCACTCCTAGGAATATACCCAAGAAACACAAAAATACAATACAAAAATCCCTTCCTTACTCCTATATTCATTGCAGCGCTATTTACAATAGCCAGACTCTGGAAACAACCAAGATGCCCTTCAACAGATGAGTGGCTGAAGAAACTGTGGTACATATACACAATGGAATACTATGCAGCCATCAGGAGAGATGAAGTCATGAAATTTTCCAATACATGGATGTACATGGAATCTACTATGCTGAGTGAAGTAAGTCAGAGGGAGAGAGAAAGACGCAGAATGGTTTCACTCATCTATGGGCTTTAAGAAAAATGAAGGACATTTTTAACAGTATCTCAGAGACAAGAGAGATGAGGGCTGGTAGGTGCAGCTCAGGACATGCAGCTCATCACATAGAGTGATGAGTGCAGTTGCAGAGATGACTACACTGAAAACTATCATAAAATGTGAATGAATGAGGGAAGTAGAAAGCCTGTCTCGAGTACAGGTGTAGGGGGGTAGGGAGGAGGGAGATCTGGGAAATTGGTGGTGGGAATGTTGCACCGGTGAAGGGGGGTGCTCTTTACATGACTGTAATCATACAACTATAATCATGTTTGTAATCACGGTGTTTAAATAAAGATAAAAAAAAAAGAACATTATACAGAGAGATAAGAATGAAGGCCAGAGCGATAGTACTAGTAGGGTGTTTGCCTTGCACATGCCAATCCAGGTTTGACCCCTGGCATACCAGATGGTCACCTGAGCCAAATAGGAGTGATTACTGGCCACATAGCCAGGAGTAACCCCTGACCACTGCCAAGTGTGGCATAAATAAACAAATAAATAAATAAAGACTGATGACAAGTTTTAGATTTTAGGAGATTCATAAAATGTGGTAACTAACTTGTATTGCATGTTCCTAGTTATTATCCAAGAGCAAAAAGGAAAAAAAACAGTTGGAGAAGTCTGAATGCTACCTCAACATTATAATGGTGAGTTTTATAGAACTGCTGATTTCCTGACTAGGATGACAGTGTGATGATAATGCAGAAGAAAAGAGCCTTGTTTGGAGGATATGAGTTTTTGGGTGTGGATGGTTCATCCTGTCATAAAAATATGTATGTTATATCCATACACTTGTATAGAGAGGAAGAAAAGGGGGCCAAAAATAAGGTAAAATGTTCATTGAAAAATCTGAGTAAGATAAAAGAATACCCAATTCATTTTGCCATTTTTCTTGATGCTATGATTTTAAGATTAGTTCTATTATTTGTAAAGATGTATACTAAGTACTAGTTCAGAAGTTGCGAATGATGGGGCCAGAGAGATAGCATGGAGAAAGGGCATTTTCCTTGCATGCAGAAGGATGGTGGTTCGGATCCCGGCATCCCATATGGTCCCTCAAGCCTGCCGGAATTCGAACCACCATCCTTCTGCATGCAAGGAAAATGATTTCTGAGCATAGAGCCAGGAGTAACCCCTGAGCACTGCTGGGTGTGACCCCTCTGCCCAAAAAAAGAAGTTGCAAATGAGCATTTTAGACAGAAATTCAGTCATTTATATATAACTTTAATAACTTTAAATAAATTAATTTAGGATCAGTTGCAACATTTGTAAGTTAATTTCCTTTATTTTTAACTTAATTGACTAGTCTTTTGCCTATACCCAGAGGGGCTCAGGGGCCACTCAAGGCCCTGTGCTCAGAAATTGCCCCTGGCAGGCTTGGAGGACCATATAGGATGCTGGAAATCGAACTGGGTCTCTCCTGGGTCAGCTATGCAAGCAAAGGCCCCTACTGCCTCTCGCTATGCTATCTCTCCAGCCCCATTGTAAGTTAATTTTTAAGGCAACTTACAGAATTGGTCTAATGACAAAAAAAAATGATAATCAATACTGTAGTTACATTAGAACTTCTATGTGCTCAATTTTTTCAGACATTTAATACTTTGAAATTATTCAGAAGCCTTGTATAAGTATTATGATTCTCATTTTAGAGTGGGAATAGTCTGAAGGTCACACAGAGAATGCAACAAGGAACCAGAGAAAGATTTTGTAGAGTTTATGTTTGCATGCTTTAACCTATCTCACCTGTGAACTAGCAATGGTTCATGGACCACTGGTCTAGAGAACAGGTAAGGAGAGTCCAAAGGCCATAACACTTGAATTGACTGTTAAAGATCAGGAGGAAAGGAGAAACAAGCAGCAAGGAATTTCAGGCAGAAATTGAACATCTGCCAAGTTCTGTTGTTTTAATATCAAGGGAAGAACACATGGAGAGGGTGAGAAAGGGTTGGTGGTGGTAAATTACTCTAGACAGGTAGGTAGAAAGCAGATCAGGAAGAATCTTGTCTTCTCAGCTGGGGATGAAGAAGCACATCTGTTACCCTCCCTCTTCCCCACACATGTCAGACATTAAAAGTCACAGCACTTTATCACATTTCAGACAGCTTACACTTCAGGCAGCCACTACCAATCTACTGAAATTGGCACCTCAAAACAGACTCATTTGCCTTCCATGCCCTACAAAGGGAGGGATCTAGGGTTCGTAACAGGTGGCTGCTAAGATTGGCTCTGAGCCTAGCAAAGCTCAGCCAGAATATGAATAGTACAGACAACACACGTCTTGACCAGCAGGAAGACCACTATGGTAATGCTTTGAATTGTACAGACGAGAGGTGTACACCCAAACAAATCAGAATGAGGTCCAACCCCACATTTTTGCCTAGTCGTTGACACAAGGCATATTAGCCAGAAAGACATGCAAAGGGATCTTCAAACAATAAAATCCAGAGACCTGGAAAGCTAAGGTTTGTGCTCAGGGGACAGAGATAATGGATTAAGAGTAAACCCAGCAGATCTAGGGAGACGTGAATACATGTGAATGCATGTCACCTTGACAGGCCACACAAACACAACTGCAGACTAAACATAGTGGTACAGAAACACTTCGGTGCTTTCAGACTTTTGAACCACTCCCTGAACCATTCTGGTGCTCATGAAAGATTAATATTCAAAGGCATTAATCACACTTTCCACATGTCTTACAGAAAGGCATATCTAATTATTTTATTTTAAGCATAAACACGGATACACCAGTGTATTTGTGTGGACTAAAGACACAATTATGGGCCCGGAGAGATAGCACAGCGGTGTTTGCGTTGCAAGCAGCCAATCCAGGACCTAAGGTGGTTGGTTCGAATCCCGGTGTCCCATATGGTCCACCGTGCCTGCCAGGAGCTATTTCTGAGCAGACAGCCAGGAGTAACCCCTGAACACTGCCGGGTGTGGCCCAAAAAATCAAAAAAAAAAAAAAAGACACAATTAGAAAGCATTCTGATCCATAACAAGGGCAAAAATAAAATTGGCTTGAGTTTGTGGAGTAATTGTGAGATAGGTATAGAGCGCCGGGCAAATCAGTTTTTCTTCCTTCTGTAAACCTCATTTTACTGAACTGAAAATAAGTAGACTAAAAAAAGGTGATCTCTTCTACCATAGTAATGCTAACTCTGAACTCCAATCTTGGAAGAAAGGAGCAGGGAGGTTTGAAAGAGAAATTTTGCTCTGAGTGCAAAAGAAAGAAAGGCTAAATCCTTCTGTGTGTAGTGCTGGTGAGAGTAGCAATTCATGTCGAGTCCAGAAACAGGGATACAATTGAGAAAACTGAAAACACATTGTAAGTGAAGGCCTGGGGAGCATGCAACATTCTGCTTTAAGATGCTGGCTGTTTTTGAAATAAAACTTTAAAACATACCATAAAAAGCAACTATTCCTCTGGGGGAAGAATAGCCTAAAGTGTCTTTGATTGTAACTATAGGAAAGACTTTCATCTGTACTCTTTACGAGGTTAATTGTAACTCTCTCCCAAGCTCAGAAACCCTTTTCTGAATCTTGCGGTTGTAATCTTACACTCTGCATGATAAACCTTGGTTTTTCAACAGGCACATTCCAAAATATTAAGACTTCAGGCTCAGAAAGCAGTCAAGTGAGTGAAAACTGATAAGAAGCAATTTTTCCTAGTCTGCATGTATATGTTCTCTCTTTTCTTTCATAATACACATGTCCAAATGTGTGTGCAAGTGTGTATGATGCACACACAGACTGCTGCCCAGCAACTACAAACAGGTCAAGTTCTTAACTTGTAAACTTCTACTTTCCAAGTGATCAAGATTTACCACTGAACAAGGAAAGACAAATGTGAAGTCCTTAGCACAAGGTTTGGCACATAATAATTCCTCAATAGCTCATAATTTTCAATCACCTTATTTTCTCTTTATTATTCTAATGGTTTACAACTCTTGGTGCTTAGTAGGGATCGAAACTTGTTTTCTCTAGTGAAACTATCTTCTTAGACTATCTCTACCCATCAAAATCCCTGACAAAAGATTCTGCTGATTGTCTTTTTTTTTTTTTTTACAAACAGGCATAAGAAAGTTACCATTAAAAAAAAAAGTTACTGGGGCCAGGAAGGTGGCGCTAGAGGTAAGGTGTCTGCCTTGCAAGCGCTAGCATAGGACGGACAGCGGTTCGATCCCCCGGCGTCCCATATGGTCCCCCCAAGCCAGGGGCGATTTCTGAGCGCATAGCCAGGAGTAACCCCTGAGCATCAAACGGGTGTGGCCCAAAAACCAAAAAAAAAAAAAGTTACTATAAAATTATTGCCTACAAATGGAAAATGCTATTACGTTTTTATCACAATTCTTTTTTACACAAGACTTCAACTAAAAATTGTGGCTCATGCTTTCCTCCATGATACTAATAAAAGCTAATTCCTTGGATCATATGGGAGCTCAATTTTTAGTTTTTTGAGGAATCTCCATATTGTTTTTCAAAAAGGCTGGAGACTAGACGGCATTCCCATTAGTGATGAATGCGAGTTTCTTTCTCCCCACATCTCTGCCAGGACTGATTGTTCTCATTTTTAGTAATGTGTGCCAGTCTTCATAGTGTGAAATGGTACCCATTGTGGTTTTGATGATCCAGCTATATACTACTCCTAAGGATACACCCTAGAAACACAGAAACACAATACAAAAATGCCCTCTGCACACCTACGTTCATTGCAGCTCTATTTACAATAGCCAGAATCTGGAAACAACTCAGATGCCCAACATGAGTAGCTAAAGAAGCTGAGGTACACACTGTCAGTTTTCTGAAAGATAAGGAACCTAGTTGCACAAGACACAGTAGATGATACTACATAGGTAGACTCCTCTTATAGCCCTCACTACCATAATGCTTAATACTGTAGACATAAAAATTATGTTTATCCTAAAATGCTCCATGCATAATTTAACCCCAAAAGCCCTATTTAACAAAAGTTACCCCCACCATTGATGAAGTGCCTAGAAAAGGAAAACCTTTTCTCCCACAAGTGCTGACCCATTTCTTTAAAGTGCTCTGACAGTTCTCCACTACAGCCTACAATAAGATCTTCAATGTCAACAAGTAGATTTGAATGTGTATGTGGTGGACTCCTGTATGTTTGTCTAATCTGTATTGTATATAATCCCTCCCTATATTGTATTTAGTCCCTGTTACAAATTATCCTCCCTTTACCGCACCCCCCCATTCACTACCTTACAATTTATCCTCTCACTCCTTCAACTCTGATCCATTATCTCTCCCTCTTTACACTCTACCCTCAGTTCTTAACTCCTTAGAACCAGGACCTCCCCTTACCCCAGCAAGCTGCCACCAGGCTTCCAGAGCAAAAGGACATCCTCACAGCCTCCGATCTCTCACCCCAGCAAGAAGCTGCAGCTACAGCTCCTGCTGATACATTCTATGTGGCTCTTTTTCTCCTACCACCCATCACTATGGACTGTTGCTTGCTATGGAATTTGGCTCCAGGGGGACCCCCAGCTCAAGGACACTACCTGATCCCTGACTACTACCAACCATTTCTCAGTCTCCACAAGACCATGGTGTGGAATGAAAATGTCTCCTGAATTTTAACCCCCTCGAACTATTTCAGAAGACTAAAAGGGGATGTCTATATTTTCTTTGTATTTTCTGTAGATGCATTTTCTTAATAGTTATAACTCTTAGTGTTATCTCCATATGTAGAGGTAGCCTCTCCCATCCATTTTTTTTTACCTGCTTTGTAGAAAATTCTAAAGCAAAGTCTTGCTTGGGATATGAGCTCAGGTCAAAACCATGGCAAGCAACAGTATAGCTTGTTATTTTTAACTCCAGATGCACCAGTAATATAATATGGCATTGTTACGTTTTGCATAAGCATACTAAAATGGGGAAATCTTATGTATAGAAACAAGTTCTTACCTAATACGGATAAGAACCCAAAATTTTAGAGTGCAGGGGTGTTTTTTACCTTAAACATTAGTCATAGGGACTTGACTTACCTTAATTGTTTGGATATCAATCATCCACCCTAAACGCCGGATTCCAATATTAGAACTGGCACAGTATTCTGCACCAGCACCAAGAATCAAACTCCCCTCAAGGAAGTTCCTATTACTGCTTTGGCATAAACTTGATCCAGGGTAGATTCATATGATACCCTGAGAATGAGAAAATAACAATACTAAGGGCAGGTTGCCCTACCTCACCACCTAAGAGTTAAATGAAATCAGAAGATGCACCATCTCTAATTACAGATCTCTAATTACAGAAGACTATGACGACCACAACTGAGCAGAACTTTTCCTGGGACTATAATAAAAGACTTTACCAGAGGCTTCATCCTAGGATCTGTACAAAAACCAACATCCTAGGATCTGTACAAAAACCAAGATCACTTTGACAACCACAACTGAAGGAGACAACCAGCATGCCCAACAGTCCGTTTTATGACATTATGCTTTATGTATGGAGACACCTTTTCTCTTAGGCCAAGGAAATTTCCTTTCTAATTTCCCCCAGGGCTCCTATGCAAAAAAATATTTTTGTCTTTCTTTTAATTTTATTTATATCTTCTAGATAGGGGCTCCTGCCTTTTATATAGACCCTTAGAAATTGAATCATTTTGTTCAGTTTCATATTTCTATATTTTTCTACAAATTGAGAAAAGAAAGAAAATAAAAGTGGATGGGACCTAGGGGCCAAGTGGTTTCAGGAGTAATGAGTAAAAAAAAAGGTCATATCTAAATACTTAAGCCATAGTCAATGATAATAGAATCAAGAGATCAAACTATAACAAGCTAAACACAAAATACTGTTATACTAGTAGTCCAGGGGGCAATAGGGAGTGGTATGGGATGCATGCTGGGAACTATGGTGAAGAAGGGTCAATACTGGTGGTGGGAATGGCCCTAATTCACTGTAACTTTATGTCTAAAATATAACTGTAAAAGACATGTAATTCTCAATAAAATTTAAAAAAATAACAAGAAACTGTGATACATATACACAATGGAATACTATGCAGCTTTCAGGAAAAATGAAGTCAAAAAAATTTTCTATACATGGATGGACATGGAAACTATTATGTTGAGTGAAAGGAGTCAGAGGGAGAGAGAGACACAGAATAGTGTCACTCATCTGTGAGATTTAAGAAAAATAAAAGACAATACAGTAATAATACAATAGAGATAAGGTTTGAAAGGACCAACCCATGATATGAAGCTTACCACAAAAATTGGTGAGTGCAGTTAAAGAAATAACTACACCAACAACAACCACAATGACGGTGAGTTAGATAAATAGAATAGGAGGGGGAAGGAGGGTAATGGGGCTATTGGTGGTGGAAAGGTTGCATTGGTGAAGAGGGATGTACTTTTTGGGGGGAGGGGGGCACACCCTGTGATGCTCAGGGGTTACTCCCTGCTATGTGTTCAGAAATTGCTCCTGGCAAACACGTTTGTAATCATGTTGCTTAAGTAAATATATATATATATATGGCCACACCTGGCTGTGCTCAAGGGTTACTCCTGGCTATCTGCTCAGAAATAGCTCCTGGCAGGCATGGGGGACCATATGGGACGCCGGGATTCGAACCAACACCTTAGGTCCTGGTTCTGGATTGGCAGCTTGCAAGGCAAACACCACTGTGCTATCTCTCCGGCCCCAGTAAATATTTTTTAAGTAGGGATAATAGAACCATAATAGAACCCCTTTCACTATGTCCTTATGTCACTTCTAATTTGCCTCTTTCTTCCCTTTCCCTCACTGCTTGATAATGTTTTGTAATCCTAGGCCAAGGGTCTGTCATTATTTATTCCCTTGCTTTGTTCATTTATATGTTACAGTTAAGTAATATAATCCTAGTTGTCCTTCTCCAACTAACTTCCTTTCTCATAATGCCCTTCAGTTATAGCCCACTTGCAGGAAACTGCAAAACTTCATTTTTCCTTTTTTTAAAAAAACTTCATCTTTTCTTATAGCTGTGTATTCCATTGTGTTTAAATACCACCAATTCTATACATCATTAGACATATACTGACTATTGTACATAGTACTTTAATAATAACAGTGAATTATTATGATTTCTTTCTTTTTTGCCACTTCCTGACAACACTAGTTTTTCAAGTCTTGTTCATATAAAATACTTTTGCTGGTGTCGAATGATATCTCTTTGTCATTTTGATTTGCATTCCCCCGATAATAAGTGATGAACACCTTTTCAGATGCCTACTCATCACATGTATATGTTCTCTCTAGAAAATTTTTGTTGGCTCATTCTTTGGTTTTCTTCCACTGACCTGCACTCCATCTTAGGAGCAGAAAGCCTTTGTGGTTTGAATTCCTTGCTTGAGCACTGGATTTCCTGAACCCATTCTTGTACCTTTTCACTGTGTGAATTATTTTCTACGGATCTCTACAACTGTCCGAGGAATGGAAACCACTTTTCCTGTCTGGGAGCTTGGTGGAAATCAAACCTTAACCAATCTCCTAGAATGTGGCACTTCTGTGGGGGAGAAGATACACAGCTCTGTTAGGGAGTATGGAAAGAAGAAGGGGTGGTGACATGAAATAAAGAGAGGAGAAACTGCCTCAGGGCTATAGCCATAGTTCAGTGGATAGGGAGCTTGCCTTGCATGTGGCTGACCCAAGTTTGATCCCTAGCACCACATATGGACCCTGAGTTCTGCCAGGAGTGATACCTGAACACAGAGACAGGAGAGAGGAAGGAAGGAAGGAAGGAAGGAAGGAAGGAAGGAAGGAAGGAAGGAAGGAAGGAAGGAAGGAAGGAAGGAAGGAAGGAAGGAAGGAAGGAAGGAAGGAAGGAAGGAAGGAAGGAAGGGGGAAGGAAGGGAGGGAGGAAGGAAGGGAGGGAGAAAGGGAGGTGGGAGGGAAGGAAGGAGGGAGGGAAGGGAGAGAAGGGAGAAAGAGAGGGAAGGAGGAAGGGAGAAAGGGAGGAAAGAAGGGGGTAGGGAGAAAGGGAGGGAGAGAGAAAAGGAGGACGGGAGAAAGAGAGAGGGGGTGAAGGGAGGGGGAGAATGAAGAGGGAGGGAGAGAAAGAGGAATGGAGGAAGGGAGGGAAGGAGGGAGGAAGGGAAGAAGGGAGGGAGGGAAGAAGGAAAGGAGGAAGGGAGGAAGGGGAAGGGTTGGGAGGGAGGGAGGAGAAGGGAAGGAGGGAAGAGAGGGAAGAAGGAAGGGAGGGAGGGGAAGGGTTGGGAGGGAGGGAGGAGAAGGGAGGGAGGGAAGAGAGGGAAGAAGGAAGGGAGGGAGGGGAAGGGAGGGAAGAAGAAAGGGAGGGGAAGGGAGGGAGAAAGAGAAGGAGGAAGGAAGGGAGGAAGGAAGAAAAGGAGGAAGGGAAGGAGAGAAAAAGAGAGGGAGGAAGGGAGAGAGAGAGAAAGAGAGGGAGGAAAGGAGGGAGAAAGAGGAGGGAGGGAGAGGTATGGAGGGAGGGAAAAGGAGGAAGGGAGGGAGGAAGAAAAGGAGAAAGGGAGGGAGAAAGAGAGGGAGGGAGGGAGGGAGGGAGAGAGAAAGGGGGAGGAAGGGAGAGAGGGAGAAAGAGGGAGGAAAGGAGGAAGAGAAGGAGGGAGGGGAAGGAAGGGAGGGAGAGAAAAAGAGAGAGAGGAAGGGAGGGAGGGAGGGAGGAAGGGAGAGAGAGGGAGGAAGGGAGGGAGGGAGAGAAAAAGAGAGGGAGGAAAGGAGGAAGAAAGAGAAGGAGGGAGGGGAAGGGAGGGAGAAAGAGAAGGAAGGAAGGGAGGAAGAAAAGGAAGAAGGGAGGGAGACAGAAAGAGAGGGAGGAAGGGAGAGAAGAAAGAGGGAGGAAAGGAAGGAGAAAGAGAAGGGGGAAGGGGAAGGGAGGGAGAGAGAAAGAGAAGGAGGAATGGAGGGAGAGAGGAAAGGATGGAGGAAGGAAGCTGCTATTCAAGATATGTACCAAAGCAATGCAGTCATACCACAAAAAAAAGAAAAATTTTGTTTATATCCCCTCCCCACATTTTGATGAACTTATTTGTTAGGTTGTTGCTGAGCATTGAGTGCTTTCTTTTTCTTGGATATTAAGCCTTTATAAGATGCATGGTGTACAAATCTTTTCTTCCATTCTGTAGTCTTTTCATATCAGCCTGAGTCTTTGTTTCTTTTGATATACAAAAATTTTAATATAATTTATTTATTTTTACTTCTTTATTAAAATCACTGGAAATTAATTTAATTTGGGGGGGTTGGCCATACCCGGTGACACTCAGGGTTTACTTTTGGCTTTACACTCAGAAATCGCTCTTGGCTTGGGGGACCATATGGGGCACCGGGGGATCCAGATCGAACCACAGTCCACCCTAGGTCAGCCGCATGCAAGGCAAACTCCCTACCACTACAGCACCATTTTGGCCTCTTTTTTTTTAATCTTTTTTAAAATCTCTGAGGTCCATATACTAAAAAAGCCCATGTTTTCCTAATGCATTTTTATAAAATTTGGTCTAATCTTGAGGGTTTATTTATCCAACTTGAATTGATTGTTGTGAATACAGCTTCAGTTGCATTTTTTTTTGCATTTTCCAGCTTTCCTAATACAATTTTTAAATAATATCTTTATTTAAGCACCATGATTACAGTTTGGAGTTGGGTTTCTGTCATAAAAAGAATACCCCTTCACCAGTGCAATATCCCACCAAGTCCCCCATCTCTCTCCTCCCTCACTCGAGACAGTTATTCTACTTTTCATTTTTTAGGGGGTAGGGGTCACTCCCAGCAGCGCTCAGGGGTTACTCCTGGATCTATGCTCAGAAATCGCTCCTGGCAAGGCTCAGGGGACCATTTGGGATGCCAGGATTTGAACCACCAACCTGCTGCATGAAAGGTCTTACCTCTATGCTATCTCTCCGGCCCCAACATTCTACTTTTCTCACTCATTAACATTGTCATGATAGTTGTCTAACTATAGTTAGACAATAACTATAGTTATTTCTCTAACTGCACTCACCATTCTTTGTAGTGAGCTTTATATCATGAGCCAGTCCTTTAGACCCTCATCTCTATTGTCTCTGGGTATTATTACAATAATGTCTTTAATTTTTCTTAAATTCCATAGATGAGTGAGACTACTCTGTGTCTATCTCCTCCCTCTGACTTATTTCATTCAGCATAATAGTTTCCATGTCCACCCATGTATAGGAAGATTTCATGGCTTTGTCTCCTTATTCTCTTTTATTATTTGTATATGGAAAAGTCAGGGATTTTGCATATTAATTTTGTAGCCTGCCACTTTACTATACAAACCTATTGTTTCTAGAAGTATTTTGATTGTCTTTAGGATTTTCTAAACATGGTATCATGTCACCTACAAACAGTGTAGAGCTTGACTTCATTTCCTCTCTGGATGTCTGATAGTTTTGCCATATCTAAGCACTATGGCAATTTCAGTACTATATTGAATAGAAGTGGTGAGAGGCATCAACCTTTTCTGGTGCCAGGTCTTAGAGAAAAAGCTATTAGTTTTTCCCCATTGAGTATAATGTTTGCCATTGGTTTGTGGTAAATGAGAAAAATTCCTAAAATTCCTGTCCTATTGAGTTTTTATCATGAAGGGTGCTTGACTTGTCAAAATGCTTTCTCTTCATCTATTAATATGATCATATAATATTTTCTTTTGTTGATATGGTGAATTATATTTACTTTCTTGCATATGTTAAATCATCCTTGCATCTTTGGAATGAATCCTACTTGGTCATGGCTTATGACTTCTTGATGAGCTGTTGAATTCTACTTGCTAGTATTTTATTGAGGACCTTTGCATCTCTGCTCATTGGGGATATTTGTCTGTAATTCTCTTTTGGTATTTTGGTGTTTCATACATATTTTGGTTTCAAGGTGATGTTAGTATTATAGAAACTGTTTGGGAGTGTTTCTGCTTCTTTGGTTTCCTGGAAGAGCTTAAAAAGAATTGGTAGTAAGCCCTCTTTAAAGATTGGGGGAAAAATTCACTAGTAAATTTATTTGGTCTAGACTTTTGTTTTAGAGAAGTTTTTTGATTACCATTTCTATGTCCTCAATAGTGATTGTTCTGATTATTTCAGATCATCTTGTTTCAACTTTGAGAGTTTATAAGAGTCCAATAATTTATTCATTTTTTCCAGTTTCTCTTGTTTTGTGGTATAGATTCTCTAAGTAAACTCTGATTATGCTCTAAATTTTTGTAGTGTCTGAAGTGACCTCTCTCTTGATTTCTGATTTGATTTATTAAGTTTCTCTCTTTTTTTGTGAGTCTTGCTAATGGTTTATCAATCTTGTTTATTTTTTTTTCAAAGAACCAACTACAGCTTTTCTTGATCTTTTATATTGTTTTTTGGATTTCCACTTCATTAATTTCTGCCCTAACTTTTATTATTTCCTTCTACCTGACTATGTTTGGTTCATTTTGTTGGTCTTTTTCCAATTTCTGAGCTATATCATTAAGTAATTTGTATAAGCCTTTTCTTCCTTGCTGATGAATGCTTTCAAAGCATTGATAGAAGTTTGATGTGTTTGTGGAATTTCTCTTGCCTTAAAATAGACCCTTGAGTTCTTTTAATGTTGGTTTTGAGGCTGTAAAGTTATTGAGATATTGTTGTTTATCTATAAAGCAGTGCATCCTTCCTTCAAACCTGAATAATATTCTAACTAGTGATATATTCATGGTGATGCATCCATTTCATTAAATTGTTTTGTTAGTTGTTGTTTTTTTTTTTTCAACTAAATCCCACTTCTGTCTTTGAGCCTGGAGGGAATCTTGTGACAAATCTGCTCTGAATATTAAGGATGCTTCTTTGTGTGTAATTTTCTTTTTAATCTTGCTGCTTTCAGTATTCTTTATCTGTGTTTTTTATCAGTGTGACTAAGATGTGCCTTGGGGTGGTTTTATTTGGGCCTCTTTTAGCTGGTACTTTTTGGGCATCTAAGATGTGGTTGCATGCATTCTTCAGGTCTGAGAACGTCTTATTAATGATGTCTTTGACTGTTGCTTCTTCACTGGGGGTTTTCTCCTGCCTCTCTGAGATGCCAAAGACTCTTACATTGTTCCTGTTGAATTTATTCCAAATGTTTATCCTCTGTTCACTTATTTTGAGGATTTTTTTTTTATCTTTTGTTCATTTACATTAATGCTCTTTTCCATCTTCTTTTGTTGTGTGGAGTTTTGTGCAACTCATCTCCCATCTCACTGATTCCATTTTCAGCAGCTATTATTCTGTTTGTGAGGCCTTCAGGTAGGTGAGTTTTTCATTTCACCTACTTAGTTTTTCAGTTCTGTTATTTCTACACTTGATCTTAGCCAAATGGCCAAGAAGTGATCAGTCCTGTTATTTCTGTTTAAAGTTTTTTTTATTTCTATGTTCGTACCTTATTGGCTATTTGTTCTGTTCATTCCATGGTTTCTTTGAGTTCTTTGTGCTTCCTCAATATTTCCTTTCTAAAGTCTTCGCCAGAGAGGCTATATATAGATGGTGGTACTAGCTGAGTCTTCTGAACTATCATTTTCATTCACTAAGCATGGTGGTGTGTTCTGTGTTGTTTCTCCATTGTGACCTTTGGAGTGTGGTGATGTTTTCTATGTTTTTTATGCTAAGATTCATTGACTAGAATCATAAGGGGCCTGATGTTTGGTGGAGGAGTGGCATGAGGCAAAGGCCTGAGTTGCCTTCTCACCTGTGGATAGGTTCCTCTGGGATGCTTTCTCTGTGGCGTGGAGTGATAGGTCTGGCCTGAGTGTTTGACAGATATGTGTGTTTGATGGCAGTAGTGGCAGCCTCAGCAAGGTGAGATTGGGGCTTGGGCAGCTCAATATGTAATTTTAAGTGTGTAAATCTTTCACTTTATTTTTAGATTCCTAACAATCTTACAATTTAAAAACATTGTGCAAAGTGAGTTTTTTTGAAATACATTATTGATTTTTAGTTTGTATCTGTATTTACAGATTCATTTTATTACATTATTATATACATTTGGCATGCCTACCATGTGTCAGGCATTATCCTTGGTGCTTCTACCTATAATCCTTCAGTCTAAACAATAGCTGAGGCAGATATTAACAATGTTTCAGGTGGAAAGCCTGAAGTCCTATAGAGGTTAAATGTCTTTCTCAGGAGCCAAGATCTAACTCCCATATTAAGTTAATAGAATCTTAACACATCTTGCTTTTCTGCAAAATAAAAATTACACCTTTTTATTTGGGGTGCAAAATTGGCAATTCACAGAGGGTACTCCTGGCTCAGTACTCAGGAATTACTCCTGACAATGCTCAGGGTACCATATTAGATGAAAGGGATCAAAGCTAGATTTGGCCCCATGCAAGGCAAGCCCCTACCCACTGTGCTATCTTTCCAGCTCCAAAATTATGCTTTTTAAAAAGTTGTAATAGAAAAATCATCTAGGCTTCAATATCCTTTTTTCTTTATTTTGGTTTTTGGGTCACACCCGGCCCTACTCAGAAATTATTCCTGGCTCTGTGCTCAGGGGTTACTCCTGGCTCTGCACTCAGAAATAGCTCCTGGCAAGCTCAGGTGACCATATGGGATGCAGGGATTTGAACCACCATCAGTCCTGGGTTGACTATATACAAGGCAAACGCCCTACCGCTGTACGATCTGTCTGGCCCCTAGTTTTCAATATCTTAAGTAACGGGAAAAAAAATTTTTCATAATCTTATACTAAAAAATAGCAAAGACATTTTCTTCACAAGTACATTTTTAAGTGTACTTCCTAAATACATTCTAAATTCCTAATTATAATATTTTGAATGCAAACTGTTTTATTTTATATTCAACAAACATGAGTTCAGATCTCTGAGCTAGACAACATGGAAACAAATCTTGCACCAAATCTTCTAACCCGGGGCAGACTAATACTCAACTTGTTTAATATATTATTAAATGTTATCCTTTTTTAAATGTTATCTTTAATGATATCAACAGGGTCTTTCAGTTTTACCACAGGATAATTTAAACAAAATTCAAGTCTCTGTGGCATATAAAAAATGACAAAATGTCTATATAAAAACCAAAATACTTATATGTGAAACAAGTTGTACATTTTTATTCAGTTTTAAACCAAAATAGCAGTTGAAAATCACAGATGGCCAAAGCCTCTTCCAGAAATTCAAGATTCAATACAGGAACCAATTCAGGAATCAATATAGCAAATGTAGACAGAATATTATTCCATCACAGGCTATATCATTCACATACCCACCTCACGTAGATCAAGACAGTTTAGATGCACCTATAGATTTAACTTGCACAGGGGCCGGTGAGGTGGTGCTAGAGGTAAAGTATCTGCCTTGCAAGCACTAGCCAAGGAAGGACCCGGTTCGATCCCCTGGCATCCCATATGGTCCCCCCAAGCCAGGGGCAATTTCTGAGCACTTAGCCAGGAGTAACCCCTGTGCATCAAATGGGTGTGCCCCCCCCCAAAAAAAAATTTAACTTGCACATCTATGTGATGGGAGAGGAAATTAGAGAATCTGGAAAAAAAAACTACAGACATGGAGGAAATATGTAAACTCCAGGCAAGGGCTCAGATCAGGAACTGATTGTCTTCTCATTAATGTTACAACAAAATGACAATGAATAAAACAATAACATTTGAAGGCTAGCTGGCTGTACTACTAATACTAAATAGAAAACTTTATAACATGCTATTTAACTTAGAATAAAGAAATAAGGAGGACAGAGTGGTAGTGCAAGCAGTAGAGCATTTGCCTTGCACACACTAACCTAGAACAGACCACGGTTCAATCCCCAGCATCCCATATGGTCCCCCAAACAATTTCTGAGCGCATAGCCAAGAGCTATCACAGGGTGTGGTCCAAAAATCAAAAACTAAATAAATAAATAAATAAGGAAAACATATCAATGGGGTAAAGAGAGGTTCAGAAGGGCTGTGATGAATTAAGACTTTTTGAGAAATTAGCATTTGAGCTGAGATTGAAATTTCTTTTGACTAAAGGATTAGTAAATGTGGAAGTGAGAAGGGGTGGGTGTCTGAAGTGAAGTATCTCCACAATGGCTTAGGGGTGCTTATAATAAGAACAACTTATTATTGTTATTATATATAGGCTAAATTGCTAATACTTTGGGGTGAATAATTTAAAGTTTCATTAACAGAGAGGCTGAGAAAGAAAGCCGAGAAATAATGAAATCATTCACAAGCTATGAAGTTGTTGAAGTGACCACTCATACTTAAAATGTTTTCTAGCACATTTTGGCCTAAACTCAAGACTCAACAATAAGAACAGAGATGCTCATGTGCATGTACATACAAGCATGTATGACTCATGGGCAATGGGATGTGGCTGTGGTGGGCCATATGGAATCTGAATTTAAGAAGCATTAAGAGATGAAAATATCCAAGTTGGCAGCTCATTAATTCTCCAGCCCCACTGGAATTAGTAGGCATCTCTCTAAGCACTTAGCTGATGAGAAGGCATAGACAGAAGAAACTCATCTAGATTTGAGCAGCAGGGAAAAGAGGAAGGAGGCTAGTTTATGCTCAAGAAAACTTTCCCCTGGACCAGAGAGATAGCACAGTGGTAGGGTGCTTTTCTTGCATGCAGCCAATCCAGGACAGATGGTGGTTCAAATTCCGGCATCCCATATGGTCCCCTAAGCCTGCCAGGAGCAATTTCTGAGCTCAAAGTCAGGAGTAACCCCTGAGTGCCTCTGGATGTGAGAAAGAAAGAAAGAAAGAAGAAAGAAGAAAGAAGAAAGAAAGAAAGAAGAAGAAAGAAAGAAAGAAAGAAAAGAAGAAAGAAAGAAAGAAAGAAAGAAAGAAAGAAAGAAAGAAAGAAAGAAAGAAAGAAAGAAAGAAAGAAAGAAAGAAAAAGAAAGAAAGAAAAAGAAAGAAAGAAAGAAAAAGAAAGAAAGAGAAAGAAAGAAAGAAGAGAGGAGAGAGAAAGAAAGAAAAAGAGAAAGAGAAAGAAAGAAAGAAAGAAAGAAAGAAAGAAAGAAAGAAAGAAAGAAAGAAAGAAAGAAAGAAAGAAAGAAAGAAAGAAAGAAAGAAAGAAAGAAAGAAAGAAAGAAAGAAAGAAAGAAAGAAAGAGAAAGAAAACTTGCCAAAGCCAAAGAGAGAACACAAGAACACAGCAAACAGGGTGCTTGCTTTGTGTGTGGCAAACCTAGGTTGAATTCCCTGCACTTCATTTGATTCTCCAATCTTTCAAGGACTGACCCCTGAAGCAGACCCATGAATAAACCCCGAGCACCACCAGGAGTGGCCAAAAGACTAAAAAAAGAAAGAAAAAAATAAATAAACTTTCCCACAATGGCTAGGCCAGTTTGCTGGGATTTTACAGATATACTAGTCCTCTTCAGTTTACTGACAAGTCTCAAACTTTTTTTTTATGTTTTTTTTTTATTTTTATTGTGACTGAAATTCATTACACAGAATTATTTATGGTACATAGTGACAATAAATGAAGGGCATTCCCACCACTGATGTTGTCCTCCCTCCACTCCTGTTCCCAGCATGTCTCCCATATCTCCCTCCTCCCCGCCCTCCCCCCAGAATACTAGTGTAACTGGTCTCCACTTTACAGCTTGTTGTAGGTTGGGTAACTATTCTGTTTGGTGTTCCAGTCTGGTCATTTTTTATTTACACTACATGTTCATATGACTGGTCCTGGTATCATCCTTTTCCCCCCTCAATTTATGAGGCTGATGATTCAAGTTATGCTATTCTGTTGGAGATAAAAAAAAAAAAAAAGGTTAAGGAAAAGAGAAGAAAAAATTTGGTATCAACTACTAAAAAAAAAGAAAAGAAAAAGAAAAAAATCACCGAATAATATCCACAAGAGTGAAAAAAAGGGGCAAAAAGGGGCGGGCGAGGTGGCTCTAGAGGTAAGGTGTCTGCCTTGCAAGCGCTAGCCAAGGAAGGACCGCAGTTCGATCCCCCGGCATCCCATATGGTCCCCCCAAGCCAGGGGCAATTTCTGAGTGCTCAGCCAGGAGTAACCGCTGAGCATCAAATGGGTGTGGCCCGAAAAACAAAAAAAAAGAAAAACTCCTCCCCCTATGCATTCACAAACTTGCAGAGGCGAGAGCTGGGCTCAGAGACCCCACATGCCAGGAGTTCTGCCTGTCTTGCACTGGTATGTGGTGGGCACTGGGCTGGACAGCTAGCCCGGACTGCCAATTAGTCCAGGGGGCCAGATTCCCCCACACCAGAATGGTCTTCATGGCCAGATCTTGTAACCTGGGCCCTGGGGGCTGAGATGGGGTGGAGGAAAACTCCTCCCCCTATGCATTCACAAACTGCAGAGGCCAGAGCTGGGCTCAGAGACCCCACATGCCAGGAGTTCTGCCTGTCTTGCACTGGTATGTGGTGGGCACTGGGCTGGACAGTTAGCCCGGACTGCCAATTAGTCCAGGGGGCCAGATTCCCCCACACCAGAATGGTCTTCACGGCCAGATCTGGTAACCTGGGCTCTGGGGGCTGGGATGGGGTGAAGGAAAACTCCCCATATGCATTTACAAACTGCAGAGGAGAGAGCTGGGCTCAGAGACCCCACATACCAGGACAGCTAGCCAAAGGAATATACCCTTATACATAGCAGACCCCCTGCAGCAGTGTCTTTTCTTACTCATAACCATTTTCGAACATGCGCAATTAGCGCCCCTGCGACAAATACCCTTTTTAACATTGTTCAAAAATACTCTAATTCGTGACTATTTATAGGAAAGGAAATAGAATTCCCTATATATGGAGGATAGCACTCAAATAGATTTCTGAAATCAATGTCTATGTGAACATTACTTTCTATACAGTTGTCTTCTCTGACTGCCAAGCCTTAACCTTAAGTCTCAAACTTATAAAGCTTCTCTCCTCTCTCTCTCTCTCTCTCTCTCTCTCTCTCTCTCTCTCTCTCTCTCTCTCTCTCTCTCTCTCTCTCTCTCTCACACACACACACACATTAATACAAACTAACATCTATGCACTTGTTTTGTGGGAGGAGGTACATATATTTTTCTGGCTCCAAAACAAAAGCCATTATTAAAATTTGGAAAGTAAAGAAAGATATAAGAAATGAAAGGTAAACTCATACAGGACTCATAAATACCCATCAGTTAACATTTAAAACATCCCATCTTTTCCAGCTGCATTTTTAACATAGTTGAGAGATTGTCACCTTTAAAATGTGGTTTTCCTGGTAGGGCAATATCTAAGCACTGTGGAATACATTGACTCATGGACTTGTGAAATTCAAATCTGAGCAGCCGCAAGCCCAACACCTGAGAATAGAGCAGGTGTAAAGTGTAAGACTAACTTCAAAGTTTTTCCTAAGAACCATTCGAAATGGATATGCTGACATCTACAAGAAATCACTTTAACAGAAGCACTATCCTTGCTTCTATATTCTTTCTTTCTGAGCATAATTAAATAGCTCACTCACGGAAAAAGAGCAAACAAGGGAAAGACAAAACCTATCATCTCCATTCTCTGTGACAAAATACTCTGGTCTAAGTATTCTCATAAAATTGTACTTCTAACACTATTTCTAAAGTCACCTTTGCAGATAAGCAAGATTGATCAGCATCAGTTTTCAATAGAAGCTGGAAAGTGAGGCAAACAGTGAGCAAGTAACACATCTAAGATCATACAGGTGGATAGTAGCAAAATTAAGCAAAATTTAAACATCCTTTCCTCACCAAGCTTACCAGTCCTTTTCTGAAATCAAGTGCTACTAGTAATTTCAGCCATCTATTTAACTCAGTCATGATACAAAACCAGAGTCCACTCTCCCTTTCTGTGCCTTCATGTATTTCTTGAATGCACTTTTGGAACAAATATTCACAGGTGGGAATATAACTCATAGGCACCTGGTATACTTCTGTCACTACTGAGATGCCATCATATTTAATTGGCATGGCAGCCCACAAGGAGCATTATTGTCATGTACACAAACACTCACATCTCAGCAACTTACCCAAGATCCTACAAAAAGTGTCAGAACCAAAATTCTAATTCAGTTTTACAAAAACTCTGCCTTTTCTTTTTTTCTTCACTTTGCCACATTCCAGCTCCAGAAGGCAGAGAGAGCAGGGAAGGAAAAAAAAAACTCTATTTCATTCCAGCTCACAATTTGAAGCTACCACAAAGAGTGGTGAATGCTATTAGGGAAATAACTACAATAACAACTAGCATGACAATATTAAAGAATAAGAGAAGTAGAATGCCTGTCGCGAATACAAGGAGGGATGGGGTATAAGGGGCACTGCACTGGTGGTGGGAATGTTGCACTCGTGAAGGGGGGTATTCTGTTTATGATTGAAACTCAACTATATAAGCATGCTTGTAATCATGGTGCTTAAATAAAGATTTATTTAAAAAAAAAAACTCCATTCCAGAACAGGTATGGGCATCTTGAATGCACCAGAAAGCCTATTTTATGGCACCTGCCCTGATCACACCTAACTGTGGCCTGAAGTTCCTTACTCTCATTTCCACCCTGCAAACTGACCCCAGGCTACAACATGAAATTGTCCAAGCAAAGGGGCCAATGAGATAGTATGCCAGGGAAAGGGCTTGCTTCGAACACAGTAGACCCAGGTTAGATTGTTGGTACCCCATATGCTCCCCCAAGCCCACCAGGAGTGATCCTGCATATAGAACTGAGTACTGCCAGATGTAGCTAGCCCAAAAACAAAATAGAGAAGAGAGGAGGAGAGAAGAGGAGGGAGAGGAAAGGATAAAAGGGAGGTGAAAAAGGAGTAGGAAGAGAGAGGGTAGGGAAAGAGGGAATGAAGAGAGAAGAGGAAGGGGAGAGAAGAGAGGGGAGAAAAAAAGAGAGTAGAAAAGAAACGAAGAGAAGAGGAGAGAAACTGTCCAAGCAAAAACACCCTGTAGTAAAAGACACCAAGACAAGCAAACATCTCACTAAAAAAAAAAAAAAGGAGCTTGAAGGCCTGGAGAGATATACAGACAGGCCTTTGTTTTGTTTGATCCTCTGCATCCCATGGTACCCCGAGAGAATTCTGAGAGTAGTAAAGAGTAACCACTGAGCATCAGCCTCAGACAAAAATAAATGGAGATTAAGGACTATGGACACAGTACAAAGAGCTAGCTAGCATGTATGCTAGTATGCTTTGCAACTAGAAGGCCTGGGTTGAAGTCCCTGACCCTACCTGATCCCCCAAGCACAGCCAGAGATGACCCACAAAGCACCATAAGGCATTGCCCAAAAACTGAAGGAAAAAAAAAAAGGAACTTGATGGATTTTGAGGCCACCTATCTTAAAGCTTTAGAAATATATTACTAGGTGATAAACACACTAGTCCCAGAGAAGGAACCTAGAGAAATCCAAATATGCAGACCCACAAGGTGGAAGGCACAAAAGTATTAGCTCCTGTACCATCCTCAGCCCCTGGCTGACTTTCAGTCACAACGTCAGCGAAGGTGACCCTCAGCAGAATCTCCTTCCAGGTGACTGAAAAGAGAAGGCAACAGCAAAGAAATAATGCAAGATCTTGGCTGATTTTTTACTGAACTCTGATCTCTGACGTTCTCCAATTTGTGTTTGTACGTGAATTTGCTGGACTTAGAGATGCCCTTTAGAGCCGCTTCAGGAGATTCACTGGACGTTTCTGTACCAAGTCAATGACCGTTTATGGAGATGTGAATTTAAAATTATACTCCTTGACATCAAGAAATTATGAATCGGGGCCAGAGCAGTGGCGCAAGCAAGGGCGTTTGCCTTGTGCGCGAACCTAGGACAGACCGCAGTTCGATCCCCCAGCATCCCATATGGTCCCCCAAGCTAGGAGCGATTTCTGAGCACATAGCCAGGAGTAATCCCTGAGGATCACCGGCTGTGGCCCAAAAAAAACAAAAACAAAAACAAAAAAAAAAATTATGAATCAAGCCAGGTCTAATTATACTACTAGTTAGGTAACTGCTTTGATTGTTGTACTTATATTAAGCTCAGTGGGAATACAGAATTTTAAGTGCCTAATTTAAGAGGGGAAATCAGAGAGGATTTCAAAGATGATGTAGCAATGAAGCAAATTCATACAGCTGTGATTATTGCCAGAGTGGGGAGGGGAGGAGAGATCACAGTGGAGAAGCTGTTTAGGGGGTCAGGAACCATTGGACTGAGGGAATATTGGTACTTTGGTAGTAACTGTGGTAACATACTTTGAAGATACCTGAAATTGTACTGCCAAGGACACAACCATACAAAATAATATCTCAAAAACAATCCCTGAAAATGAGGCAGCTTCTATATAAAGAAAATGCAACCTGACAAACCATGAGCAGGATATCTAAAAAGAATTAAAAGAACAAAGGTATAAAGTTTTGGTAAGGTGTATATTCTTGGAACATAAAGGAGAGGTAAAAATTTTGCAAAGGGAGTTTAACTGAAGAAGATAACAGAGGCCAGATCTTGAAAGGTCTTAAACTATATGAAAAGTGATTTTTTTTTGTTTTTGGGCCACACCCTGTGACGCTCAGGGGTTACTCCTGGCTATGCGCTCAGAAGTTGCTCCTGGCTTCTTGGGGGACCATATGGGACGCCGGGGGATTGAACCGCGGTCCGTCCTAGGCTAGCGCAGGCAAGGCAGGCACCTTACCTCCAGCGCCACAGCCCGGCCCCATGAAAAGTGATTTTGATTTTATGCTGTAGGTGATGGGAAATCCTAATGAACTCTGAGAGTAAGGGAAGAGAAGATCATGTTTAAAAGATAACTTAAGGAGCCAATGTAATAACTGACTTGATCTTTGGTATTCCATATGGTCCCCCCCCCCAGCACCACCAAGAGTGATTCCAGAGTGCAGAGCCAAAAGTAACCTCTGAGCAGCACAGGGTATGGCCAAAAAAACAATAAGTAAATAAAAATGACTCAAGAATCAGGCCAATAGTACAATGGATAGAGAACTTGTGTTGCAAGTGGCCAACCAGGTTCCATTTTTATTATGCCATAGGTCCCTAAAGCACTGCCAGATCTAATTCCTGAGTTCAGAGACAAAAGTCACCCCTGAACATTGATGTGGATCAAAAACTTAAAAATGAAAAAATAAAAGATGACACAAAATTTGCATATACATAGATGGATATGAAGATTATGTTGAATGAAATGAGTCAGAGAGAGAGAGACAATGAATAATCTCACTCATTTGTGAGATATAAGAAAAATAAGACAAAAAAGATAATATCCAGACAATATGACTGAAGCTCATCATGAACAATTTTTAACCAGGGTGCTTCAATAAAGTAATTATATTTTTAAAAAAATAAAATGAAATAAAATAAAATTATGACTCAAGCCACAGTGTGAAAGATGGGTTAGAGAGAACTAACATTAGGAATTAATGCACTAGTTCAAACTCCTGAAGCAAGCAAGAGTGTGGGGAGTGGAGAGGAGGGACCGGCAAAGAGTAATGTTAAGAAGCAGCATAGCTGGGACATAGATGTCAGGGGTCCCTATAAGTGTTTGCTATGCTAATAACCAAGGCAGGCTTCTTTGTAACATGTAGTTCTAAATTGAGACCTAGATGCTCATCAAACTACATCCAAGATGGTGAGTGTAGCTAGACTGCACAGGGCAGTCCATTTTTAACTTTTTTTCTAACTTACCAGATAGACAGAGAAGCAGTAACTTGTATTTCCCAAATGTGCATCCTGACATAATTGTCCAAGGAAGGGTTGAGACTCCACCTTCCAAATGGAGCCCAGGGAGGAGCAGCAGTGGGAGCACACCCTGTCACCTCACTCTCTGTCTCCCCTGCCCTTTCTGTTCCGGCAGCTGCATTCCAATAACTAATGAGAACAAGGTGCAACATGGTTTAGCAATTTTGATACATTTCTTAGCAAAACATAATTTCTTTAAAAACACATAGGCTGCATTACAGTGACTCCATCAGGCAAGACACATGTCAGAAAAAAGGCATGAGAAAATTTGGCAGGTATGTATATAGTGTCAATAAATTAAACTAAGTTTATTTTCACAAAACCAAATGGCCAGACTTGCTCGTGGTTTCCTACCAAGGAATAAGAATTACTCCCTAGAGAGAGTAATCAAACTGCTATTAGACCAGGTCTGGAATTTTTTTAAACATACTATCCTTTTTTCACACATGATTGCTCCTTCACTTTTAACTAGGGCCCTTAATTCAAAAGACCTTGTAATGGTCTTTTTTTTTTTTGGTAGGTTTAAGTCCTTCTGTGATAACATGCAGACTTAAAGTAGATTTTTTTAAGCAGTTCATGTGTAGTTAAGACTAAATGTCCTTCACAAGATAACCATTCATTTGTTCACTTGTCTATTTCAAATACTGGCAAACATAAAATCTATTCTCCTAATAATGGAAATAATTTTAGCCCCTAGGCAGGAATTTATCTCTCTAAGAATATTCCATTAAGGTCTGATTTGACTCCGAGGTTTTTGAATAGAAAGGAACTATTGTACTAAAGTGACTCCGAATTTTCACAAATGGAAGCAAATGGTCAAAGAACAGTAGAACCAATGACAAGGAAGGTGGATATCATTTTAAAACACAGCAAAAGATGGATGATAGCTGCCTCCAAAAATGACTCAGAACTTGACCTTATAAAAATAAGTGACTTTTCTTCCCAACACCTAACAGAACTGAAATATTCCCCCTAAAGAAAATAACACCTCACACCATGTTTACATCTGACTGGTAATATTTTTACCCAGAAATAGCTACAGAATTTCAAATAATTCAGTAATAGGAACAGAGAAAAGTGAGGGTGACAAGGCTGTCGTGAACAATTGAGCAGGTTGAGCACTACACTAAGGTGACAAATGGCACATCTAAGAAGGAGGCATTTTTCCCTGCAGAGACATTGTTGATTTGAGCTTTGGACAACTTTTCAGAAGATAAAATCAAGAACTTGGATGCAATAAATTCATCATGACACATTTCTAACAGAAGGAAAATCATACACATTATGGAAGAGGTACCTGTCCTAACCTCTGAACTCAAGTGGCCCAGGCAAGTCATGATTAAAGAATGGACCACTCAAGATTCTTTGAATCAACTTTCCAATTCCATATCTTGCACACAGGGTTCAATCGATAAACAAAAGATCACAAAAGGAAAAATAATCACAAAAGTATAGTCAGGTATGGTGAAGCTCAGGTAACCAAATGGTGTCACTAAGACAATGTCAAGAGCCTACTGCTAGAGTATGAAGATCCATCCAAAAAATATGAATAGGATTTTCATATGCTCTAGCCATACCACATTTTGGCAACTATCTCAAAAACACAAAAACACTACTATTACTATGCTCATCACACTTAATACAATAACCAAGTTATAAAAATAACCCAAATGGGGGCCAAAGAGATAGCATGGAGGTAAGGCATTTGCCTTTCATGCAGAAGGTCCATGGTTTGAATCCCGGCGTCCCATATGGTCCCCCGTGCCTGTCGGAAGCAATTTCTGAGCATAGAGCCAGGAGTAACCCCTGAGCTCTGCCGGGTGTGATCCAAAAACAAAAACAAAAAAAAAATAAATAAAATAACCCAAATGCCCAACTACAGTTGAATGAATCAAGCAATAAGGTGTGGTATATGCCACGGAGTGCTATGCAGTTCTAAGAAAGAACAAAATTATGTATTGTGTAGCAACATGGATGGAACTAGAGGATATAATGCTGTGTAAAGATAGTGAGAAGGAGAGGGTTAGATGAAGAATGATCTCTTCTATATATGAGACTTAAAGATACACAGCATGGTAACAACAAAGAGCCAAAAGCAGTATAATAAGAAAACTGATCCACATAATTGAGTTGGGGAGGAGTATTGGAAGGAAGGTTTCTTGTAGAAGGAAAGTATAAACAGGTGATTGGTGTGATGTTGGAATTGTGTGCATGAGAAACCATTATTAAAAACATTTTAATAATCTCAATACAAAATAATTATTAAAAAAAGAAAAGAGGGCAGTGCAAGTGGTAGGGTGTTTGCCATGCACGTGCTAATCTCTAAGATGGACTGCAGTTTGACTCCCCAGTGTCCCATATGGTCCTCCAAGCCAGTAGTAACTCCTAAGCGTCACTGGATGTGCCCCCCCCCCAAAAAAAAGAGAAGAGAAAGAAAGAAAAGGAAGGAAGGACGGAAGGAGGGAAGGAATAGCATGTAGGAAGGAAGAAAGGAAGGAAGGAAGGAAGGAAGGAAGGGAAGAGGAAGGAAGGAAGGAAGGAAGGAAGGAAGGAAGGAAGGAAGGAAGGAAGGAAGGAAGGAAGGAAGGAAGGAAGGAAGGAAGGAAGGAAGGAAGGGGAAGGAGAGAGGGAGGGAGGGAGGGAGAGAGAGAGAAAGAAGGAAGGAAGGAAGGAAGGAAGGAAGGAAGGAAGGAAGGGAAGGAAGGAAGGAAGGAAGGAAGGAAGGAAGAAAGAAAGAAAGAAAGAAAGAAAGAAGAGAAGAAAGAAAGAAAGAAAGAGAAAGAAAGAAAGAAAGAAAGAAAGAAAGAAAGAAAGAAAGAAAGAAAGAAAGAAAGAAAGAAAGAAAGAAAGAAAGAAAGAAAGAAAGAAAGAAAGAAAGAAAGAAAGAAAGAAAGAAAAAAAGAAAGAAAGAAAGAAAGAAATTAAAAAGAAAATAAATTGCTGGAGAATCTGGTGATCTCTGTTCACAGCCCAGAGAATATGTGACCAGGGCACCACACATCACACCCTTTAGATTGAATCATGTGTCCTGTTCCCTTCATCCTCGTACCTAGAAAAAAGGGAACAACACGGTGGTGGTGGTGGTGGTGGTGGTGGTGGTGGTGGTGGTGGTGGTGGTGGTGGTGGTGGTGGTGGTGGTGGTGGTGGTGATAGAATTGAAGTATGGTAGAAACTTGACCCTAAGTCATAACATAATCACTGACTTTATACAATTAATATGCTTTGTGACACATGAGATTTCAGGGTTTGTGACTGTAGCATTTATTCGTATAGTGTTAATTACTTAACTAAACACTAATATGAAGACCTGTGGCCCTGCTTCCCCATCTTTATGTGTCTTCCTATAGCCCAGGGGTCTCAAACTCAATTTACCTGGGGGCACAGGAGGCAAAGTCGGGTGAGGCAGGGTCGCATAAGGGATTTCACACACAAAAAAAGTCCTCAAACATCATTATTAACAGTTTTAATTATTTCTTCTGAACATGAATAGAACATTGAGTAAAGATCATGAACAGTTCTTCTGAACATAGCATCTTTTGCCTATTCCTTGCTGCCAGAGACTTGACAGTGCTTCTTCTCACAAATCTGAACCACATTTGGTTTTAGAGAGGAAGCAGTTGAGACCCTCAGTATGGCTTGAAGATGATCACATTAAGTCTAGACCTGTACTTTGACTTATTGAAGTTCAATGTGGAGAATAACTTTTCACACAAATATGTGCTCCCCAAAAGGCACATGGTGCACTTGAACATTCAGGAAAGCTCAGGGAAGCTGGGGGAGGGGGCAATTCTCTCAAAAATTGCCCATGCATGTCTGCTTTTCCACTAATCTCCTTGAATTTGGCTTTGAGATCAGAGTTGCATTGCAGGTCAATGAGCTCCATTTGAAGCACAGCGGGGGAGGCATCTTGCACGTCAAAGGAAAAGGGGTCCACAAAAATTTGGAAAGTGGTTCTGTGCTTTTTGAAGTCTGCAAATCTGCGATCAAATTCCTTCTCTAGCTTAAAAATAGCATCAACATATTTCTCACCACTGAATGGTATGCCTGCATCCACAAGTTCCTTGCATGCTGGGAAATGGCAAAGGTTTGTCTGAGAGAGCTGAGATTTCCATAACACAAGCTTTGTGGAGAATGCTCTCACGGTGTCATAGGCAGCACTGATAAGCTGCCACGGGCCTTGTAACATCTTGTTTAGTAGATTCAGCTTATGTGTGATGTCAACAAGAAAAGCTAAGTCCATGAGCCATTTGTGTTCACTCAGAAACAGCATTCCCATCCTTCTCCATGAAGGCTTTCACTTCTCTCAACTCAAAAAACCTTTTCAGGACATTTCCCCTGCTGAGCCAACGTACCTCGGTAAAATAGAGCACATCTTCATATTCTGACTCCATTTCCTCTAAAAAAGCACAGAACCTCCTGTGCTTTAAGCCCCTGGATCTGATTTGGTTGATGCATTTTACAACAACAGACATCACATTGTCACACGGCAGGCATTTACTGCAAAGAGCCTGCCAATGGATAATGCAGTGAAGAGCAATGGCCTTCTCTACACCCTCCTCTTCAAGTTTTTTTTGAACAAGTGCCATCAGTCCATTTTTCCTCCCTGTCATTGATGGCACTCCATTAGTTATTATTCCAACAAATCTCTTCCATGGCAAACCTGCATTCTCAATGGCATCACATAGATGCCGAAATATCTCATTAGTGGTGGTCTGGCCATGCATTGGAATTATTGTGAGCAGCTCCTCTGTCAATTCAAAATTGCAATCAACACCACAGACATAAATTGTGAGCTGCGCAGTGTCTGTTATATCTGTGCCCTCATCAAGAGCAACTGAGTATGCATTAAAACATTTGGCTTTCTCACACAGTTGATGATAAATGTCACTTGACATGTCAGAAATGTGCTCTGCCACAGTGTTGGCAGAAAGGCTGATTTTGCTAAACTGACCTTTCTTTTCCGGACAGATAATACTTGCAGCCTGTAACATGCATGTTTTAACAAACTCTCCTTCTGTGAATGGTTTCCCTGCCATTTCACTAACCATGTAACTAGCTTCGACTGATGCAACATTCTCTTCGGTTGCTTTCTTGAAGAATTCTTGTTGCCTTATTAGACATGCTTTAAAACTGGCAATCCGCTTGGCTCTCTCATTTCCTTGATATTTTGCACATTCCTCAGCATGTTTAGTTGAATAATGGCATTTCAAGTTGTATTCCTTGTGCACTGCAACTTTCTCTGAGCAAATAAGGCATGTGGGGGATGCCCCTGTGCTCAACAAAAAAAATACTGCATCTCCCATTTTTCCTGAAATTGTCTGTGCTCACTATCAATCTTTCTCTTCACTGCAGGCTTTGATGAAGTCATGATGAAGGTATGACAAAATCTAATTCTGTAATAAACTTCTCTCCCCTCTCTCCCTTAGGCCTCCAATAATGCAAGGGACCAGGCAGGAGTAGCGGAAATGACATCTGCGCTAGGCACAAAGCATTCACGATTATTCGCTTACCAAATATTTGCAATAAAAATCACATTAGTAAGAAAAAAAATCACAAAAAATTGTATTTAAACATTTGCATACCCCGAACGAAACTGCTCAGGGTATGTGAGAATGTTTAATGCGATTTTTTTCTTACATAATGCGATTTTATTGCAGATTATTTGGTAAGCGAATAATCGCGAATACTGCAATATTTGAAGGCCGGCTGTGGGCCACAAATGTTGTACGGAGGGCCGCAAACGGCCACATGGGCCGCGAGTTTGAGACCCCCTGCTATAGCCGAATGGAATATGCTGTCCCACCGGCCCAGCCTGCTGTGCAATCCATGCTTTCAGTGATGCTCTGTAGACTCCTCCTCTCTCAACCCTGATAGCTGAAGATTCCTCGTGATAATAACCCACTTTCAGACACTGTGATAGTTTCCTTTGTGAATAATCCCACTTTTAATAATGCTCTGAGAGCCCCAGAAAGTATCTCGATAACCTATCTTCACTTACTGGGAAAATGCCAAGATATATTTAAAATGAGCACAAACTAGAGTACTCAGAAAGAACAGGTTTTTCACTGAGAGTTTGCAACTATCTGATAGCAAAGTGGCTCTGAATGGTGCCATTTATCTTCTATGAACATCAGTGTCCCCACTTTTTAAATTCTTTAAGGGAAGAATGAGATCTTCTTTTAAGGGGTGATTATGAGATTGTAGGATAAAATCACATGTAAAATATTTTTAAATGAAGCTTGAAGAATATTCACCAAAGGAAAAAAGAAATCATTCCAATTTCCCTATATATCCTAAGTCATGAGTCATGCAAAACTTCAATGCCCTTCCAATTTTAAAGCAAAAATATTCCTAACCAGACACTTAGGAATGTCTTATTGCACATGTATACTGTTAAGCTAAATGCACAAAGGCTAATAAAAATTTCAGCTTCTACGGCAACTCCATAGTTTAATAAGTTCTTTTATATACATTAAAGCACGACAGAGCTATGTATTTTTATGCTAGCTGTATATTTTATAAATCATGATGGTCTTTGAATAATCTATATATGCACTATATGAATTGCCCCCATTGTAAGTAGGAGGATAATATTATCAAAGTTATTAGGCCATGTCATTTGCTATGTCTTTTATAATGTTAGTGCCTTTTATTTATACTGCTGGATAGGAATAAAATCCCCAATAAAACTATACTTCAATGAGAAACTATATGCTTTATGATGATTTACTATATACATAAGCTTCCAGATCACATAGCTACTCAAACCCAGGGAGCTAGTTTGTGAAAGTAGCTTATTAATCAAGAGAAAGTATATTTAAAATCTTTGGAAAATTTTCTCTGTATTTTGAACTTACTCTATGAATAATGAAAATTTATACGTTTTTTTAAGGAAAATAAGATCTTTTGACTTCAAGCACACAAAAAGCAGCTATAGAATAGTTATATTGATTTATAATAAGGCACTGAATGTCTCTCTACCCTATCAACTATCACTTCTTTCATGGAAAAATGGCAAATATCCCCACCACCTTTTAATGGAATCATCTGAGAATGACTCTGAGAGTAGAAAATTAATAAAGCAAATAAAATGATGCCCAAAACCTAACATTCTATGCCTTCTTCTTTCCTTACCAATTACTTTTTGAGTGAAAACTATAGAACAGACTTCTTCATCTGATACCAAATGACTAATTCAATTAAATTTCAAACTGAAAGTTCTGTTTCATATAGATATTAATACAATTGCATTTGGTGTTTATAAGGAATTGAGACTTTTAGGTTATTGATGTTAACTTAAACCCTGTGTGATCAAAATAGCCCAGTTACGTAATGCAGATTTATCTTAGAAAACTTCAAAATGTACATTGAATTTATAGAAATGACCAATTCATAATTACTGAACATTATTGAAAATCTACTTTAGCCACCAGCACATACACCCATTTCATAATATCTCTTCTTCTCATGTTTATTATCTTTATAGTTGGACATTCTAAACAATTCAGAGCATACAATCACCAAAGGAACCATGAGTAGAATATCAAATTCACTTTTGACCCATGCTGAAATGAAATTTTGAAGCTGAATTATTGTTGCTCAAAGTCCTCAACATTAAAGTGGTGAGGAGACTTCTACAGAGTATAAGTACCAATTATTTATACCAATTAAGGTGTTCTTACCTGACCCCAGAAAAACCTCCACATCATGCCTGAAAGGCAAATATGTTCCACTGACTAACAGTTGATGGAACCTGAAGAGGGAAAGAAAGGAAAGGAAATGTTTATGACTCTGTAGCACGTAGAGAAGGTATTTCTTTAAATACATTATCTTTCTTAGACATAAAATAACAATTATCTTTTTTTGGAAACTATAGTCACCTTGGTTTTTCAGAGATAAATAAATAACTATCCCAAAGCTATCAAGGCCTATAGGGTAAAGGTGCATTTGATTCTTGACGCTTCCCCAAACATAAAGGGGGTACCTGTTGAGATGATGTGTGTCATGTAATACTTTACATATGATTACATAGCAAATATATGATAACAAAGGCTCCCTGTCAAAAACTTAACACTTAATGTGTAAGTTAGGACATCCCATTTCATATGGGAATGTGTGGTCGATTATTGCTAAGTATTTTAATTTTTTCCCAAGAAACTAAATTTTTTATTAACGAGATTCCTATATTACACTAAGGCTTCTAAGTCTTATGGCTACCAAAATCAGAACCCTGGCTGAAAACCTTCTGGAGAAATGTAAGGAGGGGATTGCATTTTAAAGTGATCTAGGCACACTAGAAAAAAAGTGGTGACAGGGGTATGAGGGAAAAAGAACCCTTAAACCACTGCTAGTGTGAATGTCTATGGGTTTCAAACCTCTTTGAAAAATATGGATGCATTTTAAAAAAAAAAACCTAGAAATTTATCATTAATATAACCTTGAGAATATATATCAAGGGCCCAAAACACCATCTAAAAGAAACATTTTCACTCCTATGTTTCTTGCAACCCCTGTTCAATAGTCAAAATCTGGAAGCAACCTAATGGTACAAAAACAGATTACTGGATAAAGAAACTATGGTGTATATCTACACAATGGCATACTATTCAGCTATAAGACAAAAATTATACAGTTGCTACTATGTGGTTGGATCTATACATCAATTTGCTGAGTGAAATACGTTGGAATGAGAGGGAAAGATACAAAATGGTCTGTGGGATGGGGCCGGAGAGATAGCACAGCATTGAGGCATTTGCCTTGCATGCTGCCGCCAGAACAGACCCAGTTCTATTTCTGGCATCCCATGTGGTCCCCCAAGCTTGCCAGGGGTGATGTCTGAGTGCAGAGCCAGAAGTGGCCCATATTGCCAGGTGTGGCCCAAAAAACAATCAATTAATAAATAAATTAAAAAGAAAATATGATCTGTGGGAAATTAAGAAACATAGTAGAGAAATATCAAATATCAAATGACCAAAAGCAACAGAACAAAAGAACTGATATATAGAGGCTTAATTTCACAAGGAAGGGGGTCTTGGGTGTAGAATAGTGTTGGGGACAAGGACACTGAGATGAAAGTAGTTGACACCTTGGTGAAGAGTGGTAAAGGGTGTTGGAATATTGGATGCATGAACTCTTATCGTGAGAAATGCTGTAATCAGAGTACCTCAAAATTTAAGAAAAAAGTATAATTGGTCCAGAGTAGAGTTAGCCCAAGAGTCTGTGGAGTCACAAGAAAGAAAATGAAGAAAGTATGAATTACCTTATCCCATTCTACATGTCAGTCTTTATTAAAATTACCTTTTTCAGTAAGGACAATCATACTTCATATTTGGACCATGGCTACACTAATGACTCTAGGACCTTAATTACATCTGTGATCTTCATTATCTCAGTAAAGATGTTACTTCCAAATATAGTCACATTATCAGTATCTAGGATTTCAATGAAGAAAGAAATAATTCTACTCATCATAGATAGCCTATTTAGTCCTCAAGCTGGCCCCAATCAACCACTATTCTGTTAGGATACACCTTATTTTACCTAAACAAAGATCATCTCTGGTTTTTTGTATGTTCATTTTATACTTGGACTTATTACCAAAATAAAGATTGTCTTCTATCAGGCTCAGGATAACTGCCCCACCTGGGGGTGGTCCCTGTACTCAATAAAAACAGTTCTGGCAGGCAGCTTAGTGGAGATACTAGGTAGAAGATGACCAGACTATCAGTGTTTCATCCTCAGCTTGGTCTGGATTATTTAATGCACAACCCCTAATTCAGACTCATTCACTGGGGTTGGAGATACGGCATGTGGGGTGATTTTATAACTGGTGCCCAAACAACAACCTAGGACCAGGGACCCTAGAAGAGCACATGATGGTGAGTGACTTGACCCTCTTGTATATCATCACCACAATGGCCTCCTTGAGCTGGACTGAATGTGCTGTGCCTTCCACTCGAACATTCGTGAACATGGCTTCTATTCTGAATAGCTTCATGTTGCTCTGGTCCATCTACCTGAATTTCTCACTCTGAACTAGACGTACCAGACTTTATAGAGATTCTCCTGTACACATGCCACTAAAGGGGAAAAGTGCCTTCCAAGTGGTGACAAGTTCTCAATCTAAAGGTTTTCCTAGGGCTGATAATTTATTGTTGACTACTGGCACTAACCAAAGAGGACCTCCATCTCCCCAAGGATGATGAGCCAGCTACCGTCTCTGCAGACTCAGAGTCTGAAAAAAGATCAACCAGAGATACCCCCATGCCCCAAGCACTGAGTCAGGTAGACAAGCCAGTGCTGGCAATTCAAGTCCTGGACACTTGTCAAATGGTTCAATGTCCGGAATGATTATGGATTTATCAACAGAAATAATACCAAAGAATATGTCTTTGTTCACTGGACAGCTATTAAGAGAAACAATCTCAGGAAGTTTCTGTGTAGCATTGGTGATGGGGAGACTGGTGTTTAATGTTTGAGAAAGGAGAGAGAGGGGACCAAAAGCTGATAATGTATCCGGACCTGGCAGAAGCCAGTGAAAGGTAACAGATATGCTCCCAATGGATGTAAGTTCTGCCGATTCATCCCTCCAGCCTTGCATCAGCTGTTCCACCATCTATGGTGGAAGAGGCCCCCTCTGGTGGGATAGAAACAGACAGTGAAGGGGAAAGGTTGAAGACAATGAGCATCATCCCAGACGCCAACGTCTACCGTCCTTTCCTATACCAGAGGTGCCTTTTGTGAGGACTTCGGACCCCTAAATTGCAGCAGCTTCTGGAGGAGACCCCAGAAGGTGTAACACAAAAGGTGAAGATGAAGAAGATGGAGGATCCAAGACCAGCTGAAGATCAGCTGAGGAGAAGCTTCTTTCAGAATTTCCTGCACTTGGGTTACCTCCAAAATCTTAGCTTTCTTTTAGGCTAATCTCTTGACCCTCTTTGCATCGGTCACTATATTGATGTGTTCTACCTATATTCGATTTTAGAGCTACTATTTTGTTCGTTTCCTCACTGCAAACGGAAAATTTTGTGTCCAGCTTTAGTGGTTTAATATTAGTTTGCACAGTTCTGAGGAAATCATAATGTTAGATTTTTAATAGCTCTCAGCTATTCTAGTGAAGTTTCCCAATTACTGTGATGTTTGATGTGTATATTACTTAGCATCTTATCAAAATTATGTCTGCAAAAATATTCCGTCTTTGTCCACAGTAGTAAATGGAAAAGGAACTTGATGCCATAGACTCTTATTACAGAACTCATCATAGGAATGTTTTAGCAAACTTATTTTCAAACTGTACACATATACATATATATGTATAAATATGCAGAAATGTTCTTGTGGTATTTTTAGGCAAATTTATGGAAAAGAAACTCGGGATGTTCTAGACTTGTATTACAGTGCTCGGTGTAAGAAATTTAAGAACTTTCTATTTAAGTGTATCTGCAGAAGTGTTCAGAGAAATCTATGAATCTATGCTGTGAGATGTGTAAGACAAAGATATGGAACAAGCTAACTTTTTGAGAATGATGTATACAGCTTAAACTTTGATACTATTATAGCCAACTTTTACTGTGCCTATGCAAAATAACTTTTGTAAATTCTGATCTGGGGTTCCCGCCTCTTGCAGAGAACAATAGAACACAACTTATGTGCCCCTCTCAATTTTTTGAATAAAGAAGGGGCAGTTGTTAGGTAACACCTTATTTTACCTAAAACAAAGACCATCCCTGGATCTTTTGTATGTTCATTTACAACTTGGATTTACCCTAAAACAAAGATTGTCTTAACATATTTTCTGGAGTATAAGACAACTTTTGAAACAAAAAAAGTCAACCGAAAATTGGGAGTCATCTTATACACCGAGTATATCCCAAAAAACTTTTCCATGTGCCACTAAACGAAAATCATCTGGATATTGCCACCAATCAAATTTTCCAATTCGATCCCGCAGCAATCACTGCAAGGCTGCTCAGACCGCCTCTCTAATTCAGCCAATCCAAGCAGGCTTTTTATGCATGCAAATTAGACAATGTTCTGTACCTGAATCTATACTGTAAAAAGCCTGCTCAGATTGGCCAGAGTCAGAGAGGAAGTCTAAAATTTGGGGGTCGTCTTATACGCCTGGTCATCTTATACAACGGAAATACGGTATATGTAAACCTGGGTGGGACAGGCTCAGGAGAGATGGCCCCTGCTGGGGGTGATCCTTGTACTTAATAGAAACAGTTCTGGCAGGCAGCTTAGTGGAGATACTAGGTAGAAGACAACCAGACTATCCATGTTTCACCCTCATTCAGCCTGGTCTGAATTATTTCATGAGCAACCCTGATTCAGATTCATTCACTGGAGTTGGCAATACAGCATGTAGGTTAATTTTACACTATTCTATAACTCTGGCCTTTTTGGGAAAACCAAATCCACTCAGGTGAGAGCAGAGCCTTTCAAGTAAAAGCTGAGAAGAATAAAAATCATGCAGCTGGAACCAACAAGGATGAGGAAGATGCAATTATCTCATGAACACATATTATTCTACTGATCTATTTTAAAAATTACCCCACACATCTGTTGAAAGCTTTATCCAGGATCACATCTGCTGAGTGTGCAGCATGTGTTAATGTCCCACAGGAAATGCAGGGTTCAGTCAGCCTTTGTCCTCAAAAAGCCTTCTGCACAGTGGCTTAGCCAGAATAGAGACTAAGGGGAATAGACATATCCCCCCAACAATCATCACAGTAAAAGGTCTTAAAACTCATATGGGAGAGATGCTAGCTACATTGTACTATAAAAAATCCAGAGCAACAACTTGAGATAGCTTCATGAAAGAATAAGCATGGCTATGGTCAGTACTTCAACAGAAGAGGGCAAAAGACAGAGGTGGAGAAGGAACCAACACCTGAGGTTTTTGTGGGTGTTTATAAAGAGTCTATGGTAGGTTGTCAGCTTTAATGTAGAGGCCAGAGAGTGCAGCAGGTAAGGTGCTTGGCCAGCATCCAATATGGTCCCCCAAGCACCTCCAGGAGTGATTCCTGAGTGCAGAGGCAAGGAGTAACCCCTGAGCACCAGGTATGCCTAAAAAACAACAACAACAAAAATCCCTAACTTTAGAAGCTGGAGCAACAGCACAAAATAAGATAAATAAATATAAAATAAAATAAATATAAACATATATAATATATAGTGTATATAATAATATATAATAAAATAAATAAAATAAAAACTTTAACTTTAATTTGAGCCTTAAAATCACCCATTATTAGATATTAACATTACCATGTGAAGATACAAACATTTGGTGAGTCTTAGGGTAAAACAAAACCCTAACTATCAACTAAACTGGAAAATTCCAAAGTCTTAGTCTGCACAGTACTCAAGGAGGTGGTTATCAAAAAGAAAGAAAACTACAAAATGAGAAAAAACATTCATCACTTGCTTATCACTTCTGGCTTTTAAATACAAAAACAGATCCAGTAAGCAAAGTCAATGGGGAGTTTATTCCAGAACATGAGATCTACTCAAATTCACCACAGTATTAAAAAAAAAAAAATACTGTAGACAAAACAAAACAAAAAAAAATACAGAAAGGTCTGAAACTGATGATTTTCAATAACAGAGGTTACCACTTCAGTTAAGGCAACTATATTTATGTAGATCAGTATGTTTACATGTGTTATGTGTACATTTTTTTCCTTTAAGCCATAAAACCTTAGAAAAAATTTAGGACAATAATGTGCCATGTAAAAAAAAGATGATGAGTTAAAGTTACTGTTTTCTTAGGATCTGTCTGGCGTGTGACAGCCATGCACCAGTGCACTATCGAGAAAGATTTAGAGCCTGGGCTATAAAATTATTTATTAGTTGTTATTTATACTACCTGCTCCCTGGCAGACCACCCAGGGTTATAACAACAAAAGCAGTCATGATAAATCTCTCTAAAACAAGCAAAAGACTTGGGGTGGCAGGGCTCCTTTGGGTGTCATGCTGAAAGATGTGGCTTCCATCAGGGAAGCAGCTTCTGTTTTGAAAGTGCTGCCATTTTCGCAAAGACCTAGTAAATGGGAAACACCAGGGCTCACTATCAGAAGGCTCCAGGGAAGCCGTTCCTTTGGTGGGCCTCACAGCTGTCAGCTGTGAAGGAAACTACAGCAATGTCTCTCTGAACCCACATAGTTTAGACCAAACTCCACCTCCTTCAAAAATAAAAAAGGATGTGACTCTTATAAACAGAAAAATATAAGCAGAGTTAGAGAGAGAGCTCACAAGCTAAATACATGCTTTGCATGCAAGAAAAATGGATTTAATATTCTGCTCCACATAATTCCTCAAGCACCAACAGAAGTAGCCTCTGAGCACCATTGGGTACAACCAAAAATAAAAACATAAAAATAACTAGTTTGGAATCAGAAAGATAATAAAGAGGTAAGACATTTGCCCTTGCATGCACCTTACCCAGGTTTAATCCCCAACACTGCACATGGTCCCTGAGCACTACCAGAATTGACCGTGTGCACAGTGCCAGGAGAAAGGCCTGAGCACCTCCAGATATGCTCCCCCCCCCCCAAAAAAAAACACAACAGGGGCCAGAGCAGTGGCGCAGCAATAGGGCATTTGTCTTGCACGCAGCTGACCTAGGACAGATGGCAGTTCAATCCCCCAGCGTCCCATATGGTCCCCAAGCCAGGACTGATTTCTGGGTGCACAGCCAGGAGTAACCCTGAGCATCAACGGGTGTGGCCCAAAAGAAAAACCCACAACAATATAAATTGATTTGGTTTTTTGCTGTGTAGTGTCAGAGATTGAAATCAAACCCTCACATATGCCTTGCAAGATAATAAACATACTCTCTACCAGTACTGTTCAACCTCTAGTTCACAAGTGTTAAGTTTGAAAAAAATCTCTTGTCTACCACCTGTTATAGCTGCCAGACTGTGGCCCAGTATGCAGGACAGGTAATAGTCTATAGGCATAAGAGGTTGGAAATGCTGCACTATATTAAGCCATATCCTTTAGTTTCTGTTTCTTTTATATACTGGGAAAAAGGAAAAGCATAGAATATTTGTATGTTGCAAAACTTATAATAATCCCCATTAATCAAAAAGAAAATAAGAAAAAGCCATCATAACAATGACTTTAAAATAAGATTTTAATAAGAGCATTAAAACAGTAATATATACAAAGATTTAAGAAAACTACACAGGCCCAGAGAGATAGCACAGAAGCGTTTGCCTTGCAAGCAGCCAATCCAGGACCAAAGGTGGTTGGTTCGAATCCCAGTGTCCCATAAGGTCCTCCGTGCCTGCCAGGAGCTATTTCTGAGCAGACAGGCAGGAGTAACCCCTAAGCACCGCCGGGTGTGGCCCAAAAACCAAAAAAAAAAAAAAAAAGAAAGAAAGAAAAAGAAAACTACACTCCACTGCCACTGTTACCATGTCTACTCCATGGATTCACTATATTCTCAAAAGAGATGTAAACCAAGACATGAAATATCATGGGTACACCAGTTGTGCCACTACAAATGAGAAGAAGCAAAACTGCTGAACTTGCTGACGCCTTGCCAGCTGCCCCATAATCCACAATTGCCACTGAGATGGGTTTTTTGGTTGTTGTTTTTCTTGAGGGACACACCCCGTGATGCTTACTGGTTGCTCCTAGCTATGTGCTCAGAAATCACTTCTGGCTTGGAGGACCATATGGGAAGCCAGGGGATCGAACTGTGGTCTGCCCTAGGTTAGACACATACAAAGCAAATGCCCTACCTCTTGTGCCACTGCTCCAGCCCTGCCACTGAGATGTTAACTAACCAAAACTCCAGAAATGCCAGTTTGGGGGCAGACATCACCAGGACTTTGTTAAAGTGAGTGTGAGCACCCCCACTTTCTACTTCAAGAAGCCCTGGCAACTAATTTCCCCAATATTTACTGTGCCTATGCAAGTAAAAAGAGAGAGAGAAACACAAATTAACTTATTTTCTTTTTTGGTTTTGATATTGTTGTTTGTTGCATGTTTTATTTTCCGTGTGTGCTTTGTTTTGTTTTTTTATTTCAGGACCGTGGTTATTGTGTGGTTGTCTTTATTGCTGTGGTGCTTTTCGAGTTTTTTGTTTGATTTTTTTAATATTTTTTAGTATTGTTGCTATGTTTCTCCCTTTTTCCCTTTCTTCTTTTAAACTGATATTTATAGCCTCTAGAAGGACTCCTTCCATTTTTTGCTTGTTTGATTTTTGCACATTTTTTTTTCTTTTCTTCAAACATAACCACATAATTTGAACCATTTTACTTTGTCTCACAAATTGAGGGGGAAATAATGGAGGATACCAAGACCAGACAGTCGTATGAACATTAAGTAGAAATTAAAAAAAAATGATCTGAAATGCTAGACACAGAGGGGATCACTTATACTAGCAACCCGGGTGGTAAAGGAGAGGGATATGGGACGCATGCTGGGGACAGGGGTGGAGGGAGGACAACATTGGTTGTGGGAATACTCCTGATTCAATGTCACTATGTACCTAAAAAATTACTGTGAAAGATTTGTAATCCACTTTGATCAGAATAAAAATTTTAAAAAGGGGGGGGGGGGGGCAGTAGGATAGTAGTTCTCAAGATAGAAATAAAAGCACAGGGCCCGGAGAAATAGCACAGCGGCGTTTGCCTTGCAAGCAGCCGATCCAGGACCAAAGGTGGTTGGTTCGAATCCCAGTGTCCCATATGGTCCCCCGTGCCTGCCAGGAGCTATTTCTGAGCAGACAGCCAGGAGTAACCCCTGAGCACCGCCAGGAGTAACCCCGAAGCACCGCCGGGTGTGGCCCAAAAACCAAAAAAAAAAAAAAAAAAAAAAAAAAAAAGAAATAAAAGCACGATATGGCATATTGCAATATTTAATAAATGATAGCACAAACACTATAATTTACTATCTGAATTTTCTCAAAAAACATGAAATACCAATAAATAAACATATAAATTAATAAAAAAAAATAAAATAAAAAAAGAAACCCTGGCAGGCAAAACCACCCCCCACAAATGCTATAAAATCAGCCACAAATTAGATTGGATATCATAGACCACGTGGCTATATATGCAGCCACATAACAACTCCAAATTTTTCAATACTGTCACTCAGGAGGAACACAACAATTAAGATGTCAACATGGATTCAAAGATACCTAAGGTTCAAAAATGATAGATTACACCTTGTTTTACACAAAACAAAAATCATCCCTGGTATCTTTGTTTCTGTTATTTTTTTTTACAACTTGGTTTTACCCAAAACAAAGATGTTTCCTAAGCTTTCTCTTTCCTTTTCACCTATACCTTTGACATGTAAAATTCCACCTAGTCTAGATTAGCTTGACATAAATACTTTGTTTCTCACTCAACCCTCCCCCTCCCTATTGAATTTGAATTAGTAGAGGTTTCCCTTTAGCGGGCCCAGAGACACCACAAGGCAAGAAGCCACCCAATTCCATGATTTTCTTTTCTATGCCTGGCTTGGTTTATTAATTTGCAGGGTGACCCTGCTTTAGACCAGCTCAACTGAGGTTGGAAATACAGAGTGTGGATTTATTTTACACAGAAACAAAACAAATAATAAAGCTCAACTAGCGACAAATAGCTTAATAACCCTCACAATGTGAGATTATTGTGATACAATAATTTTCACAAATTTTCTTTTTGCCTTTTTTTTTAATTATTTTATTACCACTTATCTGTAAACAAGCAATATAAAATATATTATTTAGTGCCTACCAGGGGACAGGTTTGGGAATGTGCGGGAATTGGGGGACAATGGTGGAAGTAGTCTTACATTGGTGGTGAAATTGGTACTGGCACATGAAGTGACAGAAATAAATGTATGAAATGACAGTAATAAATGTATGAAGAGGGTGGAGTGATAGCACAATGAGTAGGATGTTTGCCCTGCACAGCTGACCCAGGTTTAATCCTCGGTATCTCACATGGTTCCCTAAACCTACCAGGAATAATATCTGAACACAAAGCCAGTAATATTCCCTGAGACCCCCCACAGGTGTAACCCCCCAAAAATGTATCATAAGCAACTATGTAAAACAAGATCTTCAAATAAAGATCTTTTTCTTTTAATGGGCCCAGAGCTATAGTACAATGGGTGATGTGTTTGCCTTGCACATGGCCAACCCACCTTTAATCCTCATTATGGTCCCCCAGTTCTGCCAGAATTGGTCCCTGAGCAAATAAACCAGCATTCAGCTTGAGCACCAAATGAATGTCACCCAAAAATTAACATAAAATAAAACAATACAAAAAAATGTAATAAATTTTTACTTTCATTAGTATTATGAAAATTTACAAATATATTAAAAATGTAGAAATAGGGGCCAGAGAGATAGAATGGAGGTAGGGTGTTTGCCTTTTATGCAGAAGGACAATGGTTGAAATCCCGGGATTCCATATGGTCCCCCGAGCCTGGTAGGAGCGATTTCTGAGTGTAGAGCCAGGAGTAACCCCTGAGCACTGCCAGGTGTGACCCAAAAACAAACAAAATGTAGAAATAGATTAATAAACTCCTAAATAAGCAATACTCATTCTCCACAATTCCTAGGTTTTACAACACTTGTTTTATCAATATTTTTATTTCTTTATTGAAAAATTAAAAGTAAACCTAAGAAATCACCTTTGTATATGCATTTCTATAGAAAAAACATTTAACAAAATATGCTATCTTGATATTTATTATATGTGCTGACAAAGCGAGCACCCTGTCTTGATTTTTTTTGGGGGGGGGCCACACCCATTTGATGTTCAGGGGCTACTCCTGGCTAAATGCTCAGAAATTGCCCCTGGCTTAGGAGGACCATATGGGACACTGGGGGATCGAACCGCAGGTCCTTCCTTGGCTAGCGCTTGCAAGGGCAGACACCTTACCTCTAGCGCCACCTCGCCGCCCCCCCCCCCCCCCCCGGTCTTGATTTTTAAAAAGAATCCACAGAGATGCTAGAAAGATTAACTTGCCTTGCTGCTAATCTAACCTAATTAGGTGAGTGGCTGACCTGACTCAGTCTCCAGCACCACATATGATCTTCAAAGTACAGCCAGGAGTGACCCCTGAGCAGAGAGCCAGGTGTAATCTCTAAACATCTCCAGGTGTGGCCCAGACAAAAAACACATAGAACTACTAAGTTTAGTAGTTCTAGAAAATAAAATCCATGCAAAATAAAAAGGTAGTTTATGTATTATGATAAAGAAAAAATTTTAAATAATCCCATTTACAATTTCATAAAGCAAAATCAATTTAACAAGTTGGTGAAATATTTGCAAACTGAAAACTAAGATATTGATTTAAAAAAACTTTAAAAAGGCACAATAATTGGAATGATATTTTGTGCTCACAAATTAGAAAAATGTTAAAAGTTCACTTCTACCCAAAGAAATATAGAGATTCAGTGAAAGAAACCCTATTAAAAGTACAATGCAAAAAAAAAAAAAAAGAAAAAGAAAGAAAGAAGGAAAAAAGTACAATGCAGGGGCTGGAGAGATAGCATAGTGGTAGAGTGTTTGCCTTGCACACAGCCAATTTAGGATAAATGGTGGTTCGAATTCTAGCATCCATGTGGTCTCCCGTGCCTGCCAGGAGGGATTTCTGAGCACAGAGCCAGGAGCAACCCCTGAGCACAGTTGGGTGTGACCCAAAAAAAAAAAGTGCAATGCATTTGTGACAAAGAAAAGCTATTTGTAACAAATAAAAGAAGTAATCTTAAAATATATAGTCCCATAAGGGACTTTAAATAGCCCAAAGTAATATTAAAAGAGAACCAAACTAGGACTGCTTTTCTGCATGAGGCAGCCAAGATGATGCCAGCCAACATAACCTCTTCAGGGCCCAAAACCTGGTAAGCTGTCCCCACCCCATAAAGGTGGGTGCTGATTCCTGCTGTGTGTCTGGGCTCAAGAGAGCCATTATAAAGGACTGCTGCCTTGCCTGCCTCCTGCTTTTCTGTGTGAGGCAGCCAAGAAGACACCAGCCAACATATTCTCTTCAGGGCCCAAACCTGGTAAACTGTCCCCACCCAATATGGCTTCTCCACTTCACTTCTAGGCCACGCACATCTTCTAACCCATGAACCCCAGCACAGCACATAGTGAAAACCACACTACAAGCATGGCAGTGGGGAAACAATGCAGGACAATCCCATGTACAAAGAATAAAGATGGCAGCTCTGATGACCCGAAAAATACCAACTGTAGTATCACAGCCCTTATGATGGGCTTGGATGGTGGTGGATGGATGGAGGGACCTATCTCTGCCATCCCAGGCCACGTGGCTGCATCCCCCTCAAGCCAGTATCTGGGTTCAAGAGAACAGCGGGCAGAAATCTCACTCACAAGCAGGCTTCAGGAAGTATCAGCTTTATTCATGCCCTATCCACCATATGTGTGGTCTATCTTAACCATTTACGCTATAATCTTATTCAGCCCTGCAATCTAAATTGTCCCTCAGCCATCTCCTTCTCTTTCTTCCTCCATGCTACATCCAGGCAAAATCCCCTTGTCCTTCTGGTCAAAAGCCTTTAGCTAACCTTCCCAAGACCTGGGCTTGCAGGTAGGATGAGGAGGAAGAAAGAAAGATAAAAAAGGAATAAGAAGAAAAAGGGGGAAGAGGAAGAGGAGGAAGTGGGGAGGAGGAGGGGGAGGAGAGGAAGGGGAAGAAGAGCAAGAAGAAAAGGAAGAGGAAGAAGGAAAAAGAGGAGGAGAAGGAGGAGGAAGAAGAAGAGAAAGAAGTCATTGGAGTCCTAGAGACCCAGGAAGAAAATAAGAGGAGTTGGAGGAAACTGTGATTTTAAGGGGAAAAACGTAATATTTTAATTACTTGAATAATGTTATTTTCTTACAACATTGATAAAAAAAAGTCATCATTACCATATTATTTTTCTATGGTAATCAGAAAAGAACAATCTCTAATAAATGCTGAGGGAAAAATGGCTTGTCCACAAGCAAAAGAAGAGATGAAAATAAAACAAAATACACAAAATAACAAAAATAAACTACACAAAAATAAACTCAGATTGGATTAGACCTGAATACAAGGCCTGAAACTGTGAAATTTACCAGAAAAATAAAACAGATGGTAAGTAATCTTGACCTGGTTCTTGGAACTTATTTTTTTAGCTAACTCCAAATTCAAGGCAACCAAAAGCAAAATACAATGGAAAGATATCAAAATGAAAAATTTCTACAACAGTGAAGGACCTCATCAACAAAAGGAAGACAAACATTAAATACAAGAATATATTTGCAAATAACATACCTAATAAAGTGTTAGTTTCCAAAATATATAAAGAATTCGTACAACTAAGAAAAACATCCAACTGAAACATGAACAGAGTATTTGAATACACATTTTACAAAGAGACATATATCTAGTCATCAGGCATGTGATCAGAGCATCATCAGAAGGCAAGTCAAAACAAAATCAAAGCAGTATTAGCTCATATCTGTCATAGTGGCTCTGACCAAAAAGACAAGCACAATATAACAATCATGTAGAGAAAAAGGAAACCTTGGTGGTAATGTAAATTGGTGCAATCTCTATGGAAATAGCATAGTGTTACTCAAAAAATTATAAGTAGAGCCAGCATATAATCCAAAAATTCCATTTCTGGGTATTTATTTAAGGAATTCTAATTTAACAAATAGATATGCAACCTATCTTCACTGTGATATTATTGTAAGAATCAAATATGAAATGAATGTAAGTGTCCATTATGGATGAATGGATGGAGACAATGAAAAAGATACATATACACATACCATTGGAATATTGTTGTTAAAGAAATCTTGTTGGGGCTGGAGAGATAGCACAGCAGCGTTTGCCATGCAAGCAGCTGATTCAGGACCTAAGATGGTTGGTTCGAATCCGGCAACCCATATGCCTCCCTCCCCCCCCCCCCACCCCCGTGCCTGCCAGGAGCTATTTCAGAGCAGATAGCCAGGAGTAAGCCCTGAGCACTGCCCGGGTGTGACAAAGAAAAAAGAAAAGAAAAGAAAAGAGAAGAGAAGAGAAGAGAAGAGAAGAGAAGAGAAGAGAAGAGAAGAGAAGAGAAGAGAAGAGAAGAGAAAAGAAGAGGCTCCCTGTGTGTGACACCAGGCGGGGAAAATCCGCGAAAGTACACCGGCCCAGTGGGGCTCAACTGTGAAAGACTGTGAGTGTGACCTGTCTATGTCTGTCTACTGTCCTCTTGCGTGAAACTCTTGCGAGTGGGGCAAAAAGAGGCTCAGAGGAGCACGGCCGCTCCGCTTCACTACACGGCCGTGCACTCTTTCTAAGGAAAGAACTCCATTGCAACAAGAAGGAAAAATCACACTAAGAACGGCGCTATATCACAGAAGCAAACATTTCTCTCTGGACTGTCTTCTCTGTTGCATGCTCGGGCCTAAGATTTGACCCAGTGTGAGGCTTCATCCACGGAGGACTCCCCTCCCTTAGAGGCAAGTCAGCCCATCCAGAAAGGGAGGAGCCAGAGGAGTGTGCTGCCTACATCATATAGACAATGAATACCACCACAACACGTAGAAAAACCCACAATACAAGTGTGACAATGGGGAAACAACGCAGGCCAGCATCAGACATAGAGAATGAAGATGACAATTCTGAGGACCAGATAATGACTGAACAACTAATCAACCTCTCAGATAAGGACTTTAGACTAGCAATATGGAAGGTGCTCAACAGACTCCAAGAAACCATGGATCGAGTTGAACAGAACACTAATAAGAACCAAGAAAATATGAAGGCAGAAATGACAAAACTCCAAACTGAAATAACATGTCAACTAACAGGACTGAAAAAGTCAGTAAACGAAGTGAATGACAAAATGGATAAGCTCTGGGACAGGGTATCAGAAGCTGAGAATAGACTTGGTGCTGTGGAAGATGAGATACATAACAATTCCATACAGCAGGAGAGATTGGACAAAAAACTTAAAGCAAATGAGCAGACAATGGAAAAATTAGTCAAAGAATGGGAACAGACGAAAATAGAAGTCTATGATAAGATCAACAGAAACAATTTAAGAATCATTGGAGTCCCAGAGACCCAGGAAGAAAATTTCCAGGAAGAATCAATGGTCAAGAACATCATTAAAGAGAAACTTCCAGAGCTAAAGAATATATGTGATCAAATCCTGCATGCCCGAAGAGTACCAACCAAAAGAGACCCCAGAAAAACCACCCCAAGACACATCCTAGTCACAATGACAAATCCCACAGATAGAGACAGAATTCTGAAAACAGCAAGATCAAAAGGGGAAATCATGTTCAAGCAAGCTTCCCTGAGATTTACAGCAGACCTGTCACCAGAAACGCTCAATGCCAGAAAGCAGTGGTGGGATATTGTGACAAGACTGAATGAAATGAATGCTTCACCCAGAATACTATACCCAGCAAAACTCACTTTCCGGTTTGATGGAAGAATACATGGTTTCACAGACAAAAAACAGCTCAGAAACTTCACAGACACAAAACCAGTCTTAAGAGAAAAACGGAAAGACCTAATCTAAGACAAGACTACCCAAAAGACACACCAAATTTTGAAATAAAGATGGCGTTAAATCCCAGGACAATTCTTTCTCTCAACGTCAATGGACTAAATGCACCAGTTAAGAGACACAGAGTGGCTAAATGGATCAAAAAACTCAATCCAACCTTCTGCTGCCTACAAGAAACACACCTGAATAGTCAGAACAAACATAGACTCAAAATAAAAGGCTGGAGAAAAGTTATCCAAGCAAAGAACACCCATAAAAAAGCTGGAGTGGCCATACTAATATCAGATAATGCAAACTTTATACTCAGGAAGGTTGTAAGGGACAAAGACGGACATTTTATATTAATCAAGGGGTACGTAGAGCAGGAAGAATTCACTCTCCTAAACATATATGCACCGAATGAGGGGCCAGCAAAATATTTAATACATCTGTTGACAAATCTGAAAAATAATATCAACAACAACACAATAATTGTGGGGGACCTTAACACGGCCTTGTCAACACTGGACAGGTCAACCAGACTGAAACCCAACAAGAATATACTAGACCTGAGGAGAGAAATGGAAGAAAGAGGCCTAGTGGATATATATAGGACACTCCATCCCCAGAAACCTGGATACACATTCTTCTCCAATGTACATGGGACATTCTCCAGGATAGACTACATGCTGGCACATAAAACATACCTCCATAAGATCAAGAGAATAGAAATTTTGCAGACTACCTTCGCTGACCACAAGGCTCTGAAATTATTTGTGAACTCCAAAGGGACTCAGAAGAAACACTTTAACACCTGGAAGTTAAACAGCCTCATGCTCAATAACCAGTGGGTCCGAGATGAAATCAAGGAGGAAATAAAAAGGTTCCTGGAAACAAATGACAATAAAGACACAAACTCTCAGAACCTATGGGACACAGCAAAAGCAGTACTGAGAGGAAAATTTATAGCTTTGCAAGCACACATCAGGAAGGAAGAAGGAGCTTACCTGAGTAGCTTAATGACACAGCTAATAGAACTAGAAAATGCTCAACAAAAGGACCCAAGAATAGGAAGACAGAAGGAAATAACAAAGCTGAGAGCAGAAATCAACGAAGTGGAAACTCAAAAAACAATCCGAAAGATCAACGAAAGCAGAAGTTGGTTCTTTGAAAAAATAAACAAGATTGATAGACCACTGGCAAACCTAACAAAGAAAGAGAGAGAGAGAGAAACTTGATAACTCGTATCAGGAATGAAAAAGGAGAGATCACTACTGATATGACAGAGATTCAAAGGGTAATCAGAAACTACTTTGAAAAACTCTACGCCACTAAAAATGAGAACCTGGAAGAAATGGATAAATTCTTGGACTCTTATAATCTTCCACGGTTGAAGGAAGAGGATGTAGCATATCTAAACACCCCCATCACCATTGATGAAATTAAAACAGTAATCAAATGTCTGCCGAAAAACAAAAGCCCAGGTCCAGATGGATTCACTAATGAATTCTATCAAACTTTCCAAGAGGAACTACTGCCAATCTTGGCAAGACTCTTTCATGAAATTGAACAAACAGAAACACTTCCAAATAGCTTTTATGAAGCCAACATCACCTTGATACCTAAACCAGACAGAGATGCTACCAAAAAAGAAAATTACAGACCAATATCACTGATGAATGCAGATGCAAAGATCCTCAACAAAATCCTGGCAAATAGGATTCAATGCCTCGTTAAGAAGATCATCCACTACGATCAAGTAGGTTTCATCCCAGGAATGCAAGGCTGGTTTAACATCCGTAAATCTATCAACATAATACACAACATCAATAACAAGAAAAATAAAAACCACATGATCATATCAATAGATGCAGAGAAAGCATTTGATAAGGTCCAACACCCATTCTTGATCAAAACTCTCAGCAAGATGGGAATGGAGGGAACCTTTCTCAATATAGTGAAGGCCATCTACCACAAGCCAGTGGCAAATATTATCCTCAATGGAGAAAAACTGAAAGCCTTCCCTCTAAATTCTGGCACAAGACAAGGCTGTCCTCTCTCACCACTCCTATTCAACATAGCACTGGAAGTACTTGCTATAGCGATTAGGCAAGAAAAGGATATCAAGGGAATCCAGATAGGAAAGGAAGAAGTCAAGCTCTCACTGTTTGCAGATGACATGATACTCTACTTAGAAAACCCTAAAGACTCTATCAAAAAGCTTCTAGAAACAATAGACTCATATAGCAAGGTGGCAGGCTACAAAATTAACACACAAAAATCAATGGCCTTTCTATATACCAATAGTAATAAGGATGAAATGGACATTAAGAAAACAACCCCATTCACAATAGTACCACACAAACTCAAATATCTTGGAATCAACTTGACTAAATATGTGAAGGACCTATACAAAGAAAACTATAAAACTCTGCTCCAAGAAATAAGAGAGGACACACGGAAATGGAAACACATACCCTGCTCATGGATTGGCAGGATTAACATCATCAAAATGTCAATACTCCCCAAGGCATTATACAGATTTAATGCCATCCCTCTAAAGATACCCATGACATTCTTCAAAGAAGTGGATCAGACACTTTTGAAATTCATTTGGAACAATAAACACCCTCGAATAGCTAAAGCAATCATTGGGAAAAAGAATATGGGAGGAATTACTTTTCCCAACTTTAAACTGTACTACAAAGCAACAGTTATCAAAACAGCATGGTATTGGAATAAGGATAGGTCCTCAGATCAGTGGAATAGGCTTGAATACTCAGAAAATGTTCCCCAGAGATACAACCATCTAATTTTTGATAAAGGAGCAGGAAATCCTAAATGGAGCAGGGAAAGCCTCTTCAACAAGTGGTGTTGGCACAATTGGATAGCCACTTGCAAAAAATTAAACTTAGACCCCCAGCTAACATCATGTACAAAGGTAAAATCCAAATGGATTAAAGACCTCGATATCAGCCCCAAAACCATAAGATATATAGAACAGCACATAGGCAAAACACTACAGGACATTACAGGCATCTTCAAGGAGGAAACTGCACTCTCCAAGCAAGTGAAAGCAGAGATTAACAGATGGGAATATATTAAGCTGAGAAGCTTCTGCACCTCAAAGGAAATAGTGCCCAGGATACAAGAGCCACCCACTGAGTGGGAGAAACTATTCACCCAATACCCATCAGATAAGGGGCTAATCTCCAAAATATACAAGGCACTGACAGAACTTTACAAGAAAAAAACATCTAACCCCATCAAAAAATGGGGAGAAGAAATGAACACTTTGACAAAGAAGAAATACGCATGGCCAAAAGACACATGAAAAAATGTTCCACATCACTAATCATCAGGGAGATGCAAATCAAAACAACGATGAGATACCACCTCACACCCCAGAGAATGGCACACATCACAAAGAATGAGAATAAACAGTGTTGGCGGGGATGTGGAGAGAAAGGAACTCTTATCCACTGCTGGTGGGAATGCTGTCTAGTTCAACCTTTATGGAAAGCGATATGGAGATTCCTCCAAAAACTGGAAATCGAGCTCCCATACGATCCAGCTATACCACTCCTAGGAATATACCCTAGGAACACAAAAATACAATACAAAAACCCCTTCCTTACACCTATATTCATTGCAGCTCTATTTACCATAGCAAGACTCTGGAAACAACCAAGATGCCCTTCAACAGACGAATGGCTAAAGAAACTGTGGTACATATACACAATGGAATATTATGCAGCTGTCAGGAGAGATGAAGTCATGAAATTTTCCTATACATGGATGTACATGGAATCTATTATGCTGAGTGAAATAAGTCAGAGAGAGAGAGAAAAACGCAGAATGGTCTCACTCATCTATGGGTTTTAAGAAAAATGAAAGACACCCTTGTAATAATAATTTTCAGACACAAAAGAGAAAAGAGCTGGAAGTTCCAGCTCACCTCAGGAAGCTCACCACAAAGAGTGATGAGTTTAGTTAGAGAAATAACTACATTTTGAACTGTCCTAATATTGAGAATGTATGAGGGAAATGTAGAGCCTGTTTAGGGTACAGGCGGGGGGTTGGGTGGGGAGGAGGGAGATTTGGGACTTGGGTGATGGGAATGTTGCACTGGTGATGGGTGGTGTTCCTTTTATCACTGAAACCCAAACACAATCATGTATGTAATCAAGGTGTTTAAATAAAAAAAAATTATGCATTAAAAAAAAAAAAAAAAAGAAAAGAAAAGAAGAAAAGAAATCTTGCCGTTTGTGACATGAATGGTTCTTTTTTTACTTTTTTTGGTTTGGGAGTCACACCAGCAGCGTTCAGGGGTTACTCCCTGGCTCCAGGCTCAGAAATCGCTCCTGGCTTCTAGCCGCCCTGGGGGTGAGGGAAGAGGAAATGGGAGGGAGGACAAAAATGGAGGTGTAGGGAGGACAGTTTGGTGATGGGAATCCCCCCTGATTTTATGTAAATATGTACCTAAAATAATATTGTCAACAATATGTAAGCCACTATGATCAAAATAAAAATTATATTTAAAAAAAAAAAAAGAAATCGCTCCTGGCAGGCTCAGGGGACCATATGGGATGCCAGGATTTGAACTAATGACCTTCTGCATGAAAGGCAAAGGCTCTACCTCCATGCTATCTCTCCAGCCCCTACATGAATGGTTCTTACGAGTACTGTGCTAAGTGAAATAAATGAGACACAGAAAGACAAATACAATATGATTCCATCATATGCTGAACCTTAAAACAGAGTTTGCAGATACAGACAATAGACAGGTGAGGAGTGAAGAAACCAATGAAGGGTGCAGTGGAAGGGTGAGGGGCCAAGAGATTAAAAACTCGTCATGGCAATAAAATTTGCAACATGTTTATTCTCATCACCAATATATTGTATTTCATACTAAAAAGTTGTTAATAAGCTTATTTTAAAATTTCTCACCATACTTAAAACACATGTGAAGAGGGGCTGAAGAGATAGAATGGAGGTAGGGCATTTGCCTTGCATGCAGAAGGACAGTGGTTCAAATCCTGGCATCCCATATAATCCCCAGAGCTTGCCAGGAGCAATTTCTGAGCATAGAGCCAGGAGTAACCCCTCAGCGTCGCCTGGTGTGACCCAAAAACAAAAACAAAAAACATGTGAAGAGTGTTAACTAAATTATTATGGTGATCATGCCATGATGTGTATTCAATACCAAATAATTATGCTATATGTTGAAGCTAATGTCATAATTCCATCTTAATTTTTAAACCCTATTATTTTTTAAATCTTTTTAAGAATTTTCCCAAAATGTACTTGTAAATAAGAACATTCTCAAATAAGATGAGTAATCTCTTAAAACTAATTCTCTCAGGAGGTGGAGAGATAGCACCACAGTAGGGCATTTGCTTTGCCAGCAGCCATCCAGGAGGGACGGTGGTTTGAATTCGGCATTCCATATGGTCCCCGAGCCTGCCAGGAGTGATTTCTGAGTGCAGAGCCAGGAGTAACTTTTGAGCATGGCCGGGTATGACCCACCCACCCCCCCCAAAAAAAAAACTAATTCTCTCAAAAGTAGAGGTTAAGTCTTTTATTGTGGTAAGCTTCATATCATGAGCCAGTTCTTTAAGTCCTAATTTCTATTGTTTCTAGAGAGTAATTCTCATTAATTAATTGTTAGTTGTTATTTAATTATAATTATTATTGTAATAATTAATTGTTCTTGGTTAATTATTAGTTATTTTTAATTATGAATTCCTATTAATTATTTATTGAAAGCAGTTTCACATGATTTTGAAAATAAAAGCTAATATACTAAGGAGTAAAAATTAAAATTATTTTACCCTGCAGTCAAATTTTTTTAATAATTTCTATTTTCAATATGAAATCATACATATTTATAATAGGTATAAAATTAATATATTCTTTATACAACATAGAAGATAGAAGCACTTGCCAAAGAAATAAGTCAAGAAAGGGAAATAAAAGGCATACAATGGGCAAAGATGAAGTAAAATTATTTTATCAAAAATGACATATTAAAGCATAAAAATATTTCTTTGACATTTCCATCTCTTCCCACTGCTATTTTAATGTCCAGAGGTAACATAATTGGTTGAGGTGTGCCAACAACTGCATGTTTGCTGCACTGAAGGTCAATATGGCAATGCGGCTATAAACACACTTAGCCAAGTAGGGCAAGATAGGGATCAAACAGGTGGCATCTCATCTGCATGGCAGATGGAGGTACATACCCAGGACACACTATATATTAGAGCAAATAAATTCAGCAGTTTCACAGTACAAAACCAACACAAAAAAAACAGGTAAATGTCTGTAAACAAACATCAAACAATCTAAGAGATAATAGAAAAAAAATCCCATTAACAACACCATCAAAAAAAAAAAAAAAAGAAAAGAAAAAGACATGGGGCCGGCACAATAGCGCAGCAGTAGAGCATTTGCCTTGCACTAGGCTGACCCAGGACAAACCTGGGTTTGATCCCCCGTGTCCCATATGGTTCCCTCCAAGCCAGGAGCGATTTCTGAGTGCATAGCCAGGAGTAATCCCTGAGCATCACTAGATATGCCCCCCCCCCCAAAAAAAAGGGCAAAAGACATATGAAAACCTAAAAAATATTTCTAGCAACTGAAAGTTGGCAATCTTGGGAGGAAAGGGCAAGCTAAGTTCCAGCCCTGCCCAAGCTACTCCTGCTGCACCCATCACCTACAACTGCCATTTCATCTATGGTCTAGGTACACCATTTCTCTAAGGCTCTCTAAAGAATACCAATCTGGCCAAACTCCAGGTATGCTGGTTTTGGGCAAATATTAGCAGGACTTTTTTTGGAGTAAGTGTGGGCACCCTCTATCCACCCTACCCACACCTTCCCATACTACCTACCAGTCAAAAACATACCCCACAAAAATTGTAATATCAGCAATAGTGCTTGAAATTCCTGGACCACATGGCCATGAATGAGGCCACTTAATAGTTTTGTTTAATACTGTCAGACCTATAGGAACCCTATTTAGATGCCACTGTGTATCTAAAGTCACCTAATGTTCAGAAACAACAGAAGTAACAGAATGATCAACTAGCAACAAGAACTTAGTAAACCTTCTGACAATGACTTAATGACTTCATTGCAAGATACAATAATTTTCATAAATCTGCTTGTCTCAATACTCTTTTTAATCTTCCTTCTTTTTTTTCATTTTTTAATAATTTTACTCCCACTTGCCTGGAAATAAATGTATTGTGATCAACTATGTCAATTATGTGATACATGCCCTTTAAATTAAGTAAATTAATTTTTAATATTTCTAAAAACTTAAAATTATAAATGTAAAGATATCCTATACTCATGAAGTTAGTCTTAAGATATCAAATATATTTAAAGAAATCTATATATTCAGTTGAAATCCTTCAAAATCCTTAACATTTTTGTGGAAAGAAATAGAAAAACCCATTCTGAAATTCTTATGAATTCCCAAAGGAGCCCAAACAGCCAAAATAATCTTTGGAAAGAAGCAATGTGGAGGTCTCACACATTGATTTCAAAACTTACTACAAAGCTACAGTAATCAAAGCAGTGTGGTGCTGGCATGAAAACTGACATACAGACCAAAAAAAAAAAAATAGTATAGAGCGCTCCAAAATAAATTCTTACACATATAGTAAATGATTTTTAACAAAAATGCAAAAACTCATGTCACAGATTTTAATAAATGATACAAAGAAAATTGGATGTTTCCAAATTGGATGATTAATTCACATGTCATATACAAACTAATTCAAAATAACTTAAATTCTGCATATAATAAAACTATAAAATTATCAGGAAACGAGAGAAGGAAAGTTTTGTGACAACAGTTTTTGGCAATAATTTCTTGGTTATGACAATAAAAGAAAGAAAAACCATTAAAATCAGAAACTTATTTGCATCAAAATATACAAAGAAGAGGAGAGACAAATCACAAGAACAATTATAAATCAAATATCTGGTAGGGAATGAATATTCAGAATATACAAACAGTTCGATGACAAAAGAAAATAATAGACACAGATATTTCTATAAGACATATATATGAATGTCCAATAAGCTCATGAAAGATGTGCTACATTGGGGCTGGAGAAATAATGTATAACAGATAGGGTGTTTGTCTTGCATGTAGATAACTGGAGTTTAATCCCCAGAATGCCACCATGTGGTCTCTCAAGCATCACCAGGAGTGATTCCTGAATAAAGAGCCAGGACTCCTGAGCAATGCCAGGTATAGTCCAAAAAAGAAAGAAAGAAAAATATATTATGTCTGTATCACTAGTCATTAGGAATATATTACTGTAAAATCCATGTAATGAAAGAGCCACTAAGATAGCAATGGCTTTTAAAATATGTAAATAAAATATCCATAAGGATATACAAAAATAGAATGCTGCAGCCTCTGTGGGAAAGAGCACTGCCAGATGTAATTCCCCCTACCCCCCAAAGTATGGCAGAACATGAACCTTGAGTCACTACTTATTTTGAACAACTTATACATGAAAGGGGACATTTACCTTTTTAAATAGCAAGAAAAACCTTCAGTAACACTGAAAACATGAGATCTAAAATATGACCACTGTGTTGGGACACCTAACCCAACTAATAAAACTTTGTCAGTCACATGGGAAAAAGCAAACTCGGACCTCCATCTAATACCATGCTCAAAGGTCAAATCCAAATGGATTAAAGACCTTAATATCAGACTTGGAACCATAAGGTATACAGAGGAACACATGGGCAAAACACTTCATGACATTGAGACAAAGGCATCATCAAGGAGGAAACAGCACTGTCCAAACAAATAGAACTATATTAAACTGAGAAGCTTCTGTACTTCAAAGAAAATAGTGACTAAAATACAAAGGCTACCCATAAAATGGGAGAAACTATTCACCCAATACCCATCAGATAAGGGTCTAATATCTAAGATATGCCAGGTACTGACAGAACTTAACAAGAAAAAACATCTAACCCCATCAAAAAATAGAAGAAATGAACAGACACTTCCTCAAAGAAAAAATACAAATGGCCAAAAGGCACATAAAAAATGGTCCACATGGGGCCGGGTGAGGTGGCGCTAGAGGTAAGGTGTCTGCCTTGCAAGCGCTAGCCAAGGAAGGACAGTGGTTCCATCCCCCGGCATCCCATATGGTTCCCCCAAGCCGGGGCAATTTCTGAGCGCTTAGCCAGGAGTAACCCCTGATCATCAAATGGGCGTGCCCCCCAAAAAAAAAAGAAAAGAAAAATGGTCCACATCACTAATCATAAGGGAGATGCAAATCAAAACAACGATGAAGTAAATCTCATGCCACAAAGACTGGCACACATCACAAAGAACAAGACCAATCAGTGCTGGCAGGGATGTGGAGAGAAAGGAACTTTGATTCACTGCTGGTGGGAATGCTGTCTTGTTCAGTCTTTATGGAAAACAATATGAAGATTCCTCAAAAACTGGAAATTAAGCTCCCATAAGATCTAGCTATACCACACTTAGGGATATACCCTAGGAACACAAAAACACAACACAAAAAATGCCTTCTGCACACCTCTACTCATTACAGCACTATTTACAGTATCCAAAAATTAGAACCAACCCAGATACCCAACAACACATGAGTGGCTAATGAAACTGTGGTACATATACACAATGGAATACTATTCAGCTGTCAGAAAAAAAAAATGAACTCATGAAAATTTCCTATACATGGATGGACATGGAAACTATTATGCTGAGTGAAATAAGTCAGAGGGAAAGAGATAGACACCGAATAGTCTCACTCATCTATTGGTTTCAAGAAATAAAAGACATTATTGTAATAATACACAGAGACAATAGAGATGAGGACTGGGAGGACTGGTCCATGGTATGAAGCTGGCCATAAAGAATGGTGAGTTTGGGGCCGGGCGGTGGCGCTCGAGGTAAGGTGCCTGCCTTACCTGCGCTAGCCTAGGAGATGGACCGCGGTTCGATCCCCCGGCGTCCCATATGGTCCCCCAAGCCAGGAGCGACTTCTGAGCGCATAGCCAGGAGTAACCCCTGAGCGTCACCGGGTGTGGCCCAAAAACCAAAAAAAAAAAAAAAAGAATGGTGAGTTCAGTTAGAGAAATAAGTACACTGACAACTATCATGACAATGGTGAGAGAAATAAAAATGCCTGTCTCAAATACAGGCATGGAGGAGGGAAGGAGGAAGATGGGGCATTGGTGGTGGGAATGTTGTACTGGTGAAGGGGGGTGTTCATTTTTTATAACTGAAACCCAACTACAAACATGTTTGTAATCATGGTGCCTAAATAAAGATATTAATTTATAAAAAAAAAAAAAGCATGACCACTAAACTTTGAGTCAGTCAAGGGAGGATTGGGGCAGTGGGGTTGGCAGAGGGAACATGGGAATAGAGGGTGGGAAATTGACACAGCTGATGGGATCACTGTTGCCTAAGATTCAACTGCTAATAACTTTGTAAGTTCTTTAAACATAAATAAAAAAATTGGTCAGCATGGCAAATACTATACTCAATGGACATAACTGAAAGCTTTTACCTTAAGATCTGGCACAAGGCAAGACTGCCTCCTCTCGCCACTTCTATTCAACATAGTTCTAGCTTTCTGGCGGAGGCAGAGAGAGCATGAGGTAAAAGGCCATGGACACCATGATTACCCTTTCCTGACTAGCTTGGTATTATTTCTTCATTGCTACCCTGCTTTTTTAAACCTGATTGCATGGGGTTTAGAAAGACAGTGCAGTGCCTGAGATCTCACAACTCAGAGATTTTTATTTCACACACAAATAATAATAGAGAAGAAACAAACATTAAAAAAGCAATCCTATTCACAATAGCACCACACAAATTTAAATACCTTGGAGTCAACTTAACTAAAGTGAAGAACCTATCAAAGAAAACACAGGGAAATGGGGGGAGGATAAAGATAGGAGACATTGGTTATGGGAATGATTTTATGACTGAAACCCAGTACAAACATGTTTGTAATCATGGTGCTTAAATAAATATATTTTTAAATAAATAAAAGTATAAAACATTTCTTCAAGAAATAAAAAAGGACACAAGGAAATAGAAACATAAACCCTGTTCTTGTATTGGGATGATTAACATCATTAAAATGGCAATATTCCCCAAAGCATTGTACAGATTTAATGCAATCCCTCTAAGGATACCCAGGACATCCTTCAAAAAAGTGGTCTAACACTCCTGAAATTCATTTGGAAAAATAAACACCCATGAATAGCTAAAGCAACCCTTTAGGAGGAAAAAGATGGGAGGCATCACTTTCCCCCAACAATAAATTGTACTACAAAGCTATAATCATTAAAACATCATGGTACTGGAATAAAGATAGACCCTCAGATTAATGGAATATTCTTGAGTATTTAGAGAATGGCCTTCAGACATACAATCAATTAATCTTTGACAAAAAGGCAAGAAATGCAAGATGGAGCAAGGAAAGCCTCTTCAACAAGGGGTGCTGGAACAACTCATCAGTCAAATGCAAAAAAGTGAACTCAGACCTCCATCTATCACCATGTACAAAGGTCAAATCAAAAACTCAAAATCAAATTAAAGACCTTGACCTAAACTATAAGGTATATAGAAGAAAACATAGGCAAAACCCTCCATGACACTGAGACTAAAGAAATCTTCAAGGAGGAAACACCAATGTCCTAACAAGTAAAAACAGAGATAAACAAATTGGATTACATCAAAGTGAAATGCTTCTGCATTCAAAGGAAACAGCAACAACAACTAGGTAAAAAGGTCACTCACGAAATGGCTTTAATAAAATTATTCACCCAATACCCATCAGATAAGGGGCTAATATCTAAGATATAAAAGGTACTGACAAAGCAAAATAAATAAATACCCCAAAAAATTTAAATACATTGGAACAGGAGCAATAGTACAGCAGGTAGGGCATTTGCCTTGCATGCTGATGACTTGGATTTATCCCCATTGCTAAATATGGTAGTTTAGGCCCTGCCATAATATGGTAGTCTAAGCACCTAGACATATGCCACAAACTCAAAATAAGATTATATAGAATTGGTGTTTATATGGTGGGGGAAGGGGTCAAAGGAGGGAGTGTTGGAGACAAGGGGAAAATGGTGGAAGATAAAGTATTGGAATGTTGTGATCATGAATCTCTATTATTACCAGCATTGTAAGTCATGATGCCTAAAATATTTTAAATTAAGATTAAAAATTCTGGGGGGGGATTAAAAATTAAAAAAAAAAGGATTAAAAATTCATGACACACGAAGCATTATGTAACATGAAGCATTATGTAAAATTATGTAAATTGGCAATTTTCAGTGTGATCATAAAGATTCACTAGACTGTTCGCTTATTCTTTTATATATTGTCTATGGCTCTTTTTGGCAATGGAAAAATTTAGTTGAAATTTAGAGGATATAGTTTCAACACCTAAAATATTTTCCTTCTCGTCCCTTACAGAAATTGTGAGTCTCTCTTCTAAGTGATCAACACAAAAGAGGCCAACCTTAATATCAAACTTCACCACACAACTGAGCGATCTAAACATCATCAAACTAAATTGACCTTTACTTTCACAAATCAAATATTTCTGAAGAAAAACAGAAAATTATTTTGAGGTCCACAATAGAAAACAAATTGGCAAAGGGAGAGAGGTTGTCATATTTTCAGGGTTGAATGTTAGTGTTCTTGAAAAAATGCTAGCTACCCACTCTAATATCTTTATCCTCCTTTTGTCCTTGATTAAAAAAAAATTCCTGACTTTTTTCTGAGTCAACAGCCTGTGCGGTACTTCTGGGAGATCTAGAGATGCTAATATATGGAGTTATGAGCAAGGTGAACTACTACTCACTGCCTTTAATACAGATATAATAATTAGAGCGCAAGCTGCCATATTGGATTATGAAGCAAAGTATACAAAGAGCAAATTAGCAAATGAGACTGGGTCCTTGTGACTGCTTTATTAGTCTTGCACTTAGATGAAAGGAAAATGAACCTTTTGAGTGTTATTTTAGGTTTTCCCTATATGCAGTCAGGCTTTAGCCTTTAGATATATAAGGAAATAAAAAAATCATCTAAAACATACAATTCTGAAATATTTTTTCAGGAGAGCTAGAAAGAGAAATGGTCCTTTTATTTTAAATTAACATGTTGTTCAATCCCTGGCACCCCATATGACCTCCTGAGCATTACCAGGTGGAAACCCTGAGCAGAGAGTCAGGAATAAGACCTGAGCATGATTGAGGTGGCTCAAAAACAGCTCCCCCAAAAGGCATTGGGAACTAGAGAGATAGTACAATAAGTAAAGCACTGGCCTTGCATGCTACTTGACCAATTCAATCCCCAACAATCCATATGGTCCTCCATTTCTCGCTAAGAGTGATTCCTCAGCACAGAGGCAGGAGTAAACCCTGACCACCAAGGTTGTGACAAAAAAAAAAAAAAAAAAGATATATTGAGGTCAAAGAGACAAAACCTGGATTAAAGTTCTTGCCTGGTTCTCACAGGCTGTAGTTCAAATTTCCAGCACCGCATATAATCCCCTGAGCACTGTCAGGGTGCAATGCTGAACAAAGAACAGAATAGCATTTAAACAGGACCAGACATGTCCCAAAAGCCAAAATGACCAAACTCATTCATACATGCAGCAGACACTTAGTTTCAAACAAAAACCCATATTTTGGCTTCAAGATGTTTCACTTTAATCAATCAATGTCACAAAGCAGACAGAACTGAATCTCTCTTCATTACTAATCATCTTCCTCTATGTTCAAAGAATAAGAAAATAATACTGACAAAATTGTACCAACACCAGGGCTGGAGTGAGAGTATAGCATGTAGGGCACTTAATTTGTACATGACAGACCAAGATTCAATCCCTAACACCCCAAATGGTCTCCAACGCCCACCAGGAGAATAAACCCTGAATGCAGAGCCAGAAATAAATCCTGAGCACTGCCAAGTGTGGCCCCAAAAGAAAACAAAACAAAAGGAATTGCACTAAAGCTATTTTCTGTATCTGTGCAGGATTGGGAAGGATTTTTGGTATATTATTTTTAATCTGAAATTTTTTTAATTCAAATAAAATAAATCCCAAAAGAAAATGAAGGTAGAGAGTTTCAAAATTATGTCACCCCAAACCGTCACAGCAGCAAATTCTCCAAGATGATGATTTTGAATCCTGCAGTGCCTCACCACTTCTGAGATTACAGTTTTAGTTGAAACTGAAAACTCAACTAGGAATACCCAGTGATAGAGCAATGATGACATAAACAGCTCCCAAAGAAGCCCCTAGTTATAAGATGTGGCAAAAGAGGCAGCAGGGGTGAGGGGGTGTGGAACTGCAGATGCTTTTTGGCTCTGCAAACTCCTGAGACCCCAGGTGGAAACTGAAGTAATAAAGGCAATTTGGTATTTAAATCTTCAAGGAGAGAAGTATACAAAATGAAATGGAACAAACATCAGGGAAAATGGAGATTTCTGATGGTGCTATTCCCTAAGTGGAAGCAATCTGCCTACTAAAACAGCTGTGAGTAACCCTGACTTTCTGACACTCTTTCATTACCAAAGCCAGTCACATTTTCCTTTACTTATGCAATTTCCATCACCCCCAAAGAGAATATTAGCCCTCTAAAGAGGCAAGCCCATTAAAGTTTTTTCGAAACAAATAAACATTATGAACCTAAGTAAAACTTCTATGAAGTTCATTTTCAAGCATTTTGCTCTGTATTATTCCCAAGAAGGACTAAAGTACTCAGGAGCTCTGATGACCTCCTTGGGTAACAAATATCATGTTCCAAGGATAAACATTTCTATAAATGGCTGTAGCCTGTTGATCCAGGCTAGAACATCTTACTTCAAATCAGTATTGCCATCAAACTAACTTCTGATGAAACAGAAGTTAGTTTTTTGCTTTATACTGCTAGTTCTCCACTTCTTTATACTAAAACTTTAGTTTCTCTATTCCACACTTCCAGAAAGCCTTTTGAGACTTTTGAGAGCATGGTCAAAAAAATGGGAGAAAAGCACCCAACAAAATAATGTACCATAGTCCTTACATGTTAGTCCTAGTATGGGCCTTTTGTTTGCTCCTTCCTGTATATTGCTTGGTTACCTTATTCTCCAGATAGGAACACCTTAGTTAACAAAAGGGATTAAAAAGAAGCAATTATTGGAGCCAGATTGATAGCAGAGTGGGTAGGGTGCTTGCCTTTTACACAGCTAATCTGGGTTGATCCCTCGGTACACCACATACCAGGAGTGATTCTTAATGCAGATCCAGAAGTAATCTCTGAGTATTCCTACCTGTGGCTCAAAAGCCAAAATTAGGGGCCGGGAAGGTGGCGCTAGAGGTAAGGTGTCTGCCTTGCAAGCACTAGCATAGGACGGACCGCGGTTCGATCCCCCGGTGTCCCATATGGTCCCCCCAAGCCAGGGGCGATTTCTGAGCACATAGCCAGGAGTAACCCCTGAGCGTCAAACAGGTGTGGCCCAAAAACCAAAAAAAAAAAAAAAGCCAAAAATAAATAGATAAATAAATATAAGCAATTATAGGCAGGCTGTTTTTTGGTTTTTGGTTTTTTGGTTTTTCAGCCACACCAGGTGATGCTCAGGGTTTACTCCTGGCTATACACTCAGAAATCGCTCCTGGCTTGGGGGACTATATGGGATGCCAGGGCATCAAACCACAGTCTGTCCTAGTCTAGCGTTGCTCTGGCCCCATGTTATCAGAACTTTTATTTTTAAAATCAGGAAGGAAAAATGATTTCTGGTGGTATTATTCCCCAAGAAGAATCAATTTGTCTATTGAAAGAACTGTGAGAAAGATATCCTGAGTGTGATTGTTGGTGCCACTCAAGAAACATTCAACATGGTCACAGAGGTTTTGCTAGATAGGTACTAGAGCACCCAACCAAAGTGAGGGCAACTTCTGGTGATATCACAGTGAAAGACTTACAAGCAACACAGCCTGTCGTGCAGCTCACAGCAAGCATGTATGTATAAGCAGCAACCCAACAAGCCCCACTGCTAACACAGTAGGATATCAGAGAGCCCACGTATAAAATGAAGAGCTAAAAGTGCAACCAACACCACAAGCTGCATTCTCATGACAACAAGCATCAAAGGAATAAAGGATAAACGTGATGAAAGGCTAATACATTTAAAATTCTGCCAGAATTAAGAAGGGATTCTAACATGAGACAAAGGGACCAAACCGATAATACAGTAGTAAGATGCTTGCCTTAAACACAGCTGACCTATCCCCAGCCCTGCACATGGTCCTCTGAACACTGCCAGGTGTGGGCCAATGCCCTTCTCCAGAAAATAGTGTGAGAGAGAAACAAAGATGAGTTGATTTTGTTTAGCCAAAGAGAAGAAATGCAACAAGGAAAATCTGATTTGGGGCCTGATTTTTCTGCACAATCTTTCTTTCATAGACAGAAGAGGATTCGTACTAGCTTTATTCATTGAAACCTGGGAGATCCCCACAGGTACATGAAGAAGTGTAAAGGCATCTCCCATCTAACTTTGCCCAATTCTTAGGCCAAGATTATTTAAATGATCTGTAATGGATGAAATGTAGCAGGGCCTGTAGTGTGAATGTCTACATGTGAATATAATCTGCAGCAGAATCTCTATATCTACAGGTTTAGCGAGGGGGGGGGGGGGGAGAGAGCTAGCAAAACAACACTGTTGATGGGCATGAAAGGAGGGCTGGCCAGATAGTTCACCCATCCTGCCCCATGCAGTAAATAATGTCAGAATATCACAGCCCCCAGACAAGCAGCAATTAGCACTCTCCTCTTTTCCAAAACTAAAGCAATTCATAGATTATATTTTGGCTTGTATTGGCAATTTTTCATTAAAAAAATATGCTGGCCATCAAAAATGAGTTTCTAGGATCCTCCCACCCTAACCCCCAGCTTGTGGCGCAAGCCAAATCTTGTAGGCATTCTGGCCAATACAGCTGGCTTCATGGCCAGGGTCAATGAAGAGGTGTGCCAAGGAGGTGCCTCTGCTCACAGGATGCTGACAGGATAATGTGCCACAAAAAAAAATAAAAATGCTGGCCTGTGAGGGTGTCTCCATCAGCTAGATTTGCCCACACATCAAATCTGCCTCAAGGCCTGACCCAAAGCTTCTACAAACTCTACTTTCATTGAAAAGTGACTTCAGAAGTTCACAATAGGCCTGGCTTGCACACTTTTGCTCAAACTGGCTTTTAGATGACTTGAACGAAGATGACAGAGAGAAGTTTGAGAAGAGGTGAGTAATGGCACTCAGGCTGCACATCCGGTCTGCCTGCAAAACACAGGTGGTCACCCAGTTCTGCACCTGGTAATAAAATCAAGCTAACTGCTTTTGCAATTTCAGCCCCTTTTACTTTCTTAGAGATTAGATTGCCCTCTTGTGGGAACTAGAAAGATAAGAGTTCCCATTTCCTTGTTTTGTCCAAGGGGACCATCAAACCAAAAAATTTGTTGCTCAGAGGACAATACTGTGTTGGGGAACAACATATGTGCTCAGTCCATTGAGCTAACTCTCCCCCCCATGTCACTAAAAATTTTTAAAAATCAAAAATAATAGAGTACACAGTTTTTATACTGGATGTTGCATATTAAACTCTAGGACAAGCTGCTGAATAAGGAATAGGTTTTCTCTAAACTGGGTGGAAGGGGCCTCTCCAACACTACTGGGGGGTCATCAAAGGCAATGCTCAGAAGGGTTGGTGATGCCAAGGAACAAACTCAGAGCCTTAGGCATATCAAGCACGTACTTCAGCCCTCTGAGCTCTCCTCTAAGCCCCCAGTGTGCAGCATACAGAGAGTTGTTGGGGGTTAGGACACAAACTACTCGTTAGCATACAAGATGTCAAGTGTAGCCCATCTAAACAGTTCTAGCACAGTCAGTGAGTTTGGGAGCCTGGATTACACAGTAGCAATAACAGAAAAGCTGAAGCAGAATCTCTAATGGTATCACCTCAACTGTCTTACTCAAAGGATATAACCAAATGCTGTGGGTCCAAGTCCAGTCAATAATCTGAGTATTAAAAACATTGACTATCCAAAATAACACTGAGACTAGGACAGGGCTGAAAAAGTAGAAGTATAGAGGTGCCAAGACATTGGGAGAAAATTATGTTGCTGTTTGTTCTAGAGATGAAAACTCCTTGCCAAGACTTAGGACTTAAGCTCCTTGCTATGGCTTTGTGTCAATGTCTTCCCATTGAAAATGTGGGACCTCTTGGGACCAGAGAGATAGCATGGAGGTAGTGTGTTTGCCTTGCATGCAGAAGGTCGGTGGTTCGAATCCCAGCATCTCATATGGTCCCCTGAGCCTGCCAGAAGCGATTTCTGAGCGTAGAGCCAGGAGGAACCCCTGAGCACTGCCAGGTATGACCCAAAAACCAAAAAAAAAGAAAAGAAAATGTGGGATCTCTGACCATCCAGACTGACAGTAAAGATAGCCAGTGATGCTGAAAGGCTAATTTCTGCATGGGAAGTCCATGCACAAGACCACAGACCAGATGAGTAAGGCATAGACCCATGGGCAGCACGGAAAGGGTGTCTGAAGTGAAAGGTCCTCTCTCCAGGAGGGCCAAGTGACAGTGTTCAGATTCCAATATTGTTCTCACTGCTGGTAATTGAGGATGATAAACACCAGCTCCACAGGTTAAGGCTAGTTCCAAATAAGCCTGCAGGAACAGACCACATCTTTACTTTACTTTGCTTCCCTTTTTATCAATGGCTGGAAAGTTCCAAAAGCCTGGAAGACATACACACCTTTTTCTGTGGTTGATGTTCCATGAGAGATTTTCTTGATAAACATCATTGCCAGGTTAATTGTTGACACTTGCAGATTCCTGGATCACAGTCCCTCAGACTCAGAAGCTGCACCCAAAAATTTGCATCTCTCAAATAGCTCTCCAGTAAGTACACTTGGGTGGAGAACACCACAATTTCCAATCATTACATAGCAGGAAGGGGCAAAGAATTGGGACAATAGTATAGGAATCATTCTTGGAGAAAAACCACTGTTTTTATCACAAAAATATTCAATTGTAATGTATTGTTTGAGAATGCTGCTAACCCAATTCTCAAATGAGGGGATTTTGTCCCTAGAAGTTGTGGTAATATCTGGGAATGTTTTTCATTGTCACCACCAGTTGGGTGCCCCAGGCATTTAGTGGGCAGAGGCTAGGAATAGAACAATGCACAAAATAAACCCCACAATAATGAATGTCAGTGCATGCCTAAGGTTGAGAAACTGTGCCCTATTTTTTTAATTAAATAGGTTTTATTTTTAATTAATATCTTTAAGAACCATAAGATGCCTTTTATTTTCACAAATGTAAAATTTGAACATGAATTCAAGTGTAGCTACCAAATCTCTAAAACCCATCATTTGAGAACTTCCTAACTATGTAAATCTCATGGGAGATAAAAATCTACCTCCAGGTCTTGGGTAAAAAATGTTAAACACCCTCCAAAAGCCCCATTATGCAACAAGGCCTGAGTATGTGTGACCCAGATCTAGCCCACAAGCCATCATTGGAAATGTAGAACAAAAAGATGAAAAAGACAAAAACAACAAAAGTGAGGGACCACGGAGATGGCATGCCACAGATTCAGGGACACAGGTAAGGCCAGAGCCATGTCCCATGCAGCAGTGGCAGAGCAACTAAGGCCTGAAAGACCTCAGGAGCCTCCTTGCCAGGTAGGCTTTGATGAAGGCTGAGGGCTGTGGGCCCTCTTGGCTGCCTTCTTTCCTCTCACATCTTTAGTTCTCCATTCTCTGAAAGTTCTGAACTCTCCCACTGCTTTTGTTGTTGTTGTTGTTGTTGTTTAAATATGCTTACACTAAGGGTCAGGAAGTAAGGAATTTTCCTTGCATGTAGCCAAACCCACCTCACTTGTGATCCCCTGAGAACCACCAAAGGTTATTCCAGGATATCGAACCAATAGTCCCTAAACACTTCCAAGTGAGAATCCAAAATAGTTAAAATAAACTTGCCTTTATGTGCTTGCCATGCAATGCAGCCATACCTGGTTCAATCCCTGGCACTACATTTAGTCCCCCACTACCAGAGCACACTTGAGCATCGAGTGAAGAATATTCCCCTGAGCTCTCCCAAGTATAGATTTAAAACTCCTCAAAAATAAAATAAACCTACCTACAAAAATTCATATCCATATCAGTGACTGGAGTGAAGACTTCTGAATACTATAACCATTCTAGAAGCTTTCATTTTCACCAGCATCATTTTAAAATACCAGTGCCTAGTTCTAATACCTTCTTAGGGATCAGAAGCTTGAGAAGCAGCAGTCAAACAAAAATCCACATATGAGAATGTGTGATCCACACATAAGAGTGATTGGGAATAGCCTCACAGGTATACTCTTGGAAGAAGAAATAGAACACATGCCTCATGGTTTTCTTATACTATATATATGAAATTTCACTTTTTGTTTTATTTTGGGGGCATACCTGATATTGCTCAGGGATCATTTCTGGCAGGACTAGAGGGACCATATGCGGTGCCAAGGATCAAAACTGAGCTGGACACATACCAGCACCTGGCCTGTTATATTATCTCAACAAAGATTATATAACTTCTCAAAGTGAAGTTATTTTAGGTTGCTCAGATTCCTTTGCGGGAGGAGAAGTGCCTTAAAATCCATTTCTACATAAATCCATGAGAGAAACATGAAGATTTTATTCATGGAGATATCCATAATTTCAGGAACTGCCATGCTTGGCAACAAGGAGGTCTGCCATGACCTGAACTTAGAAAAGGCTCCAATGTGGAAGAAACTGGGGAGTCAAAAGAAACATGTTCATTCCAACTTGGTAATGGAACAGTTTTCCAAAGTTCACTTACTAGTTGTTGGAAGACTGAAATACAATTCACACAAAAGCAGACCTCACACAGAGAGAGTTCAGGGTAGCCCAAACAGATTCTAAACATGAACTGCTACATGTAGAGAGAATCAAGGAAAACTTCAAAAGCAATAGATAAAGTTTGTGTTTGTTTGTTTTTTGAGGGAAGGTTTATTTGAGGGGAGACATATAGTGACAACACCTAGTGATACTGGGGGCTACTCCCAGCTCGTTGCAGAAACGAATGCAGGAATTGAACCAAGGTCAGTTATAGGCACAGCAAGCACCCTAAGCTCTGCACTTACTCTTCTGCCCAGTAGTTTGTTTTTCAAAGAGAGTAGTTTGTTTTTCAAAGAGAGAAACATTAAAAGGGATTCTCATTTAGGAAAAAAAAAAAAAAAGCACCAAGGGAAAGAAGGTTTAGTAGGGAAAATGTAAACACTGGAATCTGAAGTCCGAACATGTGCATTAGTGTATTACCTCTTGACTTCCTTGATTTTTCATGTATGTATTGATCTAGATATAACACTCACCCATAATTCTTTGCTCTGTAGTAGTATTTTAAGTTTAATAATATCTAAATGAATGTTCTTCTCTCATCCCAGAAATCTGTTTTTTTGTGTGTCTCTTTTTTTTTCAAAACATACACATTTAACTTTATTTATTATTACTTTAAGCTTGATTTCATAAAATATGAAAAGGCATTTTGAAGAGTTCTGAACTATAGGCACTTAAACAGCTGAAATATATATAGCTTTGTTGAATCTAGTTACAGAAGTTAAAATCAAATAGCTAGAATTTTTATTAATGTAGAAAACACACCAGTGAAATACCAGGCAAAAAAGACCTAATAAGAGCAATATTGCTTTACTTACAGATCATCGTCATTTTATTTACTCTAGGACCCAAAGATTCTGAATGTTCAGAGTTCTTTTGCTGTACCTTCTGTTTATCTTCCTCCATACTTATGTTCTGAGTCAAGCAAATTGACCAAAAGGCCCAAATAGGAAAGCACTTAGCTTTAGAGCAAACGTTTTTATACTACAGTTACTACCTTACAAAGGCATTGACACCCAAAAGCTGACTATCTGCTGGTTGTCTCTGGAAACAATGTGTAATAAATTTATACGTCACCTTTATGGAAAGTCAAAACGGGTACCCCCAAAAAGGAACAATGACATACAGGACAGTTAAAGTACAATTTACGTTTTCCCCATCTAAAAATTAACCTGTGAAATAAAACATCCACTGCAGTTGACCTGGTTTCAGGAAAACCACTCCTGAGACTGACAAATACATTTTTGTTCTTAGCTCGGCTTCAATCGTTGACAGGAATCTTGTATGCCACAGTGCTGTTGACTATATGGATTGTAGTAGTGAATGAACGAAGCTGAACTTCTTCAGAATTGGTAATGAATTGGGGTCCTGACTCTTCCCACTTTTCAGGTGCAACTAAATCTTTGTCTAGTGGCAAAAAAATCACTGTGGCAGTGATCTGCCTGATCACAGAGCGGATTTCGTCCTGAATGGCTTTCTGAGACTTTTCTCTGGGGGTACTGTCATCTTTTGCAGTCTTGTCACACTCAATATCAAACTGCCACCTTTCAAGAACCTCACCGCTTTCAATATTCGAGATGACGACCACTAGCTTCTGAACTGAACACTTGTACAGCCAGTCTTTCAGTTGGTCCACTACATTGTTCAGGTATTTTATGAGCTCAGGATCAGTAGTCACAAGCAAGGTGAGTCCGTATTTCTGCACTCGAGTAAAGGTTTCCGATGGATAAATGCCACGCTGATATTAGATGCTGTTGATGCCAAAAGAGAAGAACTCGGCCACGATCTCAGCGCTGCCCCGCAGGGTGATGCCTTGCTCGCGAGTGAGCTGCCGCGCCATGGCCCAGGCCCTCTGGGGCGCACACGTTCTCCCACCAGGCCCGCAGCCGACGCACAGACACAGACTTTTGTGTGTTTCTTGTAGGACTCCAGAGATTATTCTATCAAACTTCTCTTCCGAGTCATGAACCCTTCCCACTGCATCTCAATAGGTATATACCCAACTCACAAACCAGGGAGGCAATTCATCATGAGTCCCCATGGTATTAAATGCCACAGAACTAACTATATGTTCATATTGGCCCTAAGTCAGTTTTCACAGAATGATGACCTTGTTACCTCAGTTCTACCCTCTGAATAACCCAGAACAAGTTCAGGCATTATTCTATAGAAAAAAGTCTCCCAAATACTAGTTGCCCATCTACCCATTCTCTGACCTCAATTCGAATTTTTTCTCACTTCCAAGGGCCAGAGTTGTAGTTCAGTAGTCGAGCACCTGCCTCACATGTGTGAGGCCTAAAACTGCAATCTTTGGCTCCATTTTTAGTTCTTTTTAGTTCACATCCAGTGTGCTCTTGGTTCTGTGCTCAGGATAATTTCTTGTATGGTTGGGTAAAACCATATGTGGTGTCAGGAAACAAAAAAATATTGACCACATATGAAGGAAATGCATCAACCACTGTACTTTTCCTCTAGTTCTAATGATACCACTTTTTTTATTTTATTGAAATCATTATGATTTACAAAGTCCTTAATAGTTGTATTTCAGGCATACAAGTGACAGTGAATCAGAGCCATTCCCTCCACTAGTGTCCACCAATGTTCTCAGCATGCATCTTATACCATCACCCTTCACCCAGCATGCCAGTGTAACAGGCCTATTTTAAGTCTAGATTGTTATACTTTGGGTCTCTTGATTCTATTGATGTTGACTTTAGCTTAGATATTTAGTTCTGTCCTTTTTGATTTCCACCAATGCACCTGAGACTACTTAACCCCAGACCTTATTTTTTTCTTCTTAATTTCATTAAAAAATGCAGAAACATGAGGGAAAACAAAATAACTCATGTCCCAAAGTTCTATGAAAAAGGAGAGAGCCCCGATCTAGAAGATAAGGGGAGGGTGGCAGTTTTTTGGCATAGGCACAGCAAATGTTGGGAAAAATAGAAAGGAAAAACCATTGGCCTAAAAACAGTGTCCCTACCCATGAAACATCCTGCCATAAGATCAACTACTGGATCTAGGCATACTAAGTTGTCTAACCCCAATGTCCTTCTTCATGGTCCCAGAAAAAGTTCTCCTCAATCACAGTTGTCACAGTCAGGCTTCCATAATTAGAGATCTTGTTTTTTTCACAGATTTTATGTTAAAGCCAGGCTGTCAAAGAGCATCTTCTGTTTCATCTCACCATTAAGTGTCAAGGCAGGAAAAACTACCCTGAAAGCAACGTGTTGCTGTTTCAAGTCATTAGGGTGTCATATGAACCCACCCTGGAGCAAGTTGGTGCCAGGGCAGCATTAGGGTTACCCAGGTAGATGTTCAATTCCTGATGCTGTTGCAGAAACTATACCAGTTCCAAAGATGGGATCCAAGATTCAAGGGTGTACAGTCAATGTTCGATCAACTGAGGCCTAAGTCACTATGACAAATGTTGATAATGAAAGGTCCCTCTGAAATATAAAGTTTATGAGTTTCTATTCCTATTAGATAAGAACTTCTTTCTATAAGTAAGATTTCCCCATTTTAATGTGCCTCTGCAAAAAGTAAAAAAAAAAAAAAAAGGAGCAATGCCACATGATACTACTGGTGCATTTGGGAGTAAAAGTAATAAGCTAACCTATTCCAATAACCTGATTCCACTTTTTTAAAAAGCTTTCTTGTACTTCCAGAATGCATTCCATATGACATGGGTATCTGGGTTACTTTCTGATACCTTTTTAAAAATTAAGTACCCAAATTAAAAGCATCCTTCAATTATAATCTGAGACCAAAATCCAATTAAGTAATAATATGTCTACCTAGACACCCTACTTGCTTTCAGCCTTATACGAAGTAATACTTGTTAGCACATCATACCATCTGTTCATATTAAACTTGCGGTTAAGTAAAACTAAAAGAATTTTCTCAAACTATGGCCAAAACAAACCTCTCCATTATAAATGTGTATAATTGATTTTTCATCCCAATGTAGAATAACATGTTTATTCTTGTTAAGTTTCAGCTTGGTTCAGACCCTGTATTCTAACTTGTCAAGATAAGTTTGAATCTTGATTCCCCCTCTAGCACACTTATATTCTGCCATATTTGTATTATCAGTATATTTGAAAAGGATAAATTCTATGTCTTCACACAAGTATTTGTTTTTGTTTTTTTTTTTTTTGTTTTTGGGTCACACCTGGCAGTGCTCAGGGGTTATTCCTGGCTCCAGGCTCAGAAATTGCTCCTGGCAGGCACAGGGGACCATATGGGGCGCCGGGATTCGAACCGATGACCTCCTGCATGAAAGGCAAACGCCTTACCTCCATGCTATCTCTCCGGCCCTTCACACAAGTATTTGTAAAAAATTTTAAACAAGACAAGCTAATAACTGGGGCATGATGCCAGTGACATTGTTCCAACAAAGCAAAGAACCATCAATCAGCACAGTGGTCTCTAGTTCAATGATCTGAGAATCTACCTAATTATATTATCATCCAATTCATCTTTCACCAACTTTATCTCCAAGGATATCTTGGCAAGAACCCTTAAGAATCCAATAATACCCTTTTTAATCATTTTTTCTTACACAAACTGCAATTACCTCCTCCAGCTACCCAGTTTATATTATGTAATCCAATGATCACCACCAATACCAACACCAACACCAGACCCAGAATTCATCTGTCTACACCACTGGGAAGAATCTAGAGAAACCACATCATACCTGGTCCAACCAGGTCCTCTTCTAGTTGAAAGTTGATAAAAAAAAAAATAAATAGTGAGTTAGATTAGTCTTTGGTTACCTGAACTAAATAGTAGTCAAGGTGGAGCAGCCACATGTTTGTAAGGTGTGGAGAACTCTGAATGTGAAAAAGAAAACTGGATCAATAGTGCCTCCAATGGTCCATGAGGCACCAGAAAAATGTGCATCCTGCCATTCATTGTTAAGTATTTTTTTATAATTTCTTTATTTAAGCACCGTGGTTACAGAAATGTTCATAGTTGGATTTCAGTAATAGAATGGTACACCACACCCTTCACCACCTTACAATTTTCCCACCACAAATGTCTCCCATTTCTCTCCCACCTCACCCCTACCTGTCTCTGAGACAGACATTCTGCTTCTCTTTCTCTCTCACAATAGTGTGGTTTGCTCTATTGTCAATGAGAAGGTATTAATATCATTAATATCACAAAGCATACCATAATCATGGTAGCCATCAGTGCCATTAGTGCTCTAACTGCACTCATTGATCTCTGTGGAAAACTTCCTATCATGGGTTGATCCTCCTGAACCTCCTCTCTATTGTCTCTGTATATTATTAACTTACTGTCTTATTTTTCTTAAATCCCACAGATGAATGAGATTATTATATGTCTATCCCCTTTCCTAACTTATTTCACTCAGCATAATAATCTCCAGGTCTATTCCTGTGTAGCCAAATTTAATTACTTCATTTTTCCTAATGGCTGCAGTATTCCATTGTGTAAATGTACCAAAATTTTTTTTACCCATTCATCTGTAGTTGGGCACATGAGTTGTTTCCATATTCTGGCTATTATAAATAGTGCTGCAATGAACATAGGAGTGCAAAGAGCATTTTTGTATTGTGTTTTTGTGTTCCTAGAGTATGTTCCTAGGAGTGGTATTGCTGGATCATATGATAGTTCAATTTTCAGTTTTTTGAAGAATCTTCATATTGTTTTCATAAAGGCTGAACTAGACAGCATTTCCACCAGCAGTACATAGAGTTCCTTTCTTCCCACATCCATACCAGCACTAGTTGTTCTTGTTCTCTGTGACATGTACCATTCTCCATAGCATGAGATTGTTGTTTTGATTTCCATCTCTCTGATGATTAGTGATGTGGAGCATTTTTTTAATGTGCCTTTTGGCCATCTGTATTTCTTTTAGGAAATGTCTGTACATTTATTCTTCCCATTTTTTGTTATGGCAAGGTTTTTTTTCTCCCATTCACTGGTTTGTTTTCTTTTTTTAATTTTTTTTGTTTTTTTGTTTGTTTGTTTGTTTTTGGGTCACACCCGGCAGCACTCAGGGTTACACCTGGCTCCACACTCAGAAATCGCTCTAGAGGACCTCTATAGACACCTTCAGATCCCTGACAGAGAAGTTCTCTGAGCCTAGGAAAGTGTCACTATAAAGGCTATATAGTATCATCTCATTGTCTGGTATTCAATGATATTTTTAAGTGTTTTGTTGGGAAACAAAGACTTGAGCTTCCCAAAAAGTACTCAGGAAACCCAGGGATCCCACCTGTGATTCTCAGGCAACACTATATCCTCAGACCACATAAAGCCAAGAATTCAAAGGTCAACTCAGAGATACTTTGGCACCTCCAGGAATGTACCAGGAATTCTCAGGGATCCATATGGTGCCAAAGATAGAATCTGGTTCAGTCATAGACATGTGCTCTAACCTCTGTACTGTCTCCCTTTCCTTTAAACTTTATTGTAATATGAATGTTAACATGATATCTACCCTCTTTAAATTTTACTGTTCATGGCACAGTTTTCTGCACCAGCACCAGGTGTCAAACTTCTACATGGACAGGCCCTAATGCCACCTGGCACCAACTTGCTCCAAGGTGAGCTCATATGACACCCTGATGACTAGGAAGCAACAACAACTTGCTTTCGGGGTTAATATCTAAGATATACAAGTTACTGACAGAACTTAACAAGAAAATATCTAACTTCATCAAAAATGGGGAGAAGAAATGAACAGACAATTTCTCAAAGAAGAAATACAAAAGGCCAAAAGGCACATGAAAAGATGTTCCACATCACTAATTATCAAGAAGATGCAAATCAAAACAACATTGAGGTACCATCTTACACCACAGAGACTGGCACACATCACAAAGAACAAGAACAATAAGTGCTGGAGGGGATGTTGGGAGAAAGGAACTCTCATTCACTGCTGGTGGGAATGCTGTCTAGTCCAGCCCTTATGAAAAAAATATGAAAATTCCTCCAAAAAACTAGAAATTGAGCTCCCACATGATCACCACTCTTAGGGATATACCCTAGGAACACAAAAATGCAATACAAAAATCCCTTCCTCACACCGATATTCATTGGAGCACTATTTACAATAGCCAGACTCTGAAACCAACCAAGATGCCCTTCAACAAATAAATGTCTAAAGAAACTATGGTACTTATACACAATGGAATATTATGCAGCCATCAGAAGAGATGAAATCATAAATTTTTTCTATACATGGATGGACATGGAAACTATTATGCTGAGTGAAATAAGTCAGAGGAAAGAGAGACACAGAAATGATTCGCTTATCTATGGGTTTTAAAAAAATAAATGAAACAACTACCATGACAATGTTAATGAGTGAGAGAAGTAGAATGCCTGTTCTGAATACAGGCAGGGGGTGTGGTAGGAGGGAGATGGGGGTCATTGGTGTTGGGAATTTTGCACTGGTGAAGGGAGGTGTATTTTTTGTGACTGAAACCCAACTACAGTCATGTTTGTAATCATAATGCTTAAAAAAATAAAATAAAAATTTAGGATGATAATAAAAGATATACCTCGAGCCATAGTTCATACAAACAATTCAATATGTCACTTCCTTAAACACCTGATACTTCAGAATGCCAAACTAAATGCAAAGATAAATAGGGAAGCTAAGAAAGACACTTGCACTGGGGGATTTGGAGAGCAATTTTGACAAATCTCCAAGTTCACCCAAAAATCCTAAACCTTATAGATGAGGCCCTAAAATCAACACTTAATGGTTTTAACAATGGAAATAAAGGAGTCATTAGCCTGTGAGATTAAGAAATCTATAGATGGACAATTCAACCAAGTAAAGAAGAACTCTTTGAGAAGATGAGACAATAAAAACAAACAAACAAACAAACTTGCTTTCAGGACTGGTTTACCTGCCTCAATACCTAATGGTGAGATGGAATCAGAAGAAGCTTCATGACACTCTGGCTTCGACATAAGATCTGTGCAAAAACCAATATTTCTAATTACAGAACCCTGATTGCAACAACCGTGATTGAGAACTTTTCCTGGACCAGAAGTTAGGGTTGGACAGTTAGTATGCCGGAGCCTGAAGTTGGTCATATAGCAGGATGCTTCATGGGTAGGGACACCCTGTTCTTTAGGCCAAGGATATTTCTTTCTAATTTCAACATTTGCTGCACCTAAGAAGTAACCTAACCTCCAATCCCCTTTTTTTATCTTCTAGATAGAGACTCCAGGCTTTTTTTTATAGAAACTTGTGGCATGAATTACTTTGTTTTACCTCATATTTCTGCATTTTTCTATACAATTGAGAAGAAAAAAAAAAAAGAGGATGGGGGCCAGGGGCTAAATGGTCTCAGGGTATTAGTGGAGAAGAAAAAAGGACAGAACTAAATATCCAGGCCAAAGTCAACAACAGTAGAATCAAGTGACCTAAGCTATAACAATCAAAACTTAAAAGTGCCCTGTTATAGTGGCAGGCCAGGGGGCAAAGGGTGGTTATATTGGATGCACACTAGGAACTTTAGTGGAGGGAGATCAACTCTGGTGGTGGGAATGACCCTACTTCACTGTCATTATATGCCTGAAATCAACTATGAAAGACTTTGTAGTTCACAATAGTTTCAAAAAATATTTTTTAATTTTTCAGTGTTCTATACAGTAATGTGGAGTTTTATATCAAAGCATCTTAAACTGTTTCCACTCTCACAACCTCTTTTCATCTGAAAAATAGAACACAAGTGAGCATTGTCATAAATGCCTTGAGTTCATTAGTGGTTGATTTTAAATTAATTTTTTTCACTGCCATATTCAGAAACCTTTAACTGTTGCCAAATATTTTTACAGGGTAGTTCCAACGCTCCATTAAACTATCACATGCAGATTATCTTTTTTTTTTTTTTTTTTTTTTTTTTTTTTTTTTTGGTTTTTGGGTCACACACAGTGGCACTCAGGGGTTACTTCTGGCCTTGTGCTCAGGAATCATTCCTGGAAGACTCGATGGACTATATAGAATACTAGGAACCAAACCGGGGTCTGTCCCAAGTCAGCTGCATGCAAGGCAAATGCCCTGCCACTGTGCTATCACTAGGGCCCCTCACAGGCAGATTATCTTCATGATTTGTTCATTTCTGTCTCTTCACTGCTGTTATATAGAAGCTCCCCATTTCCTGCTCCTTCACTCCTCCCCTGACAACCACTATTTTACTTGGATTCAATGATTGAGTATTTTAGATAACTCATGTAAATGGAATCACACAATATCATTATTCTGTGATGGTATTTACTTTATAATCCGTAAGGGTTTATCCATGTTACGAAATATTGCCAAAAATATTCCTTTAAACTGAATAATATTCCACTGTATATTTTTATGCTTTATATCCATTTGTCCGTCTAGTCTTTGTTATTATAAACAGGGCATCAAACAAAATGAGAGTGCTAATCTCTTCAAAATATTCATATTGAGGGACCTGAGTGTTGGTGAAAGCAGTAAGGCATTTGCCTTGCCCACACTAGCAATATGATGACTGGGGTTCAATCCCCCAGTGTCCCATATGGTCCCCCAAGCCAGAAGCGATTTCTAAGCACATAGTCAGGAGTAACCCCTGAGTGTCACCCCGGTGTGGCCCAAAAACAAAAAAAAAAAAAAGAAAGAAAGATAAAGAAAGAAAGAAAGAAAGAAAGAAAGAAGAAAGAAAGAAAGAAAGAAAAGAAAGAAAGAAAGAAAGAAAGAAAAGAAAGAAAGAAAGAAAGAAAGAAAGAAGAAAGAAAGAAAAGAAAAAGAAAGAAAAGAAAGGAAAGAAAGAAAGAAAGGAAAAGAAAGAAAGAAAGAAGAAAGAAAGAAAAGAAGAAAGAAAGAAAAAGGAAGAAAGAAAGGAAGAAAGAAGAAAGAAAGGAAATATTCATATGAACCTTGAATATATTGTCAGAACTGTGATTACTAGACCAAACAGGACTGAGTTTTAATACTCTGTTTTTTATTTTTTGAGTATTCATCATGTTTTCCCTAGGGTCTGAAACATTTTTATATTTCCACCTACAGGATGGCAATCTTTAGAATGGGAAAGAAATATATTGGCAAACTATGTATCTAATAGAGAGTTCGTCCTCATAATAGGTAAAGAATTCTTATAACTCACTGACCCAAAAAAAAAAAAAAAAAAAAGATCAAAGTCAATCTCATTTGAGAATGGGCTTCAATTTGCCACAAAGAGAAATGAATGCCGTTAGAGTAGTGAATGCTCCACAGTGACAGTGATGGTTGGAATTGATCACTCTAGACAAGTGCTGAAAGGGAATAAAGTTATATACATGGTACCCCTTCATTAGCATTAGTGCAAACCACAGTATCAAAAATAAAAGAGAGAAATAAAATGCTGCCCCAAAAGCAGGTGAGGAAGAGTGGGTGGGAGGGAAACTAGGGGCATTGGTGGTGGGAAATGTTCACTGTACTGCAAAACCCAAGTATCTAAAAGGAAAATAAAATAGAGAGAAAGAGAAAAAATATATGCCCCAGAGACAAAAAGGAGAAAAGTCATCAGGGAGAGTAAGAGAGAAACTGAGAAATTTGATGACAGGAAATGTGCACTAGTGAAGATTATTGTACATTGTCTGACTGAACTCAACCATGAACAATTTTATCTGTGGAAAATAAACTGTATTATGAATGACCTTGTAACTTCAGTGTTTAAATAAAAAAATAATTATAGTTTAAAAGAATGAGCTTCAAATATAGAAACAAGCACTGAAGGTGAGGAGGGAGGGAGGAAGTAACCTAGTAGACACTGGGGGATATTAGTGCAGGGTCCTGGGCACTCTGGTAAAGTAGGGGATAACTTTTGATCAGTAGCATAAACCTATCACTATTGTAACTACCAATATCTAAACTGTAATAAAATAAAATGGGCTTGAGGGGCCAGAGCAGTGGCACAGTGGTAGGGCATCTGCCTTGCATGCGCTAACCTAGGACTGACAGCAGTGCGATCCCCAGGCATCATATATGGTCCCCCCTAGCCAGGAACAATTTCTGAGTGTCATGGGGTATGGCCCAAAATACAAAAAATAAGGGGCTTGAGTTCAGAGATATAACAGAACAGTTTAAGTACTTGTCTTGTACTCATCAAACCTGTTCCAACTTCACCAGCACATGCAGTCCCTCAAGGACTGCTAGGAGTGACCCATGACCTAAAGTAACACCTGAGAGTAACACCTGAGCATCACCAGGTACATAAAAACAATGAGTAGACGGGGCCGGGCGGTGGCGCTAGAGGTAAGGTGCCTGCCTTGCCTGCACTAGCCTTGGATGGACTGCGGTTCGATCCCCGGTGTCCCATATGGTCCACCCAAGCCAGGAGTGACTTCTGAGCGCATAGCCAGGAGTAACCCCTGAGCGTACCGGGTGTGGCCCAAAAACCAAAAAAAAAAAAAAAAAATGAGCAGACACATATGTATTTTGCCAGCTATACAGATGGAGTCTGCAAATACATGTTGCTCACATGCCCCTCTTGAGATATGTACTTGTGTACTTTTATCATTCATGCTGGGATGTGGATTGGGGCTCTCTGTTTTTGGAGAAGCTTCCATTCTATCTTGAGAACATTATTCCTCTCATTCTCTCCCTTCCTCAGAACTTCCAAATAAAACTTGTTTACTTCATTAAATAAACAAAAGCAACAGGGAAACAAAAAAGAAACAGTTAAGCTACTCAGACCATCCAATGAAGACTTTACTGGGCTTTATAGTGGCTTTCTGATTTTAGTAGATCACTGAAGACGGGCGTTTGATATTCACTGTATACTGTTAACATGGTCTGCCTGAAATATCATAGGCATTTCTTAAAAGTATCTTTAATAAAGCTAAATACAATTTGGTTTGAAGTAGGAAATACAGTGAAAGGGGAAATGGGCTAAGGAGACCTATAATGTTGCTCAGTATCTTCAGCACTGGTCTGCACACTTAAGGTTGTAAGTTAAACACCCCCTCCATGCTGCCCACCTATGTTAAAATGATCCTGACTGTATACTCCAAGGGTGGAGAAACCCCATATCTCTTAGGCCAAGTGAATTCCTTTTGAAATGACCCCCAATATTTACTGTGCCAAAGCAGGAGGGAGAAGAAACAAAAACACAAAATATTATGTATCTCTTTTATATATATTATTTTTTATCTTCATTTATTACCATTATTATTATATTTACCTACCTATTTTTGGTTGACTTCTTTGCTCCGGTGTGGTTATTGAAGCTATTGCCCTCATTTACACTTTTTTTCTTTTTTTCTTTTCTTTTCTTTCTTTTCTTTTCTTCTCTTTTCTTTTCTTTTCCTTTCTTTCATTATTATGCTCTGCCATGTTTCTTATCTCAAGACCATGGCGGTTTTTTTTTTCTTTGTTTTTTTGTGGTGCTTAGCGGTATTGTTGGAGTCCTCACTGGATATATGACACTTCTTTTTGTACTGGTGGAGTGTTTCACTTTTTTCTCCTTTGTCTCTCTAAGGAGGAGACACTCTAGAAGAATTCCGCTTATTTTCTGCATATTAGACCTTTACCCTTGTTTACTACTATTCCCTACTTCAAACAAAACCACGCAAATTGAACTAGCTACTCCTGCCCCTCAGTTAGAGGGGGAAATAAGGGAGGCACCAGGACCATTCAAACAGGTGCAAGACTACTAAGTATTAGCCTAGATACAGAGGGAACAACATATTCTGGCAGCCCTAAGGGTGAGGGAGGAGCATATGGGAGGCAGGACAAAAAAGGAGGTGTAGGGAGGACAAATTGGTGATGGAAATCCCCCCCGATTTTATGTAAATATATACCTAAAATATTATTGTCAACAATATATAAACCACTATGATAAAAATAAAAATTAAATTAAAAAAAATGATCCTGGGGCCGGGCGGGGCGGGGGGTGGCGCTGGAGGTAAGGTGCCTGCCTTGCCTGTGCTAGCCTAGAACGGACCGCCGCGGTTCGATCCCCCGGCGTCCCATATGGTCCCCCAAGAAGCCAGGAGCAACTTCTGAGGCGCATAGCCAGGAGTAACCCCTGAGCGTCACAGGGTGTGGCCCAAAAAACCAAAAAAAAAAAAAAAAAAAAAAATGATCCTGACTGAGGCCAGAGAGATAGCATGGAGGCAAGGTATTTGCCTTACATGCAGAAGGACGGTGATTTGAATCCCGAAATCCCACATGGTCCCCCGAGCCTGCCAAAAGTGATTTCTGAGTGTAGAGCCAGGAGTAACCCCTGAGCATTGCTGGGTATGACCCAAAAACAAAAAACAAACAAACAAACAAAAAGATCCTGATTTCTGTTTCTAGAACTCCCTAGTGAGAAGAGGGGGGCCTAGAATATGACAGTTTCTTTGAAAGTGCCAGAACAAAGTCTCAGGCCTTGATTTTAATACACCAAGACAAACTTGACTATCCCACACACTTTTATCTCTTAAAATAAACTGTTAAGAAGGAGAATTGAGAATTATAAACTTAATAGACAACTGGTATATGAAAAGTGTTCAATATTACTAATCATTCGAGGCTAGAGTGAAAACTCAGAGACTAGGGCATTTACCTTGCATACACAGACTACTTGCATTCAATCTTCATATGATCACCATATTGGTCCCCCAAGAATACCAACAAGAGTATTTTCTGATTGCAGAGCAAGGAGTAACCACCTGAGCACCCACTGGGTGTGGTCAAAAAAAAAAAATTGTGCGATATTCATCCAGGAATTGGAAACCAAAACTCACAAGACGTACCAGCTACACACCAAACACTATTGCCACATGTTCACTCATATCATTGCAAAACGCCTATAATCTACTGCACCACCCTTGTTTTCATATGGAGCACAGATTGTTATAATCTTTATATAGGGCTTCATTCCACAGTTTATGAGGGGAAAAGGCAAAAATATCTGCTATCATTATGCAGTGTACTATCTTTAATAAAAAATCAAAGTGAGGGGCGCTGGAGCAATAGCAAAGCAGTAGAGTTTTGCCTTGTACTTGGCTGACCTATGACGAACCTGAGTTTGTCAAAAAACTGGTCCATATGAACTCCCATATGATCCAGCTATACCACTCCTAGGGATATACCCTAGGAACACAATACAAAACTACCTTCTGCAACACCTATATTCATTGCAGTGCTATTTACAATAGCAGAATCTGGAAACGATCAGATGCCTGACAATAGAAGAGTGGCTAAAGAAACTGTAGTACATGTACACAATAGAATACTATGCAGCTGGGGCCGGCCAGTTGGCGCTAGAGGTAAGGTGTCTGCCCTTGCAAGCGCTAGCCAAGGAAGGACCACGGTTCGATCCCCCGGCGTCCCATATTGTCCCCCCCAAGCCAAGGGAGATTTTTGAGCGCTTAGCCAGGAGTAGCCCCTGAGCATCAAACGGGTGTGACCCTAAAAAAAAAAAAAAGAAAGAAAAGAATACTATGCAGCTATTAGGAAAAATGAATAAAACTTTCCTATACAAGGGGCCGGAGAGATAGCATGAAGGTAAAGCATTTGCCTTGCATGCATGCAGAAGGACGGTGGTTCGAATTCCCGGCCATCCCATGTGGTCCCCCAAGCCTGCAAGGAGCATTTTCTGAGTGTAGAGCCCAGGAGTAACCCTTGAGCACTGCCGTGTGTGACCCAAAAAAAACAAAAAAACTTTCCTATACATGGATGGACATAAAAACTATTATGCTGAGTGAAAAAATTTAGCGGGGAGAAAGCTAGATACAAATAGTCTCACTCATCTGGTGGGATGTAAGAAAAATAAAATAATATATAATAATACACAGAGACAATAGAGATGAGGTTTGAAAGGACCAGCCCATGATATGGAAGCTTATCATAAAGAGTAGTGAATGCAATTAGAGAAATAACTACACTAACAACTATCATGGCAATGGTATTAAGAATAATTGATTACCTGTCTCAAATATAGGCAGGGGGTATGGGGGGGAAAGATGGGGGGCATTGATGTTGGGAAGGTTGCACAGGTGAAGGGGGGGTGTACTTTTTATTATAACTGAAACCCAACTACAAACAGTTTGGAATCATGGTTCTTAAATAAAGATAATATATTTTAAAAAAATAAAATAAATAGGGAGAAAAGATGAGGAAAAACTTTCTAAAAGATGGGATACAGATGATTACTAGATATATGAAAAAAATGTCATGCATCACTGATCACCAGGGAAATAGAAATAAAAACAACATATTTAAGAAATCTAAAAATAGGGGCCAGAGCAGTGGCACAAGCAGTAAGGCCTTACCCATGCTAGCCTAAGAGAGACCACAGTTCAATCCCCTGGCATTCCATATGATCCCCCAAGCCAGAGCAATTTCTGAGCATATAGCCAGGAGACCAGGGTGTAGCTGAAAAATCAAAAAAAAAAAAAAAGAAAGAAAGAAAAAGAAATATTAGAAATCTAAAAATATGGGTCAGAGACAGTAGAGTGGATAAGGACTTTTTCCCTTATATGTGACAACCAAGTTTAATCCCTGCATACAGTCCCCTAAGCTCTGAGAAGACTAATAACTCAACACAGAGCTTATTATTAACAGTAACTAAGTAAAATGTATCTAAAAAAATTTAAGTTTAAAAGAAAATATTTGAACTTAATGGAAATTTTAGTGACCTTCAAGTCTATTCAGGAGTTCTGACTGAATAATAAATTTGTGTTGATTTAATTTCGATGCTGGCTATTTATTTCAACAAAAAAATTAATAAGATTTTTTGAATATTTCTTCCAGAAGAGAAATTTGGCTTTACCTATCATTTACCCACTGTTCTTCACCAAGGGCCAATGCCCATTGCTTTCCACTAATCCCCTGGTTTGATGACCTTCCTGGCTACAAACACTCATGTGCACTCCCCATCTCTATGTTTCCCTTAGGCACGCCCCTATGTCTTAAATCAATTGGGCCCTGTAGCTCCATACACACCCTACAGACCATTTCCTTTGGTATCAACACTAAATGCAAGATTTGTGTGGCCCTAATCCACACATCTACCCTCAGAATAAGGTCCATGTATTATCCCTGTTCTACAGAAAGAAGAAACAGCAGACAAAAACTCACAGTTCAAAAGCCAGCAGAGTCAGGATTTTAAACCAGGCAAGCTCTGACTGCGGTGTTCACATTCCTAATCATGGCCAAGGTGTCATTTTCCTTTCCAGTAGATTGCCTCGCTACCTACCCACCTTGCTTCCCACTACACTCTCTCCCACTGCTCCAGAGTCGGTGTGTGACTTATTTCATTGGTCTCATTTTATTTGACACATACCTACTACCCCCCACCCCAAGAGGCATGTCACCTTTCCAAATAAGCCTTACATCACCTGAAGGTCAGCTTGAAATATTTTAATATTGGTGGTGTGAATGGCATTTAAAAGTGCCTGTGACAGAGTGGAATTATAGCAGAGCAGACTCTCTAAACTGATCAGTTTGCAGCCTATCAGGCTAAGCAGGTCATTTTAACTGCTGCAATTTGAATTACTGAGTTGTTCTCTAATTTCACAACAATATGAAAATTGATTAATGCATTGTGACTTGTTATCCTCACTTTATAAGGTATATATAAAAGCTGTATATATATTAACAGAAAATGAAACATTAATTCCGATTCACAAAATGGTATCACTTTTAAAGAGCATATAATATAAACTGAAAGTGCATAAATTCTACAATAAAAACAATTCAGTGCAAAAGTGAAAGGAATTTTTCTCTCTTGGCTTCTCTTTCTGGATTCTGCTAAAGATAACAGTTACCAGCAAGCATCTATTAAAAGATGTTCTTTGTCTTTTTTCTTAATCAGAATTTATGAAGTCAATTTTATTTAAATTAAAAACAAGAATTCCTCTTGAAACATGTAATATCAAACCAATTGCTCAATTTTTTTTATTTCCTCCTAATTTGTAACAGATTTTAAGAAAATAAAATCTAAGGTTAAGGAAATTTCCATCGATGTGAAGAAAATATTTTCCAAAATTAAAATAACAAGTTCCTCCCTGGTTAACAAAACTGATTTAAGTTGCAGATACATGGTTGCCCCAAACATCACCTTCCTCCCTAAGCTCTGCCAAAGGGCCAAATCCACATCCTTCTCAGTCATTTGTAAGTCCTCCATGGGACTACTTTTTTTTATCAAGTGCTGCACAGACTACCAATGCTATATAAATATTTCATGATACATTACCCAGTCCTGGAATTTCCTGCAAGATTGCATGAAGTCTTTAAAATAGTGTACTGCGAGCCATAAAATAATCAGATACAAAAATAAGCTAAATCAATCCCTTGATTAACCACAATTTTTAACAAGAACTTCAGAAAAAAATTGTGGGAGTACATTTTTAATCTCAGGTGAGGAATTTATATATGTATTTATATTTATATATATTTATATATTATATATATTTATATATTATATGTGACTTTAATAAAATGCTTTTAAAATTAGATCAACTTTTTGCATTAGATAGGAACCTTTACATTTTAATCAGTAATCAAAAATAGCCCCTGCACTGATAACACTAAATTATAAGACCAGCATAGTATCTGTCACCCAATAGAAGATAAAGAAAATTTAGATGAACTAAATAGTGCCTAAAGCAGAACAAAAAGTACTCCTTTATATTAAAATCAATGTTAATACTACCATTTTCTTACCTGTCAAAAAAGAAAAAGACCTACAGATGGACAAGGACTCAGTGCAGAAAGAAGAGAAAGTTACATGCAGGGCACCACCCATTAATGATGAGTAAAAGGAGAGACAGACAGAAACAGAGAGAGAGTAAGAGGAGAGAAAGAGTTATTTGATTCCTACTGTGTGCTTTAGCACACGGTAGACTTTGTGACTTTCTCTGTTTTGTTTTGTTTTTGTTTTTTAGTTTTTGGGTCACACCCGGCCATTCTCAGGGGTTACTCCTGGCTGTCTGCTCAGAAATAGCTCCTGGCAGGCACGGGGGACCATATGGGACACCGGGATTAAAACCAACCACCTTTGGTCCTGTATCGGCTGCTTGCAAGGCAAACACCGCTGTGCTATCTCTCCGGGCCCGACTTTCTCTGTTTTGCTCTGGTCTGTTTTGTGCTGGACCTTGAATCAAGAAGTACCCTGAGGGCACTTCTTCAGAGGTAAGCTGTCTCTTCCCACAAAGAGCTTATCCAGAAGAGCACAGCCAATCGGCTTAGCTTCATAGCCACACACATCTCCCAGCCAATGAACCCTAGCACTACAGGAAGAAAACAACACACTATAAGTGTGACAATGGGGAAACAATGCAGGCAAACACCATGCAAAGAGAATGTAGATGGCAACTATGATGACCAGAAAAGTCCCAATCATTTTATTTAATCTCTCAGAGAAGGAGTTTAGAGAAGAATTATGGAGGAGGTTCATAGAAATCAAAGAAAGCATTGAATGGGGTGAACGAACTACAAATAAGAATATAAGGATACAAAGATAGAAATCAGAAAACCTCAAACCGAAAAAACAAGATTAGGGGCCAGAACGATAGCATATCAGTAGGGGGTTTGCTTTGCACAAGACTATCCAGAAGAGACCTGAGTTTGATCCCAGCATCCCAGGAGAAGAAGGAGGAGAAGAAGGAGAAGAAGAAGGAGGAGGGGGTAAGGAGGAGGGAGAGGGAGGAGGAGAAGGGGGAGAGGGGAGGAGGAGGAGGGGGAGGGGGGAGGAGGAGAAGAAAAATCATTGGAGTCCCAGAAACCCAAAAAGAAAATCCTCAGGAAGAATCAACAGCCAAGGACATCATTGCAGAGAAACTCCCAAAGCTAAAGACTGCAGCAACCAAATCCTGCATGCCCAAAGAGTACCAGCTAAAAGAGACCCCAAAGAAAAGCACCCAAGACACATCCTAGTAACAATGACCAAATCCCACAGATAGGGTTAGAATACTGACAGCAGCAAGATCAAAAAAAAGAAATTACATTCAAAGGAGTATCCTTAAGATTTACTGGGCCAGAGAGATAGCACAGCGGCCTTTGCCTTGCAAGCAGCAGATCCAGGACCAAAGGTGGTTGGTTCGAATCCCGGTGTCCCATATGGTCCCCCGTGGCCTGCCAGGAGCTATTTCTGAGCAGACAGCCAGGAGTAACCCCTGAGCACCGCCGGGTGTGGCCCAAAAACCAAAAAAAAAAAAAAAAGATTTACAGACTTGTTCTCTCCAACTCCACCTGGTTACAATGTCTGGAAGAGGCAAAAGCAGGAAGGGCCTAGGCAAGGGAGGCGCCAAGCGGCACCACAAAGTGCTGCGACAACATCCAGGGCATCACCAAGCCCGCCATCCGATGCCTGGCCCACTGAAGTGGAGTCAAGCGCATCTCGGGGCTCATCTACGAGGAGACCGCCGCGTGCTCAAGATCTTCCTGGAGAACGTCATCCTACGCCGTCACCTACACTGAGCTCGCCAAGCCCAAGGACCGTCACCCACCATGGATGTGTTCTATGCGCTCAAAGCGCCAGGGGCCGCACCCCTCTACGAATTCGGGGGCTAAGTTGTCACTCAGACTCCCCTTAACACAACTCCCAAAGGGCCGCTAAAGAACAAAAAAAAAAAAAAAAAAAAAGATTACAGCAGGACCTGTCACAAGAAACCCTCAAGGCCAAAAGGCAAGTGGTGGGATAAAGTAACAAAACTCAATGAAAATGAATGCTTCGCCTAGAATACTACACTCAGCCAGACTCACTTTCAGGTTTGAAAAAAAGTATATTTAGCTTCACAGATAAATAACAGCTCAGAAATTTTACAGACTCAAAACCAGCTTTAAAAGAAAAATTGAAATGTCTACTTTAAGACAAGGCAGACCAACAAATACACTAAACTCCTACACAAAGATGAAAATAAATCCCATGACAATTATCTCTCTCAACATCAGTGGACCAATGGACTAAATGCACCAGTTAACAGTCACAGAGTGGCAAAATGAATCAAAAGCTGAATACAACATTGTGCTGCCTACAAGAAATACATCTGGAATAGTCAGAACAAACATAGACTCAAAATCAAAGGTTTGAAGGAAAATCATCCAAGTAAATCTCTTAAAAAGGCTTAAGTGGCACAGATGACACAAACTTTAGACTTAGAAAAGTTATAAGGAACAAAGATGGACATTTCATAATAATCAAAGGATATATACAAAGGAAGAAGTCTTACTCCTAAACATATACACACCCAATGAAGAATCAGAAAAATATTTAATACAATTGTTGACACATCTAAAAGAAGACATCAATAGCAAAAAAAGACATCAATAGCAACATAATAATAGTGGGAGACCTCAACAGCTCTATAACCCCTTGATAGGTCAACCAGGCTAAATCCCAACAAGAATATGCTAGCTCTGAAAGAGAAATGGAAGAAGTGGCCTCGTAGATAATAAATAGGGCACTTCATCCCCAGAAAACTGGATACACATTCTTCTCCAATGCACGTGGATCATTCTTCAGGATAACCAAGTGTTATCCCATAAAACATGCCTCTATAAAATCAAAAGGATAGAAATTGTATGGGTTACCTTCTCAGATCACAATGCACTAAAATTAAAAGTCAACAACAAAGGAACACAAAAGAAAAATTTAACACCAGGAAATTAAACATCTCAGTACTGAATAACCAGTGGATCATAGATAAAATTGAAGAGAAAATCAAAAGATTACTGGAAACAAATGGCAAATAAGTACATACATTATCAGATTTGTGAAAACACAGTGAAAGTGGTAATAAGAGAAAAATTTATAGCTTTGTAAGCACACATCAAGAAGAAAGAAGGGGTCTACATAAATAGCTTAATGACCTGGCTTATAAAATTAGAAAAAGAGCAACAAAATGAATCTAAACTAGGCAAGCAGAAGGAAATAACAAATCTGAGAGCAGAAATCAATGAAGTGGAAATCCAAAACACAGTCTGAAAGATCAACAAAAGCAAAAGTTGGTTCTTTGAAAAAATAAACAAAATAGCAAAACTCACACAGGAGAAACAATAAACCAGATTAGAAATGAAAAAGGGGGAGATCACTACAGATACTGCATAAATTCAAAGGGTAATCAGAGACTACTTTGACAAAACTATGCCACAAAACAAGAGAACTTGGAAGAAATGGATAAAATTCTTGAATTCTTATAATCTTTCACTGTTGAGTCAGGTTGATCTAGCCTATCTAAACTGACCCATTACTATTGAGGGAATTAAAATGATAATCAAAAGTCTTCCAAAAACAAAAGCCCAGGCACAGATGGATTCTCTAGTGAATTCTTTCAAACCTTTTCATGAGAAACTACTTCTTTCAGGAAATTGAAGAAACAGAATACTCCCAAATACTTTTTATGAAGCTAATATCATCCTAAAACATGACAAAAATGCTGCAAAAAATAAATAAATAAAGGCCAATGTACACAGATGCAAAGATCTTCAACAAACTTCTGTCAAATAGGATACAAACACCTCATCAAGCAGGTAATACAACATGACCAAGTAATTTCATTCCAGAAATGCAAGGATGGTTTGATATACATAAATCAATCAAGATAATACACTGTATCAACAAAAAAAATAAAAAAATATATAATAATATGTTTTCAATAAGGGTCCCATTTCATTCCATGCGTTCAATAAGTTCCAACATGTACTCATGATAAAAACTCTCAACAATATCAGAAAAAAAAGAACTTTTCTCAATATAGCCAAGGCATCTACCACAAACCAAATATTATTCTCAATGGAGATAAACTAAAAGCCTTTCCCCTAAAATCTGGTACAAGTCTAGGCTCCCCCCTCTCACCACTCTATTCAACATAGTACTGGAAGTAATTGCCATAGCAATTAGCAAGAAAAAGATGTCAAGGGCCAAAGAGATAGAATAGAGGTAGGGCATTTGCCTTGCATGCATAAGGATAGTGGTTCAAATCTCGGCATCACATATGGTCCCCCGAGCCTGCCAGGAGTGATTTCTGAGTGTAGAGCCAGAAGTAGCACCTGAGCACTGCCGGGTGTGACCCAAAAAAACAGAAGAAAAAAAAAAAGATATCAAGGCCATCCTGATAGGAAAGAAGTCAAGCTCTCAGTGTATGCAGATGGCATAGTACTATATTTAGAAAACCCTAAAATCTCTACCAAAAAGCTCCTAGAAATAATAGATTCATATAGCAAAGTGACAGGCTACAAAATTAACACACAAAAATCAATAGCCTTCATATACACCAATAATGAGAGGGTAGAAATGGACATGAAAAAAACAATGCCAGGGCCGGAGAGATAGTGTAAAATCACCCCACACATTGAATTTCCAATCCCAGGTGAAATCTGAATTAGGGTCACACAAGAAATAATTCATACTGGACTGAGAGTGAATGAAACACTTGTAGTCTGACAGTCTTCTACCTTGTATGAAACTCGCTGCCTGCCAGAAATACAGTTTTTATTGAGTACAGAGATTATCCTGGGTGAGGCAGTATATCCACCCAAGTTTACAAGTAAGATAATCTATGTTTTGGGTGAAACCAACTTGTAAACAGATACAAAGAAACCAGGGATAAACTTTGTTTTAGGGGGCCGGAGAGATAGCAAGGAGGTAAGGCATTTGCCTTTCATGCAGAAGGTCATCGGTTCAAATCCCAGCGTCCCATATGGTCCTCCGTGCCTGCCAGGAGCAAATTTCTGAGCATGAAGCCAGGAGTAACCCCTGAGCACTGCCCGGTGTGACCCAAAAAACACACACACAAAAAAAAAACTTTGTTTTAGGATAAATAAGGTGTAACCCAACAAGATAGAACAGCCCCAAGGCATTTGCCTTGCATGCTGCCAATCCAGGACAGAGGTGGTTCGAATCCTGGCATCCTTTATGGTCCCATGCCTGCCAGGAGTGATTTCTGAGCACAGAGCCAGGAGTAATCCCTGAGAGCTGCCGGGTGTGACAACCCCCCAAAAATAACAACAACAAAAAATCCCATTCACATTAGTGTCACACAAACTCAAATATCTTGGAGTCAATTTAACAAAAAGGTGTAGGACCTATACAAAGAAACTACAAAACACTGCTTCAAGAAATAAAGAACACAAGGAAAATGGAGACACATAACCCTATTCATGGACTGGGAAGATTAACATCATTAAAATGTCAATACTCCCCAAAGCACTGTACACATTTAATGCAATTTCTCTAAGGATAACCATAAAATTCCTCAAAAGTAGATCAAAGATTCTGGAAATTTATTTGGAACAATAAACACTCAAGAATAGCTAAAGCATACCTTAGGATAAAGAAGATTGGAGGCATCTCTTTCCCAAACTTTAAATTGTGCTACAAAGCAATAGTCATTAAAACAGAATAGTATTGAAATCAAGACAGACCTTCAAATCAATGGAATAGACTTGAGTATTCAGAGAATGTGCCCCAGACATACAATCAATTAATCTTTGATAAAGGGGCAAGAAATGCAAAATGGAGCAAGGAAAGCCTCTTCAACAAGTGGTGCTGGGACAACTAGTCAGCCACATGCAAAAAAGCGAACTCAGATCTCCATTTAACACCACGCTCAAAGGTCAAATCCAAATAGATTAAAGACCTTCATAGCAGATTTGGAACCATAAGATATACAGAACAACACATAAGTAAACCACTCCAGGACATTGAGACTAAAGGTATTTTTAATGAGGAAACACCACTGTCCAAACAAGTGGAAGCAGAAATAAACAGATGGGACTGTATTAAGCTGAGAAGCTTCTGTACCTCAAAGAAAATAGTGACTAGGATACAAAGGCCACCCACAGAATGGAAGAAACTATTCACCCAATACCCAACAGATAAGATATACAAGGTAAGATATACTAGATAAGATATACAGATACAAAATATACAAGGAAGTGACAGAACGTAACAAGAAAAACATCTAACCCCATCAAAAAATGGGGAGAAAAAATGAACAGACGTTCCTCAAATAAGAAATACAAATGGCCAAAGAAACATGAATAAATGATTCACATCACTAATCATCAGGGAGATGCAAGTCAAAACAACAATGAGGTACCATCTCATGCCACAAAGACTAGCACACATCACAAAAAAAAAAAAATTGGTGCTGGAGGGGATATGGGGAGAAAGGGAACTCTCATTCACTTCTGGTGGGAATGTTGTCTAGTCCAGCCTTTATGGAAAACAATATGGCGATTCCTCAAAAAACTGGTCATTGAACTCCCATATGATCCAGCTACACCACTCTAGGGATATACCCTAGGAACAAAAAAAAAAACCACAACACAAAAATGCCTTTTGCACACCTATATTCATTGCAGTCCTTTTTACAATAGGAGAGTCTGGAAACAACCCAGATACCCAACAACAGATGAGAAGCTAAAGAAACTGTTGTACATATATACAATGGAATACTATGCAGCCATCAGAAGAGATGAGGTCATGAAATTTTCCTATGTATATGGATGATCATAAAATCTAGTATGCTGAAATAAGTAAGAAGAGAGAGATAGACACAGAATAGTCTCACTCATCTATGGGTTTTAAGAAAAGAAAAAAAACAGTATTATAATAATACAAAGAGACAATTGAGATGAGGGTTAGAAAGTCCAGCCCACAATATGAAGCTTGCCACAAAGAGCAGTGAGTTCAGTTTGAGAAATGACTACATTGACAACTACCATGACAATGGTAATGAATGAGAGAAATAGAAAATGAGAAAATGCCAGTCTTGATTGCAGGTAAGGGATGGGGAGGTGGGAGATGGAGGGCATTGGTGGCAGGAATATTGTACTAATGAAGGGGGCTGTTCTATTTTTTATTTATATAACTGAAAACCAACTACAAACACGTTGTAATCATGGTTCTTAAATAAAGATATATACTAAAAGATAAAGTAACTATGATATGTTTACACAATCAAATACTTTGCAACTGTCAGAAAAAATGAAGCCATAAAATTTTCCTATACATGGATGGACATGAAAACTATTATAATAGTGAAATAAGTCAGAGGGAGAGAGCTAAGTCAGAGGGAGAGAGATATATACAGAATAGTCTCACTCATCTATGGGTTTTAAGAAAAATAAAAGACATTATTGTAGTAATACACAGAGACAATAGAGATGAAGGCTGGAAGGACCGGCCCAGAATATGATGCTTACCACAAATAGTGAGTTCAGTTAGAGAAAAAAACTACACTGACAACTATCATGACAATGGTAATGAGTAAGAGAAATAGAATGCCTGCCTCGAATATAGGCAAGGGGTGGGGGAAGAGGAAGTTAGGGGGTACTGGTGGTGGGAATGTTGCACTGGGGTGTTCTTTTTTTATAGCTAAAACCAATTACAAACATATTTGTAATCATGATGCTTAAATAAAGATATTTAAAAGGGGGGAGAGATAGCACAGTGGTAGGGCATTTGCCTTGCATGTAGGCGATGGTGATTCAAATCCCAGAATCCCATATGGTCCCCTGTGCCTGCCAGGAGCAATTTCTGATGACCAGGAGTAACTCCTGAGCGCTGCCAGGTATGACCCAAAAACCAAATAAATAAATAATAAATAAACAGAGTAGTTGGGAAAAAGAGATAGAGGGAGGGAGAAACAAAGAGTCAGAGGTAGGGACAGAGGGAGAGAGGGATAAAGAGATAGTATGAGGGAGGGAGGGAGGGGAGAGAGAGAGAGAAGGTAGGAGAATGAGGGAGGAAGGAAGGAAGAAATGGAGGGAGAGAGAAAAAAGAGGGAGGGAGGGACACAGAGAGGAGAGAGATAGAAAAGGGGGAGGAGAGAGAGAGAGAGAGGCAAATTGCCTGCCCTAAAGGCGAATGGGAAACTGGAGACATTGATGGAGGAAAGGGTGCAGTGGGTGTACATTATATGACTGAAACCCAACAATAAACAATTTTGTAAACATGGTGCTTATATAAAGCAATTAACACATACACCCCAAAAAACGGAAAGAAAATATCTTTTCGGCTTTAAAATGAATGCTGCTCATCAGACTGGAAAGAGAGCTCAATAGGTTGAGGGTGATGAAGCCAGAGTCAAGTCCTGGTACCATATGAGCCCCAACAGAGCAGCTCAAAAACAAACCAACAAAGCAAGCATCCTTTCAGTTTACCTACACTCCCAACCCTGCACCCATCGCCTAGTTTCAAGGTTTGTTTGGGTTTTTTTTGTTTTTTTCGTTTTTTGTTTGTTTGTTTGTTTGTTTTAAGGCCACCCAGCAGCGCTCAGAGATTACTTCTGGCTCTATGATCAGAAATCGCTCCTGACAGGCTAGGGGTTGGGATGCTTGGAATCAAACCCGGGTCTGTCCCAGGTCGGCCACATGCAAGGCAAACGCCCTACGGCTGTGCTATCTCTCCAACTCCACCTAGTTTCAAGTTTAATCATTTAAGACAACAGCAACTCAGTAAACAAAAACATCACAGGGGGGGAAAAGGCTAAAAAACAAGAAAGCAAATTACCGAAGGAGGCAAAAAAAAAATATCCTTGGCTATGGCCCCTAGTAAGATAATAATGCAGGAGGAAGTATGTGCTTTTTAAATTTTCAGCCCTACAGAAATGTAAGGAAACAGATTGGCATTTTTTTAAGTAACAGAAAATGAAGTGACTATTTCAGTGAAATTGGAAATATTTTCTCTATTGAAGAACATTTCCTCTACCTGTATCTCCTGGTGAAGCTCTTTGGTCAAGCTAGATGAAAATGAGTGATGAGATGACATGAGGCCAGCTCAGACCATGATCCCTCCACACCTTCCATTAACCTCTGCCCCAGCACCACCAGGAGAGATCGCGTTGCACAACGCCAGGAGTAAGCCCTGGAGTTGTAAGTCTATAAACAAAAACCCAAATGGCCCCTAAACAAAAACCCAAAGTTTTGTGAATAACTGATCATCTTGATCTTTAGATAATTTTGTAATTTGTGATTTATTCCTCAGCATAAAGCATTTCTGGTAAACTTTTCTGGTCCCTATAGTCTAGTCTATCTTTTTAGGATACTTAATAAGGTAAATCCTAACTAAAGGAACACCAAATTCCAATTTAAGGTTCCTCCCACCTCTTAAACTGGTTTGGTTTACACAAGCTGGGATATTTAGTCGGGAGTAGGCTGACATCTTGTGGCCATAGTAAGAACTTGCTCGATAAGAGTAGCCCAGGAACTGGAGAGAGTATAGTTGGTAGTGCTATGGTCCCCGTGCATTCTTTCTGGAATTACTCCCACGGTCATTAGTATACCTGAATGAAGCTCCAGGAGTAATACCTGAGCACCGCTGGGTGTGAAGACAAAAAAAATATAAGAGTAGCCCATTCCCAGGAGCTCTGGTAGACAACCTAAGTATGCAGATGCTAGACTTCCTGAGCCACCAAGAACAAAGCTCTCAGATTCTCCAGTTCAAAGGGACATTGGGGGGGAGGGGTGAGGACATTGGGGACCAGATAGCACAGCGGTAGGGTGTTTACCTTGCACGTGGCCAAGTCAGGACTGACGGTGGTTCGATTCCCCACCATCCCAAATGGTCCACCGTGCCTGCCAGGAGCTATTTCTGAGCAGACAGCCAGGAGTAACCCCTGAGCACTGCCAGGTGTGGCCCAAAAAACCAAGAGAGAGAGAGAGAGAGAGAGAGAGGGAGAGAGAGGAGAGAGAGAGAGAGAGAAGAGAGAGGAGAGAGAGAGAGAGAGAGAGAGAAGAGAGAGAGAGAGAGAGAGAGAGAGAGAGAGAGAGAGAGAGAGAGAGAGAGAGAGAGAGAGAGAGAGAGAGAGAGAGAGAGAGAGATGAGAGAGAAGAGAGAGAGAGAGAGAGAGAGAGAGAGAGAGAGAGAGAGAGAGAGAGAGAGAGAGAGAGAGAGAGAGAGAGAGAGAAAAGAGGGCCAGATTGAGAGCACATTCAATCCTCAGCATACCATATCGGCCCCTGAGCCTGCCAGGAATAATTTCTGAACTCATACCCCAGAGTCTTTTTTTTTTTTTTTTTTTTTGGTTTTTGGGCCATACCCGTTTGACGCTCAGGGGTTACTCCTGGCTATGCACTCAGAAATCGCTCCTGGGCTTAGGGGGACCATATGGGACCCAGGGGGATCGAACCACAGTCTGTCCTACGCTAGTGCTTGCAAGGCAGACACCTTACCTCTAGCGCCACCTTCCCGGCCCCACCCCAGAGTAATACCTGAGCACCCCTGGATGTGGCCCAGAAACAAAACCACATAATAAAAAGACAGAGAAGAATGTAAAGAAGAGACACTGAGCCAGAGAGATAGTATAAAAGTTAAGGGTTCACTCTTCAGCACCACATATGTGTCCCTGAGCACTTCCAGGAGTGATCCCTGAGTGCAAAGACAGACACCAGATGATCTCATTTATCTGTGGTAAATAGAATAACTACCTAAGGAAACGTGATATAATAAAGGGGGGACATCTAGATCACCTTTGACCCAGAGTATAAAGTCAGAGAAAGAAGGAAGAAGGAAGATAAGAAAGGAAAGTAACAGGAGTACAGATTCCAGGATCCAGGTACAGTGGCAATGTGAAGAAGTGGTACAGCTATGTATCCAAAACTGAACTATGACACTGAAAGCAAGAGATCCAAATTATAACCATTAAACTTTAAAATGTGCCTGGTCTGAGGAAACTCAAGAACACTGGGGAAAGGAAGTTGACACTGGTTATGGTAATGGAGCTAGAACATTATATGTATAAAACTCAACTATCAATAACTTTGTAAACAGACTGACTCTGTTCAGGATCAGAGAGAGAGTACTGTAGGTAGGGTGCTTGCTTTGCATGTGGCCAACCTCCAGCATCTCATATGGTTCCCCAAGGAGCACCACAAGGCATAATTCCTGAGCTCAGAGCCAGGAGTAAACCCTGAGCAAACCCATGGGTGGGATCCAAAAAACCAAAAACAAAGAAGAAATTTAAAAAATGAAGTTCAGATTGGTAGTTGCAAGGATGCAGGTAAGGATGCAAAATGGGTGAGGATGGAGACAGAGTGACAGTATACTGCGTAGGGTTCTTGCTTTGCATGCAGCTGGCCTAGGCTCCATCTCTAGCATTCCATATGCTGCCAGGAGTGACCCCTGATTTCAGAGCCAGGAATAAGTTCTGAGCACTGCTGGGTGTGGATAAAAAGAAAAGTTAAGGGGAAAGAAAAAAAAGAAACTGAAGTTCAAAAGACCAAGTGACCCAGGAACAACAATCCCCCCCCTCCTCCACTGAAAGGTCAAGATCTTGACACATACTTTTCTCCAGTGTTCCCATAACTGTAGACTTGAAAGAGAAAAAAAAAAAAAAAAAGGAAATATCACTGAATTCCACAGCTTAGAAAACACCTGCAAAGCTCTTCTTCTATTCCAACCTGCCTCTGAGCAGGCTTATAGAGAGGGGAGTGGAGGAGGATTTTTGAAAGATTTTAACATCCTGGGATCCTGTATCAGAGTTGCCCTAAATAATTTTCTGCAATAATGAGCCACACCACACCTGTTTCATCCATTCTAGCAGACACAACTAATATGTAGCTGCATTGCATCTGAAAATAGAGAATGCTCTTAAGAGTGAAAATGTTTATTGAATTTTAATTCATTTAGATGAAATTGTCATATATGCTAGAGGCTACCATAATGGTCAGCACTACTCTACGTTCTATCTCCCTGGTCCCTTCTGGCACAGTATCACTGAGGGATAGTAAAGTGTAACAGTGGGTGGGAAGCAAACAGTATAGGGTAGAGATGGGGACACTGGAGCAGGGAAGCAGACACTGGTAAAGGCCTTAGTGTTGAAACATTGTATGTCTAAAACCCAATGTTGAATAACTTCATGATTTTACAGTGACTGATTTATTTTTTTTTTACTTCTGAAAAATTATTTATTTTTTTTAATGCATAATTTTTTTTATTTAAACACCTTGATTACATACATGATTGTGTTTGGGTTTCAGTCATAAAAGGAACACCACCCATCACCAGTGCAACATTCCCATCACCCAAGTCCCAAATCTCCCTCCTCCCCACCCAACCCCCGCCTGTACCCTAAACAGGCTCTACATTTCCCTCATACATTCTCAATATTAGGACAGTTCAAAATGTAGTTATTTCTCTAACTAAACTCATCACTCTTTGTGGTGAGCTTCCTGAGGTGAGCTGGAACTTCCAGCTCTTTTCTCTTTTGTGTCTGAAAATTATTATTACAAGGGTGTCTTTCATTTTTCTTAAAACCCATAGATGAGTGAGACCATTCTGCGTTTTTTCTCTCTCTCTCTGACTTATTTCACTCAGCATAATAGATTCCATGTACATCCATGTATAGGAAAATTTCATGACTTCATCTCTCCTGACAGCTGCATAATATTCCATTGTGTATATGTACCACAGTTTCTTTAGCCATTCGTCTGTTGAAGGGCATCTTGGTTGTTTCCAGAGTCTTGCTATGGTAAATAGAGCTGCAATGAATATAGGTGTAAGGAAGGGGTTTTTGTATTGTATTTTTGTGTTCCTAGGGTATATTCCTAGGAGTGGTATAGCTGGATCGTATGGGAGCTCGATTTCCAGTTTTTGGAGGAATCTCCATATCGCTTTCCATAAAGGTTGAACTAGACAGCATTCCCACCAGCAGTGGATAAGAGTTCCTTTCTCTCCACATCCCCGCCAACACTGTTTATTCTCATTCTTTGTGATGTGTGCCATTCTCTGGGGTGTGAGGTGGTATCTCATCGTTGTTTTGATTTGCATCTCCCTGATGATTAGTGATGTGGAACATTTTTTCATGTGTCTTTTGGCCATGCGTATTTCTTCTTTGTCAAAGTGTTCATTTCTTCTCCCCATTTTTTGATGGGGTTAGATGTTTTTTTCTTGTAAAGTTCTGTCAGTGCCTTGTATATTTTGGAGATTAGCCCCTTATCTGATGGGTATTGGGGTGAATAGTTTCTCCCACTCAGTGGGTGGCTCTTGTATCCTGGGCACTATTTCCTTTGAGGTGCAGAAGCTTCTCAGCTTAATATATTCCCATCTGTTAATCTCTGCTTTCACTTGCTTGGAGAGTGCAGTTTCCTCCTTGAAGATGCCTGTAATGTCCTGTAGTGTTTTGCCTATGTGCTGTTCTATATATCTTATGGTTTTGGGGCTGATATCGAGGTCTTTAATCCATTTGGATTTTACCTTTGTACATGATGTTAGCTGGGGGGTCTAAGTTTAATTTTTTGCAAGTGGCTATCCAATTGTGCCAACACCACTTGTTGAAGAGGCTTTCCCTGCTCCATTTAGGATTTCCTGCTCCTTTATCAAAAATTAGATGGTTGTATCTCTGGGGAACATTTTCTGAGTATTCAAGCCTATTCCACTGATCTGAGGACCTATCCTTATTCCAATACCATGCTGTTTTGATAACTGTTGCTTTGTAGTACAGTTTAAAGTTGGGAAAAGTAATTCCTCCCATATTCTTTTTCCCAATGATTGCTTTAGCTATTCGAGGGTGTTTATTGTTCCAAATGAATTTCAAAAGTGTCTGATCCACTTCTTTGAAGAATGTCATGGGTATCTTTAGAGGGATGGCATTAAATCTGTATAATGCCTTGGGGAGTATTGACATTTTGATGATGTTAATCCTGCCAATCCATGAGCAGGGTATGTGTTTCCATTTCCGTGTGTCCTCTCTTATTTCTTGGAGCAGAGTTTTATAGTTTTCTTTGTATAGGTCCTTCACATATTTAGTCAAGTTGATTCCAAGATATTTGAGTTTGTGTGGTACTATTGTGAATGGGGTTGTTTTCTTAATGTCCATTTCATCCTTATTACTATTGGTATATAGAAAGGCCATTGATTTTTGTGTGTTAATTTTGTAGCCTGCCACCTTGCTATATGAGTCTATTGTTTCTAGAAGCTTTTTGATAGAGTCTTTAGGGTTTTCTAAGTAGAGTATCATGTCATCTGCAAACAGTGAGAGCTTGACTTCTTCCTTTCCTATCTGGATTCCCTTGATATCCTTTTCTTGCCTAATCGCTATAGCAAGTACTTCCAGTGCTATGTTGAATAGGAGTGGTGAGAGAGGACAGCCTTGTCTTGTGCCAGAATTTAGAGGGAAGGCTTTCAGTTTTTCTCCATTGAGGATAATATTTGCCACTGGCTTGTGGTAGATGGCCTTCACTATATTGAGAAAGGTTCCCTCCATTCCCATCTTGCTGAGAGTTTTGATCAAGAATGGGTGTTGGACCTTATCAAATGCTTTCTCTGCATCTATTGATATGATCATGTGGTTTTTATTTTTCTTGTTATTGATGTTGTGTATTATGTTGATAGATTTATGGATGTTAAACCAGCCTTGCATTCCTGGGATGAAACCTACTTGATCGTAGTGGATGATCTTCTTAACGAGGCATTGAATCCTATTTGCCAGGATTTTGTTGAGGATCTTTGCATCTGCATTCATCAGTGATATTGGTCTGTAATTTTCTTTTTTGGTAGCGTCTCTGTCTGGTTTAGGTATCAAGGTGATGTTGGCTTCATAAAAGCTATTTGGAAGTGTTTCTGTTTGTTCAATTTCATGAAAGAGTCTTGCCAAGATTGGCAGTAGTTCCTCTTGGAAAGTTTGATAGAATTCATTAGTGAATCCATCTGGACCTGGGCTTTTGTTTTTCGGCAGACATTTGATTACTGTTTTAATTTCATCAATGGTGATGGGGGTGTTTAGATATGCTACATCCTCTTCCTTCAACCGTGGAAGATTATAAGAGTCCAAGAATTTATCCATTTCTTCCAGGTTCTCATTTTTAGTGGCGTAGAGTTTTTCAAAGTAGTTTCTGATTACCCTTTGAATCTCTGTCATATCAGTAGTGATCTCTCCTTTTTCATTCCTGATACGAGTTATCAAGTTTCTCTCTCTCTCTCTTTCTTTGTTAGGTTTGCCAGTGGTCTATCAATCTTGTTTATTTTTTCAAAGAACCAACTTCTGCTTTCGTTGATCTTTCGGATTCTTTTTTGAGTTTCCACTTCGTTGATTTCTGCTCTCAGCTTTGTTATTTCCTTCTGTCTTCCTATTCTTGGGTCCTTTTGTTGAGCATTTTCTAGTTCTATTAGCTGTGTCATTAAGCTACTCAGGTAAGCTCCTTCTTCCTTCCTGATGTGTGCTTGCAAAGCTATAAATTTTCCTCTCAGTACTGCTTTTGCTGTGTCCCATAAGTTCTGAGAGTTTGTGTCTTTATTGTCATTTGTTTCCAGGAACCTTTTTATTTCCTCCTTGATTTCATCTCGGACCCACTGGTTATTGAGCATGAGGCTGTTTAACTTCCAGGTGTTAAAGTGTTTCTTCTGAGTCCCTTTGGAGTTCACAAATAATTTCAGAGCCTTGTGGTCAGCGAAGGTAGTCTGCAAAATTTCTATCCTCTTGATCTTATGGAGGTATGTTTTATGTGCCAGCATGTAGTCTATCCTGGAGAATGTCCCATGTACATTGGAGAAGAATGTGTATCCAGGTTTCTGGGGATGGAGTGTCCTATATATATCCACTAGGCCTCTTTCTTCCATTTCTCTCCTCAGGTCTAGTATATTCTTGTTGGGTTTCAGTCTGGTTGACCTGTCCAGTGTTGACAAAGCCGTGTTAAGGTCCCCCACAATTATTGTGTTGTTGTTGATATTATTTTTCAGATTTGTCAACAGTTGTATTAAATATTTTGCTGGCCCCTCATTCGGTGCATATATGTTTAGGAGAGTGAATTCTTCCTGCTCTACGTACCCCTTGATTAATATAAAATGTCCGTCTTTGTCCCTTACAACCTTCCTGAGTATAAAGTTTGCATTATCTGATATTAGTATGGCCACTCCAGCTTTTTTATGGGTGTTGTTTGCTTGGATAACTTTTCTCCAGCCTTTTATTTTGAGTCTATGTTTGTTCTGACTATTCAGGTGCGTTTCTTGTAGGCAGCAGAAGGTTGGATTGAGTTTTTTGATCCATTTAGCCACTCTGTGTCTCTTAACTGGTGCATTTAGTCCATTGACGTTGAGAGAAAGAATTGTCCTGGGATTTAACGCCATCTTTATTTCAAAATTTGGTGTGTCTTTTGGGTAGTCTTGTCTTAGATTAGGTCTTTCCGTTTTTCTCTTAAGACTGGTTTTGTGTCTGTGAAGTTTCTGAGCTGTTTTTTTGTCTGTGAAACCATGTATTCTTCCATCAAACCGGAAAGTGAGTTTTGCTGGGTATAGTATTCTGGGTGAAGCATTCATTTCATTCAGTCTTGTCACAATATCCCACCACTGCTTTCTGGCATTGAGCGTTTCTGGTGACAGGTCTGCTGTAAATCTCAGGGAAGCTTGCTTGAACATGATTTCCCCTTTTGATCTTGCTGTTTTCAGAATTCTGTCTCTATCTGTGGGATTTGTCATTGTGACTAGGATGTGTCTTGGGGTGGTTTTTCTGGGGTCTCTTTTGGTTGGTACTCTTCGGGCATGCAGGATTTGATCACATATATTCTTTAGCTCTGGAAGTTTCTCTTTAATGATGTTCTTTTTTTTTTTTTTTTTTTTTTTTTTTTTTTTTTTTTTGGTTTTTGGGTCACACCTGGCAGTGCTCAGGGGTTATTCCTGGCTCCAGGCTCAGAAATTGCTCCTGGCAGGCACAGGGGACCATATGGGGCGCCGGGATTCGAACCGATGACCTCCTGCATGAAAGGCAAATGCCTTACCTCCATGCTATCTCTCCGGCCCCTTTAATGATGTTCTTGACCATTGATTCTTCCTGGAAATTTTCTTCCTGGGTCTCTGGGACTCCAATGATTCTTAAGTTGTTTCTGTTGATCTTATCATAGACTTCTATTTTCGTCTGTTCCCATTCTTTGACTAATTTTTCCATTGTCTGCTCATTTGCTTTAAGTTTTTTGTCCAATCTCTCCTGCTGTATGGAATTGTTATGTATCTCATCTTCCACAGCACCAAGTCTATTCTCAGCTTCTGATACCCTGTCCCAGAGCTTATCCATTTTGTCATTCACTTCGTTTACTGACTTTTTCAGTCCTGTTAGTTGACATGTTATTTCAGTTTGGAGTTTTGTCATTTCTGCCTTCATATTTTCTTGGTTCTTATTAGTGTTCTGTTCAACTCGATCCATGGTTTCTTGGAGTCTGTTGAGCACCTTCCATATTGCTAGTCTAAAGTCCTTATCTGAGAGGTTGATTAGTTGTTCAGTCATTATCTGGTCCTCAGAATTGTCATCTTCATTCTCTATGTCTGATGCTGGCCTGCGTTGTTTCCCCATTGTCACACTTGTATTGTGGGTTTTTCTACGTGTTGTGGTGGTATTCATTGTCTATATGATGTAGGCAGCACACTCCTCTGGCTCCTCCCTTTCTGGATGGGCTGACTTGCCTCTAAGGGAGGGGAGTCCCACCGTGGATGAAGCCTCACACTGGGTCAAATCTTAGGCCCGAGCATGCAACAGAGAAGACAGTCCAGAGAGAAATGTGTGCTTCTGTGATATAGCGCCGTTCTTAGTGTGCTTTTTCCTTCTTGTTGAAATGGAGTTCTTTCCTTAGAAAGAGTGCACGGCCGTGTAGCGAAGCGGAGCGGCCGTGCTCCTCTGAGCCTCTTTTTGCCCCACTCGCAAGAGTTTCACGCAAGAGGACAGTAGACAGACATAGACAGGTCACACTCACAGTCTTTCACAGCTGAGCCCCACTGGGCCGGTGTACTTTCGCGGATTTTCCCCGCCTGGTGTCACACACAGGGAGCCAGCTTTTGCAAAGGTTAGCCGGTTTTTATGCTCTGAAGTCCCTCCCTGAAAAATGGCGTCTGGGCGAGCGAGGTTTCTGGAGGCTCTTTTTGCCCCACTCGCAAGAGTTTCACGCAAGAGGACAGTAGACAGACATAGACAGGTCACACTCACAGTCTTTCACAGCTGAGCCCCACTGGGCCGGTGTACTTTCGAGGATTTTCCCCGCCTGGTGTCACACACAGGGAGCCAGCTTTTGCAAAGGTTAGCCGGTTTTTATGCTCTCACAGTGACTGATTTAAAAAGCAGCATGGTCTCTGCTTTCCAAGCATGTGCCCAAAAAAAAGAGGGAAAAGCCATTTGGACAGATAACTAGAACCAGATATGGAGGGAATGAGGGTCCTCTGACATGCTGTTAACAGGGCTGGATTATGGGACACTTCAAATGAAACTGAACCCTGAAAAACTGACATTTGTATAGTGGATAATATAAACAACATTTGCAGTGGTGACTGCAAAGAAATAGAGATGTCAAGTTACAATGCTCTACAACTGAAACCTATATAATATTACATACTCACCTCAAATGTTTTAAAGGTGCTTCAACAGGAAAAGGTTTCATAGGCAAAATTTTAGAGAAAGGGCAACAAGGGTGCGAAACAAATGGAAGGTTCTAGGGTCCATTAGTGATATCAGGAAACTTGGGACCATTCAAGGGGGAGTTTTATGTAAAGGAATCATTTCCAGACATAAAAAAAAAAATGAAATCAGAAATTGAACTGGGGGGATTGACGGGGTATGCAGGGAGGTATTTGGGAACCCTGGGATCATGGAGGATGTGGCGCTGGAATGTTGTACTTAAGAATCTACCATTAGCAGTTTTGATATAAGAACTATCCGATCTTCAGGGGATGCTAACTTAAAGGACCACTCTCATAAGAGTAAGATTCTACCATCTGTGCAGCTGATCAAGCCCATCCCCAGCAGATGAGCAGCCAGGGCTGAGTACCATCTCGGTATAATATTTGGGGTGGGGAACAGGGGCTCAGGGAAAAAGTGCAAGGGATCAAAGGTGCAAGGGACCAAGGCTTGCCTCACACATATAAGCCAAGTAAGTGTCCTAGCCCTGAGCTACCTCCTGAACCCTTGAATAAGAATTCTAACCCATTGCAGTGGCCTTTAGATTACTTATTTTCTTTGTTTTGTTTTGTTTTCCTATTTGCATAACATACCAAGGTGGATGAGCACTTTCAAGATGCTGATATCACATACCATCCAGGAGCAAGAGTCTCATACAATTTCATTTACTCCTAAGAACCGCGAAAGGGTCTGATCATCTCAGATCCCTTAATTAACAATAGCCTAGGACAGCTGATCCCCACACCCACCCTTTAATCTGATGCACCCCAAAACTGCTTCCGAGATGTCTGGCAAACAGAAAGTCTTAGGACTTTAGGACCTGAGAAAAAAGAGACTCAGACCACAAAACATACTAAAGCCCACATTTTTCCAGGGACGACGTGCCAGTAGCTGAACAAACACCCTGCATGAAGACACTTCAACAAGAGCCCTGAAAGCAAGAGTCTTGCCTGTAGGCGGACCCCCTGTTTTGATCCCCAGCGGACTCTTGGGGGCCAGATGGAGCCAGGAGCCAGGACCTTACCCGCAGGAGCACAGTTCACAGATGCACTTCCTCTTCACCGGGGCCATCCCGAGGCCTGCAGGCTCTTAGCGCAGAGCATTGGGCTAAGCCCACTAGCTTCCTTAGGAGCACGCCAGACCTCTGGTGCCTGGGACAAGGTTCTGTCTTTCCTCCAAAGAAAACTTAAGTGACCCTTTGGGAGTCTCTGTTCCCTTCCTTGAGTGACAGCAGCACAGACTGGGGCTTGTCACCTCGTTTCTTCACACCCTGACATCTGGGCCCCAGCTGCGGCAGCCCAGTGCAGCCTCTGTGATGAGGCCCGGCCAGGAGATGCGCCTGTAGTGGCAGTAATGTCACAAAGGCCACTTGTGCGACCAGGAAGCAACCTGTGGCTCCGGACAAAGGTTGCCTAAGCAACCTGGGAGCTACCAGAAGACTCTGGGCGTGGCTTTGCTTTGAGAAGCTCTTGGGCAGGCAAATCAATCTAAGCCACCATCATGGAAAAATAGCTTGGTGGGAGGATAGGGGGATTTTCTTGTCTCTAGGATCCATGGTGCCTTTTTATACTTGACAGTATTCCTGGACTTCCTGAAAGGTGGTTCTAAAAGTCATTTCCAGAACTCTCAGGTGGAAATCAATGAATTTGGCTTCCCTTTTATATCTTACCCTCTTGTTTTGTTTTCTTTTCTTTTTTTGGTTTTGGCACTACACCTACCGCTGCTCAAAGCTTACTCCTGGCTCTGCACTCAGAAATTACTCCAGGTGGTGCTCGGGGAACCATATGTGATACAGACTATACTATCTTACTCTTTAAAAGCAAAGTCTGTTCAGGAAGCTTAGTTGATACTTTTCTGGGAAGTGCTGCTTCACCTCTCTAGGTGCTACCAGTGATGCTCCACTTCCCGAAAGTCAGAATTTCTGATCGAGAAAGGGATGTCAAGGCAAGACAGAAAGCCTGGCCATTCAATGAATTCTGGAAGTGATACTGATAATGTTCAGTGAGAAATCACACTTGAAGAAGCACAGCCTTAGACTCTGGCTTTCTCTAACCTCTCTAATCCAAAAAGGTACTTACTCCCTTGGGACTAGAGCAGTGGCACAAGTGGTAAGGCATCTGCCTTGCCCTTGCTAGCCTAGGACGAACCGAGATTCGATCCCCCAGCGTCCCAAGCCAGGGGCAATTTGAGCGCATAGCCAGGAGTAACCCCTGAGTGTCACTGGGTGTGGCCCAAAAACCAAAATTAAAAAAAAAAAAAAGGTACTTACTCCCTTGCTAGCCAAATCCAAAGATACTATTTTTTGTGTGTGTGTGTGTGTGTGTGGTTTTTGGGTCACATCCGGCAGTGCTCAGGGGTTATTCCTGGCTCCAGGCTCAGAAATTGCTCCTGGCAGGCACGGGGGACCATATGGGACCCGGGATTCGAACCGATGACCTCCTGCATGAAAGGCAAATTCCTTACCTCCATGCTATCTCTCCGGCCCCAGATACTATAAATTTTACCAGGAAAATTTGGGCACCAAAATCTCTCATCACTGGGACAAGGGAGAAAGGTCAAAGATCTGAGTTGTATGGAGTTGAGACCACTGGCTTGTCGAAGAACTTTCAAGTGTAGGTAGTGTGCTACACGAGGGTCAACTTTTTCTGCTAACATACAAGGGTCTTTGGCCCAATGACTGACGTTTGATAATAATTCTTGCTACAAATAACTTTTTTAATGTGTAAGTCTAGAAATTTTGTACATGTGGAAATATGGCCTGATTTCTTATGTTTTGTTACCTACTTGAGTCTTTTAGGTATGTATAATTTGACCTTTCTTTTGTAATCAACTTGGTGAATCCTGCTTTAAGATTCCAAAAAGGTGGGGCCGGCGAGGTGGCGCTAGAGGTAAAGTGCCTTGCAAGCACTAGCCAAGGAAGGACCTCGGTTCGATCCCCGGGGTCCCATATGGTCCCCCCAAGTCAGGGACAATTTCTGAGTGCTTAGCCAGGAGTAACCCCTGAGATTCAAACGGGTGTGGCCTAAAAAAAAAAAAAGATTCCAAAAAGGTAGGTTGTATGTTTAAATTTGATCTAGTGAAAAGGATTCATTCTTTTCTTCTAAGAAAGAAGAGGAAGGAGAGTAAGAAGAGGGCAAAGAATAGTAATAAAAGATGAAAAAGAAGAGGAGGTAGTGGAGGAAGAAGAAGACTAAAAGGAGGAAGAAGAGTAGGAGGAAGAAGAAAAAGAAGAGGAAGAAGAGGAGAAAGGGAAAGAAGGAAAAGAAGAGAAGAAAAAAGACAAAAAAGAGGAAGAAGGGAAAGAATAAGAGGAAGAGAAAATGAAGAAGAGGAGAAAGAAAAAGAAGAGGAAGAAGTAGAAGAGGAGGAAAAAAGAAAGAAGAGGAGGAAGAAAAATAAGAGAAAGAGGAAGAAGAGTCTACAGCCATCCCACCCTGAATGTGCCTGATCTCAGAAAGAGGAAGAAGAAAAAGAAGAGGGAAAAAAATAGAAGAAAATGGATTGAAGATTTATTTGCTAATTTCTTTTCTTATAATAGTGTCTTTGTTTAAACACCGTGATTATAACATGTTTGTAGTTGGGTTTCAGTTTCAAAAAATTAAAAATTTAAAAAAATTAAAAAAAAATAAATAAATTTGATCTGGGTTGCCACCCAAGAATAAATAACCCAGAATTGTTAAAATAGCAGTGTCTGATCACTAATGTGTCTGGAATTATACTTTTTTTGCTTGGTGTTAAAAGTTGACTAGATTTACAAAACGAAGCTTTTATAAATAAAAAGTGATCTGTCACTTTAAAAAAAATCTGAGTTGTATTTAGGAGCACCAGCTCCTAGCACCACACCCTGAGCACTGTTGGGAGTAAGTATTAAAGGTTGTGTCCTCAAAAAAAGTCTAGAGAAGATATAGATATGGCCAATAAGCAACTGAAAAAAATTCATCATCACATAAAATGTATATCAGACTGATGATCAGATTATCACCTTGCACTGTAAGAATGACCTACATCAAAGAAACCAGGAATAGCCAGTGTTGGTGGGAATGCAGTGAAAAAGGAAACCTCATTCATTGTTGGTGGGAACACTTATCATATAAAAGCTTCTCAAAGCACTAATAGAACTCCCATATGACCCAGTAATTCCATGCATCTACCCCAGAAAAAGTATACATTTGTGTTCATTGCAGTACTAAGTATGGTAACCAAGATATAGAAATAACCCAAATATCCATCTGAGTATACATATAAAGGAGTTGTGGTATGTACACAAAATGGTAAAATTTCTAGTTTGAGTCTCTAGTGTCAATAAAAACCCAGAAGGGTTGGAATAGAGCATTCCAATAGTCTTGCATGATGGCCAACTAGAATTTGATCCCCTGCATCTCATATGGTCCCAGGAATGACTTCTGAGCACAAAGCCAAGAGTAACCCTAAACCCCTAAAAGCCAGGTGTATCCCAAAAGCAAAAAAAAAAAATTTTAAAAAGAAGAAACTCAGTAACTCTGATCATAAAGCAAATCCAGGTAGAATAATCTCTGTAGATTAATCAGAATTGGATAGAGATGGGAAACAGGATGTTTAAAGGATTGAGCATCCTTATACTTAGTTATCTTTTCCACACTCCCTTACTCATCCAATTTAGTTTCAGTGAATGAGTGAGTAAACAGCAGAATATTAAAGGTTTGATAGATTTCTATTCTTTCTATGTTAGGCTCTAGATCAGAAGTCAGCACACTGTTACCTGCAGGACAAATTCAGGTAGCCATACATTTTTGTCTGACTAGCATTTTTTGGTGGTTTAAAAAAACTGTAAACAGGGGCCAGAGAGATAGCACAGTGGTAAGGTGTTTGCATTGCATGCAGCAGATTCAAACAGATAATGGTTTGAATCCCGGCAACCCATATGGTCCCCCGTGCCTGCCAAGAGCAACTTCTGAGCGCAGAGCCAGGAGTAACCCCTGAACGCTGCTGGGTGTGACCCAAAAACCAAACCAAAACAAAATCAAAAAAATTAAACAAAATTAAAACTTCATTTTCTGGGGCCAGAGAGGTAGCATGGAGGTAAAGCATTTGCCTTGCATGCAGAAGGTTGGTGGTTTGAATCCTGGCATCCCATATGGTCCCGAGCCTGCCAGGAGCAATTTCTGAGCATAGAGCCAAGAGTAAACCGCTACGCACTGCCAGGTGTGACCCCCCCCCCAAAAAAAAAAACTTCATTTTCTAACCATAGATAGACAGATAGATGATTGATAGATAGATAGATGATAGGTAGATAGATAGATAGATAGATAGATACATACTATCTTGATATCCTATCAAGATAGTAAGTAAGTAATAAGTAGGTAGGTAGGTTGGTAGGTAGGTAGGTAGGTGGTGGGTAGGTGGGTGGGTGGGTGGGTGGATGGATGGATGGATGGATGAATGGATGATAGATAGATATAGATATCCTATCAAGATAGATATCTTACAGAATAGAACTTTCCAAAGACAGTAAAAGAGAGGTGTACAATGGTGGAGGAACTCACTTTAGTGAAGGGTGTGGTTCAAGAAGGTTGTATACACAAAGCCCTATCACAAACTAATGCAATTTTCTTTTTTTTTTTTTTTTTTTTTTGGTTTTTGGTTTTCGGGTTGCACCCGGCAGTGCTCAGGGGTTACTTCTGGCTCTATGCTCAGAAATCGCTCCTGGCAGGCTCAGGGGACCATATTGGATGCCAGGATTCAAACCACCAACCTTCTGCATGCAAGGCAAACGCCTTACCTCTATGCTATCTCTCTGGCCCCTATTGCAAGTATTTTTAAGTCTCATTGTCTATAAAATTTTAAATTTTATTTAAAATTTTGTAAAAATATTACTGATTTTTCTCATCCCATAAAAATGAAATTATTTATTATATGGCTTGCTTATTTTTATTTTGTTTTGAGGAAAGGGGCACACCCAGATATGCTCAGGGCTTACTCTTGACTCTGTTCAGAGAACATTCCTAGTAGGGCTCTGGGCATTGTCATTTTTATTATGTTAATCCACCCAATCCAAGAAAAAAGAAGTGTTTCCATTTCTTCCTGTCCTCTTTTATTTCTTTTTTTTTTGGGGGGGGGGGTCACACCTGGCAGCACTCAGAGGTTACTCCTGGCTCTATGCTCAGAAACCGCTTCTGGCAGGCTGGGGGGACCATAGGGGCTGCTGGTATTCAAACCACCATCCTTCTGCATACAAGGCAAATGTCTTACCTCCATGCTATCTCTCAGACCCTGTCCTCTTTTATTTCTTAAAGTAGTATTTTGTCATTTTCTTTGTATAGGTTTTTCACCTCTTTAGTTAAGTAGATTCTGAGGAACTTGATTTTCTGAGGCACAACTGTGATTTAATGTCTCTTCTCTTTATTTGTATATAGAAAAACATGAGTATCTTATTTGGTGCATTCAATTCATTAACATTGAGAGAGATTATTGCCATAGAGTTTTGTGCCATCTTTCTATAGAAGTTCTGTGTGTTTGTAGGATTTGTCTTCTCTTAAGGGTAATTTTAAGTCTACAAAGTTCCTGAGTTGTGTATTTTATATGTGTGTAGTTGTTTATTTTTACTTCAAATCTGAATAAGAGTCTGGCTGGGTAAAAGTCAGGTGTTCGGGCCTAGAGGATTGCTTATGATAAATCTGCTGTAAATCTTAAGGATGTTCTTTTGTATGTAATCTTTCTTTTTATTTTTTTATTATTTTTTTTTTTTTTTTGGTTTTTGGGTCACACCCGGCGTTGCTCAGGGATTACTCCTGGCTGTCTGCTCAGAAATAGCTCCTGGCAGGCACGGGGGACCATATGGGACACCGGGATTCGAACCAACCACCTCTGGTCCTGGATCGGCTGCTTGCAAGGCAAACGCCACTGTGCTATCTCTCCGGGCCCGTAATCTTTCTTTTTAACCTTGCTGCTTTCAGTATTCTATCTCTATGGTTTTCATCATTATAATTAAGATGTGTGTTAGGGTGTTTTTTTTGTTGTTTGTTTGTTTTTTTTTGTGGTTTTTGAGTCACACCCAGCAGTGCTCAGGGGTTATTCCTGGCTCCAGGCTCAGAAATTGCTCCTGGCAGGCACGGGGACCATATGGGACACTGGGATTTGAACCGATGACCTCCTGCATGAAAGGCAAATGCCTTACCTCCATTCTATCTGTTTTTATTTGGGTTTTTTTAATCTGGTACTCTTTGGGCATCCAGGATGTGGATGCATGTATACTCCAGCTCTGAAAACTTCTTTATTATTGCTTTTTCATAGGTTTTTTTATTTGTTTTGGTTTTGGTTTTTTGTTTGTTTTTGGGTCACACCCAGCAGTGCTCAGGGGTTACTCCTGGCTCCATGCTTAGAAATAACTCCTGGCAGGCTCGGGAAACCATATGGGATCCCAGGATTTGAACCAATGACCTTCTGCATGAAAGGCAAATGCCTTACCTCCATGCTATCTCTCCCGCCCCTCTTCATTGGGTTTTCTTCATAGCTATTGAGACCTCATTGATTCTTATATTATTTCTGTTAAATTTAATCTAAAATTCTCTTGTCATCTGTTCACTTATTTAAGGGTTTTCCCATTCTTTTGTTGTTGTCTGGAGGTTTTCTGCACTTCATCCTCAAGCTCACTAATTTGGTCCTCAGCAGCTCTTACTCTGCTGCTGAGGCCTTCCAATGACTTTCATTTCATCTATCAAGTTTTTCAGTTCTGATATTTCTGTTTGTATTTTTCTCATTTCTGTTTTCATATCCTCCTGTGTTTTACTAACAGTACATTTTATTGCTTAACATCCTAAGAATTTCTGCTCTGAAATCTATTTCAGAGAGTTTACATAGGTGTTTATTACTGGTTGGTTCTGCAGGATTGCAATCTTCATCCACAAGACATGGTGGGGTTTTGCGTTGCTTTACCATGGTTCCTTTTAAGTCTCAAGAGGCTTTTCTATATCACTGTTAGTCTTTCCCCACTACAAGGAAGAACTTGGAGCTTATGTGTGTGAGAGATTATCTTGTACCTGCATTAAAGGCTTTTCTCTCTAACCTCTGTGGGTGGGCTATGAGTCTGCTTGTTCAGGCAGATCAGGTTCAGGCTGTGGACTCTCAGAATCTCAGTATTCCATGCCACAAATATGCATGTACATACCCCTATATAACTTTTTAAAGAAAAGGTTTGCTAACCTACCTCTAGAAATTTAAAAAGGTAAGTACAATTTTACTGACTGGTCAAGCAGAGTAAACAATGAAACTGTTCTTGATCTTCCTGGTAGGAATTAAGTACCTTAATAAGGAAAATAGGGGCCGGAGAGATAGCATGGAGGTAAGGCATTTGTCTTTCATGCAGAATCCCGGCATCCCATATGATCCCCTGAGCCTGCCAGGAGCAATTTCTGAGCATAGAGCCAGGAGTAACCCCTGAGTACTGCTGGGTGTGACCCAAAAACCAACATCATCATCATCATCATCATCATCATCATCATCATCATCATAATAATAATAATAATAATAATAATAATGAAAATAGGAAACTGCGGGAGACAGAGAGGTGGGATCTACCAGGAGCCAAGAAAAAGCTGTATACCATCAGTGCCATTAAGATAGCCCTTGATGAAATACTGTACCTTCTCTTCATAGCTGTTAAAGATTATCAGGAATCTTCCAGAAGGATATCCTACCCCTGGATTAATGCAATCCATCTTTCTTTGAACATGCCCCCATAGACAGCAACCCTGTCAACAACCCATGTCACTCCTGACTTACTTTATCCCTGACCTTAACAAATGAAAATAGATAAAATAGCCCCAACCCCAGTATTTCTGTAGTCAGTACTAGACTAGACAACCTCCTTCCCTTGTAAACTAGCTGTCCTTGTTCTATTAATGCTATCTATTTCAAACCCATCTCCCTAAAACTGTTCCAAAAGTTCCTTCTTGTTAAGAATGAATTACCATTTGCTTGCACTAAGCATTCATGTATGCTTTCATATATACTCTCTCATCTGAATCTTTAAATTGACATAAATTTTCATAATCATGTCACAAATAAGAAAACTGATTCTGGGACAGGAGCAATAGCACATCAGTAAGGTGTTTGCTTTGTACACCACCAACCCCAAATGAACTCCAGTTTGATTCCTGGCATCCCATATGGTCCCCCAACCCTGCCAGGAGCTATTTCTGAGCCCAGAGCCAGGAGTAACCTCTATGCACCGCTGGTGTGATCCCCCTCCCCAACAAAAAGAAACACTGATTCTAATAGGTAAACTAACTTAGATTACACAGGGCTAGAATTCGAACTAATGCTAGCATTCCCAAGTTCCATAGTCCAAGTTTTCTACCCAAGTAAAGGACAAAATGGAAAATGTCAGGAGACCTTAGTGACTACTGCATTGTTTATGTTAAAAATTTAATTATGAGGGGCCGGGCGGTGGCGCTCGAGGTAAGGTGCCTGCCTTACCTGCGCTAGCCTAGGAGACGGACCACGGTTCGATCCCCCGGCGTCCCATATGGTCCCCCAAGCCAGGAGCGACTTCTGAGCACATAGCCAGGAGTAACCCCTGAGCGTCACCGGGTGTGGCCCAAAAACCAAAAAAAAAAAAAAAAAAAAAAATTTAATTATGTTTTAATTTGTTTTATATTTAAATTACACTTATCTTTAATGTTTTTAGTTTTTTTAAACTATTTTAATTTAATATGTTTCACAAATCTTTTCACAAAGTTGGCACTCACTGATAATGCCATTTTCATTCTGTGACCCTTTAACCTACCATCCTCAAACTCTTACTGTACACCTTCTGAAAATCTACCATATCTCATTGGATAATCTATGTCCTCCCTGTCAATCTCCCAGCAAAAGACTGCTTATAATCAGTTTTTAAAACTTCATATAGTGGTTGCACCCAAAGCATATAAAATCTTGTCACAAACCTATCATCAAATACCTGGTGAAACACAGTAGTTTTGCAGAAGATAAACCTCTATAGTTATTCCTCTCTCTAGAAGCACTTTAGCAAATCATTGTCTTCTTGTAATTTTAATTGTCTAGGATTGCTAAGCTTCATTATTGCCAAAACTAGCACATTACCATACACAAATTAGATCTCTACTCTTCAACAATTCATTATTTCATAAATAAGTTTTGGTCCCCTATAAAGTCAAACATGGTGCTGAATTATGGAAAGGAAAAGTCCCTCATGGAAATTACTTAAAAAGAGAAAACATTAACCTAACATATCATTATAAACTATGTGTCAAAGAGGAAGAATAGGGAGACCTGACCTGGTGAATTCTATAAAATATTTAAGGAAATAATGCCAATTAAATTAAACTCTTTTAGGAAACATACTCTTTTTTTTTTTTTTTTTTTTTTTTTTGGTTTTTGGGTCTCACCCGGCAGTGCTCAGGGGTTACTCCTGGCTCCACGCTCAGAAGTCGCTCCTGGCAAGCACGAGGGACCATATGGGACGCCGGGATTCGAACCGATGACCTTCTGCATGAGAGGCAAACGCCTTACCTCCATGCTATCTCTCCGGCCCCTAGGAAACATACTCTTGATTTTTTTAAAAAATCCTCCACAAACTGGAGTGAGAGTGAAATTTTCACAACCTGACAAAAAAAAAAAAAAAAAGTTCACAAAAAAGCAATAACCCCTATCATGTTTGGTGGCAAGGACTCAATTTTACCTGTATGTTTAGAACAAGACAAAATATTTGCTCTCACTACTTCTACTCAATGTCTTACTAGTTTCTCATCAGCAGGATCTTAAAAATAATTAAAAACATCCAATTGAAATGAAAAAAAAAAAAGCCCTGCTTTTCTTTACAGTTGACATAATCCTATATGTAGAAAATCCTAACATTCTATACACAATGTTTTAAAAATACTATACACAAGAGGGGAAAGGGTGTAGTGGGTATGGTACTTGCCTTGCACACATCTATTCTATTTTTTATCACCAATATTCCATGTGGTTCTCCTAGTCCAGGGGTCTCAAACTCACGACCCGCGAATCGTTTGCGGCCCTCTGTACAACATTTTGTGGCCCTGCCCTAGAGGAATCTTTTTTTGTTTTGTTTTAGTTGTTTGGGTCACACTCCCCAATGTTCAAGGCTTACTACTGACTTTGCACTCAAGGATCACCCTGACTTTGCCTCCTGAGGCCCCCAGGTAAATTCAGTTTGAGACCCCTGGTAGCCCCACCAGGAGAGATCTTGTAGTGCAAATCTAGGAGCAAGCCCTGAGTACTGCCAGTTGTGACCAAAATAAACACTTTTAATACTATATACAAGAAACAAGCAGACTTAAGTAGACAAGATCAACATGTAAAAATAAATTGTGGGTCCAGAGATATTTTTGCATAAGAATAGGGCCAGAATGATAGTACACCCATAAGGCAGCCTTGCATGAGGCTAACATGGGTTTGATCCCAGGCATCCCATATGATACCCTGAGTACAGATCCAGGAGTAGTCCATGAGCATTGTAGGCTGTGGCCCTATAAATAAACACAAAAGAATAGACATAGATCATAGAAAAAAGAGTGCACAATTAAACTCTTCTTTTTGCTTTTATTTGGGGGTGGGGGGCATTATAGAAATTAGTCCTGGAATGGGGCTGGAGTGGTGGCGCAGTGGTAGTGTGTTTGCCTTGCACCTGGTTGACTTGGGACAAACCCGCAGTTAGATCCCCCAATGTCCCATATGGTCCCCCAAACCAGAAGTGATTTCTCTTTTTAATTTTAGCAAGCATTATTTTATTCTATAAAGAGCTACACACTATAAAGCACAGTATGCCTATCATTGAGGAGGCCATCATAGTACATCGATTTTGAATAATTCATAATACATAGTATATGTATAAAATATATGTATATATCGATGAAATATGAAACTTTAAACTATTTGCACACTTTTATTTATTGCTGCACTTAGTACAATAGATAATATATTGAATGACCTTAGGTGTCCAAATACAGATGAACAGATTATGAAGATGTATTATTTATACACAACAGAATACTATGCAGCTTCAAGGATCAATGAAATCAAGCAATTAGCTGCAACCTAGTTGGAATTTGAAGATGCCATGTTGAGTAAAAGTAAGCCAGAAGAAATATAAATGCAGGATGATTTACATATCTGTGATATATAGAATACTGGATGAGGAAATGTAATATACCGTATTTGCCGGCGTATAAGATGGCCCTCCAACCCATGAAAAACTTCCTAAAAGTCTTAAAAAGTAAGTTACTTCCTAAAAGTAAGAGGGGTGTGGATCACTCGGGACTGAAGCTGGAACAAGTTTCAGCATGTCGTATACCAGCATATAATATGACTCCCGACTTTTAGGAAAAAAGCCGGCAAATACGGTAGTAAGGGGGAATGCTTAAATTGTCTTTGTGGAATGTGGGAGTGCTTTAGCTATACATCTAAAGCACATCATCAATAATATTGAAAACATGAGATCTAAGATGAAGCTACTAAACTTTGTTATATGCCTGTCAAGGTGGCAGGCAGGGATTGGAGGGGTTCAGTTGGGGACAATGAACTATGGGGATCTTCCCATACTGGTGGTGGGATTGGTATTGAAATAATATATACAGGGACCAGAGAGATAGCACAGCAGTAGGGTGCTGACCTTGCACATAGCAGACCCAGGATGGATGGTGCTTTGAATCCCAGCATCCCATATGGTCCCCTGAGTCTGCCAGGAGCATTTTTTATTTGTTTCTTTGTTTAATTTTCTCGATTTCTGAGGAGTTATTTCTGAGCGAGCAAGGAACGATTTCTGAACAAAGAAATTCAAATAGAATAATAGCTGAGCATCACCAGGTGTGGCCAAAAGCCAAAAAAAAAAAAAAAGAAGGAAGGAAGGAAGGAAGGAAGGAAGGAAGGAAGGAAGGAAGGAAGGAAGGAAGGAAGGAAGGAAGGAAGGAAGGAATAGGAAGGAAGGAAGGAAGGAATAGGAAGGAAGGAAGGAAAGAAGGAAGGAAGGAATAGGAAGGAAGGAAGAAATAGGAAGGAAGGAAGGAAGGAAGGAAGGAAGGAAGGAAGGAAGGAAGGAAGGAAGGAAGGAAGGAAGGAAGGAAGGAAGGAAGGAAGGAAAAGGCAATTATTCCTGAATGGCTCAGGGGACTATATGGAATCCTGGGAATCAAACTTGGGTCACCACGTGCAAGGCAAACACCCTAACCACTGTGATATCAGTCCACACCAATTAAACTCTTCTTTTTATGGTAAATTATCATTAAAAAAATGGCAAGAGACTTGAATGAGGAAATAGTACTGGAATAATTAAACAACCATATTGAGAAAATAATCTTAAACCTATATAATAATCATGATCATAAAATTTAAATGTGAAATAAATGTGACATTTCAGACTTCATAAAAAGTAATCATTTATAGGGAACTGGAGAGATAGCATGGAGGTAAAGTGTTTGCCTTGCATGCAGAAGGTCGGTGGTTCGAATCCTGACATCCCATATGGTCCTCTGAGCCTGCTAGGAGCTATTTCTGAGTATGGAGCCAGGAGTAACCCCTGAGCGCCGTAGGGTGTGACCCAAAAACCAAAAACAAAACAAAAAAAAGTAATCATTTATCTTTCAAAAGAAACTCTTGAGAATGAAAAGACAAGTAGGAACTGAGAAAATACTTGCAAGACTGACAGAAATTTTATCCTGTGCCGGGATGGCTCAACAGATGGGAGCAATGTACTTCTGATGTTGGAGGACTGAAATTGATCCTAACACCTGATCTCATGACTGATCCCATTATCTCAAACAGATCTTGTCTCTAGCCACCAAAAACAGGAAAGAAGGAAAGGAGGGAGGCAGGGAGGGGAAAGCTCCCACAGTAGAGTTCCATATTAAACAGAAACATACTGAGAGACATCCAAGTGAGAGACAAAGAAATTCTCCAAGACTGCACTTATTTGTGGTATCTAAAAGAACACCAAACTCAAAAGATACAGAGAGCAGATGGTTGTTTGCCAGAGGTGGCAGCCAAATGTGCAGGCAACGGGTGAATGTGGGTCCGGAGAGATAGCTCTACAAAGGGCTCAGACTTTGCTCATGGCCTGGGTTTAATCTCTGGTATCAGACTGTCCCTCTGAGTGCCACGGGGAGCAACTCCCCGGCACAAAACCAAGAGTAGCAACTGTGCAACACTTGAGACTCCGGCTCAGAAAACAAACAGCGACGACAACAAATGCTTCCATCTTCAGGCACAAGTAGGGAACTCCTCTCGAGCTGGGAAACCCAGGAACTGGGCGTTTGCTACCATCAGGGAAGCGCGGGCTAACCACTGAACTCCCCGACTGCTTCTGGGTCTGTAATGTCTGCTTTCTGTTCTAAACTGCGTACTCGGGGAGGCAACGCGTTCTAGCAGCCGCAGCGCTTGCAAAAATAAAACAAACCCATGGCTGATCTCAAAGCCAACTATCGGGGGTGCGAGAGGCGACCTTCCCTCCTCTCAGCAGGCCCCATCCGCACGCCCTTTGCCCTTTGCCCTTCAACCTTAAACCCCAAGGACTCCTCCTCCTAGGACTTCGAAACGAATTCGGCTGGCTTTCTTTTTTTGTTTGTTTGGTTGGTTGGTTGGTTTGGGGGCAACGCGTTCTAGCAGCCGCAGCGCTTGCAAAAATAAAACAAACCCATGGCTGATCTCAAAGCCAACTATCGGGGGTGCGAGAGGCGACCTTCCCTCCTCTCAGCAGGCCCCATCCGCACGCCCTTTGCCCTTTGCCCTTCAACCTTAAACCCCAAGGACTCCTCCTCCTAGGACTTCGAAACGAATTCGGCTGGCTTTCTTTTTTTGTTTGTTTGGTTGGTTGGTTGGTTTGGGGGCGGGCTCGGGGGACCCTGTGGGACGCCGGGATTCGAACCGCCGTCCCTCCAGGACCGGCCACTTGCGAGGCGAACGTTAGCCCTCCCGCATCACCCCCTCTCCGGCCCCCTCGGCTGGCTTTCTAGACAAAAACCCACTTAATTGAGCCCCACTGGAGCGTCCGGGCCCGGGCATCAGCGTCAGCGTGAGCTCTCGCGAGATCTCCGCCGGAAGTGGGCGTGTGCGCTGAGTTTAGCCCCACTGGAGGCTCCGGGCCTGGGCCTCAGCGGCAGCGTGAGCTCTCGCGAGATCTCCGCCGGAAGTGGGCGTCCGCGCGAGCGGCCGAGACCCGCCTCCCCGGAAGTCGAGCGCTTTTCCCCGGCGGCGGCGACACCGGCGTTCCCGTTCTCGCAGGGGGAGCTGCTCCCGTCGCGGCCTTTCTCGCCCCGAAGCCGGGCTGCCCTCGTCGCCGTGCGGCCTAGCCCCGTGGCGCCTGCCCCGCACTCCGCCCCCCGCCGGCCCTTCTCGTCTCGGAGGCCCCGTCCCCCAGTCCGCGGCGGCCGCGGCCGGTGATGCCAAACACAGCCATGAAGAAGAAGGTGCTGCTGATGGGCAAGAGCGGCTCGGGCAAGACCAGCATGCGCTCCATCATCTTCGCCAACTACATCGCGCGCGACACGCGGCGCCTGGGCGCCACCATCGACGTGGAGCACTCGCACGTGCGCTTCCTGGGCAACCTGGTGCTGAACCTGTGGGACTGCGGCGGCCAGGACACCTTCATGGAGAACTACTTCACCAGCCAGCGCGACAACATCTTCCGCAACGTGGAGGTGCTCATCTACGTGTTCGACGTGGAGAGCCGCGAGCTGGAGAAGGACATGCACTACTACCAGTCGTGCCTGGAGGCCATCCTGCAGAACTCGCCCGACGCCAAGATCTTCTGCCTGGTGCACAAGATGGACCTGGTGCAGGAGGACCAGCGCGACCTCATCTTCAAGGAGCGCGAGGAGGACCTGCGGCGCCTGTCGCGGCCCCTGGAGTGCGCCTGCTTCCGCACCTCCATCTGGGACGAGACGCTCTACAAGGCCTGGTCCAGCATCGTCTACCAGCTCATCCCCAACGTGCAGCAGCTGGAGATGAACCTGCGGCACTTCGCGCAGATCATCGAGGCCGACGAGGTGCTGCTCTTCGAGCGCGCCACCTTCCTGGTCATCTCGCACTACCAGTGCAAGGAGCAGCGCGACGTGCACCGCTTCGAGAAGATCAGCAACATCATCAAGCAGTTCAAGCTCAGCTGCAGCAAGCTGGCCGCCTCCTTCCAGAGCATGGAGGTGCGCAACTCCAACTTCGCCGCCTTCATCGACATCTTCACCTCCAACACCTACGTCATGGTGGTCATGTCCGACCCGTCCATCCCGTCGGCCGCCACGCTCATCAACATCCGCAACGCCAGGAAACACTTTGAGAAGCTGGAGCGGGTGGACGGGCCCAAGCACAGCCTCCTGATGCGCTGAGCGCCGCCCAGAAGCTTGCTGGAGATCATGCTGAATTGCCTTTCCACTCCCTGTGTCTCTCCCCCGACCCACCCACCCCCGTTCCCCTTTCTTTTTTTTTAAGATGTATTCATTATGTCGTGTGCTTAAAAGTGGGCTTTCAAATGTGTTCAGCTGACCCCTCTGATCTCTTTTCTTCCCTCCTCCCCATTCCTTAAACTTGGACGCCACTCAGCTGTCCAGTAGAGCTTCGAGAAGGCCTTTCTGAAAAGTTGGTATGGTGTTAACACTAAAGTAGGTGGTGTGTGTGTGTGTGTGTATGTCTGTGTTGATGACCTGGTTATAATCGATATACACAGCAAAGCCTTTACAAATATCTTACTGTATTCCTTCCAAAATTGCAAAGATGGAATGTTACTATTTTATCAGCAAGGATTAAATGCATTTATAAATTCTTTTTGGCTTCAATCATGAGTAATCAGAGGTTTAAATGATCTTCAAAACAATTTGAAGGCGGTTAATAGGTAGAGCTAAAGGTTCTGATTGCCCACAAGTAATGCTTAACGATGTAGACTTCATTTCATTATGTTGGCATGCCCTAAATACCATCTTCCCTTTACCCTGCGTGGTGTTTCAGAGCAACTATGAATAGATGTACAAGCTTTACGTCTAGACTACCTGAACTTACTACCTCTCAACTAGGCATAGTACTTCATTTCATTGCTTTTTGCCTTCATAACATGTGAATAAAGGGCAGGAGCTATCCTACAGTGGATAGGTCATATATTTTGCACACATCCAACATGGGTTCAATCCCAGCATCCCAGAGTACTGCCAGGTGTGACCCCTCCCCAAAATACAAACAAAATGTGGATACTATTAGGGCCAGAGCAGTAGTACAGTAGGTAAGGTGCTTCCCTTCAACATAACCACCTGGGTTTGATCCCCAGCATCCCTAGAGCACAGCCAGGAGTAACACTGGAACAATGCCAGGTGTGGCCCAAAAACAAAAGCAGTACTACTTGTACGATGATAGTGAAAATATGGACAGCGTTTAGAAATTATGTTCTTTGTAACTATCTCTTTTCAACCCCAAGTTACTATTAATAAATCTAAGTACTTGAGCCATTAATAAATGCCAGGGTTTCTTAAGTAGTTAATGTGCTATCTTGTATTTAATCCATATAACCATAGCATAGATTACTTTTCCTAACCTACTTTCCAGTTTATTTATAACCAATGTAAGCAATAGATCTCAGCCCTGTCTTCCAAAGTTAATCATAAAAGTCATAATTTTTACATTTTAACTATGACTTTGTGTAATTCTAGTTTTACAGATGGAGGAAACTAAGAACCACGGCATTTTTTTCTTGAAAGAAAAATGTTTAATTCACTTTGAGCAATCACTTTTCCATCTTCATTAGATAATCTATCTCAATTCTCTTTTTGGTTTTTGGGCTACACCAGACAATGCTCAGGGATTACTCCTGGCGAAGCGCAGGGAATACCAGGGATCAAACTTGGGTCAAATATGTGCAAAGCAAGCACCCTACCTACTGTACTACTGTATTGCTCCAAACCCTCTAACATATTCTTCATATTATCTATTTCTGAGGCAAGATCCCAAGATATCTAGTTTGGACTGAAACGTACGGTGGGAGAAATAAGTTCAGTTCTAGCTTTCTCAGTATATATTTTTTTGGTTTTTGGGCCACACCCAGTAGTACTTGGATTACTTCTTGCTTTGCACTCAAGAATTACTTATGGCAGGTTCCAGGGGCTATCTGGATGCGCGGGCAAGAACACTACTCACTGTCCTATCACTGTTCCACCCTTAAGATAAAATTAAGTGACAGCCAAAACAACTTAGATCCAACTCCTCACCTTTCATTATAAGTGAAGCATTAGAGATGATAGAGACAACATTTCTAGGGTTTTATGTTAACTGATATTAAACCCTTTGCAACAGCAGCTACAGATAATAGAGCCCTATGTAAGGAAGGAAAAAATCTTTTCAGGTGTTAAGCTCGTTAGGGCTGTTGGTCGGAAGCTGATTGATGGAAAACCTGTATATTAATGTAGTTTTTTAATTATTTTGAGGGATTCAATAGTACTGTGGGCAAGGTTCTTGCCTTGTACATAGCTAATCCAGATTAACCCTGGAACCCGATTGGAACCCAAGATCCACCAGGAGTGATCCCTGAGCACAAAGCTAAGAGTAAATATTGAGCATCACTGGGTGTGGGTCAAAAACAAACAAAAAAAATTATTTTAAATAGCACACTTAAAATGTTCAAGATCCCTGGGCCGAAGAGATAGCATGGAGGTAAGGCGTTTGACTTTCATGCAGAAGGTCATCGGTTTGAATCCCGAAGTCCCATGTGGTCCCCTGAGCACTGCTAGATGTGACCCAAAAACCACAAAATAAAAATGTCCAAGATCCCTACCTGAATGATTAAACCACTAAATTTTAATCAGGTTGCCAATATTTTTATGTGATCATTTTATTGTTTGCAGGGCATGGTTTTGAAATTTCAAAGCCAAATGAATATTAAATGTTTATAACAACAATACATAGAACATATTTAAAATAATGCCATGAAGAACTTACAGGTATTTTGATCGGGTTTTTTTTTGTTGTTGTTGTTGTTGTTTTGATTTTTTATGTAGGAGAGGGGCACACATAAACATGCTCAGGACTTACTCCTGGTTCTTCACTTAGGGATCACTCCTAGTGTGTTTGGGGCACCATATAGAGTGCCAGGGATTGAACAAGGGTTAATAGCATGTAAGCAAGGACCTTTCGTCCTCGCAGGCATTTTTTTGGGGGGGGCCACACCTGGCGGTGCTCAGGGGTTACTCCTGGCTGTCTGCTCAGAAATAGCTCCTGGCAGGCACAGGGGACCATATGGGACACTGGGATTCGAACCAACCACCTTTGGTCCTGGATCGGCTGCTTGCAAGGCAAACGCCTCTGCCTCACAGGCATTTTAAATTTAAGTTGAGCTTAACATTCAGAGCAAAAAAGAAACTTTCACAATGTACTATGAAAGAAATTTTACTGACGCGCAGTTTTCCAAACTTGCCTGGCCTGGTATATATATCACCACCTTTTCAGAAATCACCTAGATTCCCCACATCCCACCACCAAACTAACTTCTTTAAGAAAGAACCCAGAAATGGCACAAAGCCTCTGATCTTCCCTTCCCTTCCCTTGATGGTTCAGGCCTGGGAGCTGGGGGGGTTGGGGGGTGGGTAAAGGCCCACTTTGGGGAAACATTGTTTCTGTAATATGCTTTAAAGATCATTAGCATATCTTTAATTTGAACATAGGTAAAAGTAGAAAACAAGACTTCCTGCTTTTCATTCAGATTAAAGTGACTGTAGAACATAGGTAAATATTTTAAAGGCTGTATTCTTGGAGAGTGGCCTACTTCCCAAGCTAAAATGTGCACTCTCCACTTTTGCAGACCTCCCCCACCCTTTGGGAGGCCTATGTTGTTTAGTTTTTGAGCTACACCTAGCTGTGCACAGGACTATCACTTGTGCTGCAGGAAAGGGGAGGAGAGCAATATGCAGTGTGAGGGATTAAACCCAATCTGTGCATGCAGGTCAGCTACTTTACCTTTATCTCTTGGGCCTATATTCTCTTAAGCAAGTTTCTCAATATAAAATGACTTTAAAAAATTATTGTAAGGGGGCCAGGGAGATAGCACAGCAGTAGGGCATTTGCCTTGAAAGCGGCCAACCCAAGACTGATAGTGGTTCGAATCCAATCATCCCATATGGTCCCTGTGCTGGGCAGGAGCGATTTCTGAGCAGAGAGCCAGGAGTAAGCCCTGAACGCTGCCAGGTGTGGCCCAAAAACCAAAAAAAAAAAAAAATATTTACTGTAAAGGCAAGAGATGTTCTTCAGCAGGTAGTATACCTGTATGTGTGAGGTCCTGAGTTTGAACCCTGACACCACCAAAATGGTGGTGGGGAGCATGGTAAATAAGTTTCAAAACAATTCTATTCTTATATTCATTACATTCCTCAGATGTTAACCTCAAAGATCCATTATTCCCTTTGATACTTATTCATGTTAAGTAGCATATACCTATCCTATATACTTGCCAAATTGTCCTGATATTAAGGTTTCAGACTGATACAGAAATCAATTTGCACACATTTCCCCTTTTGATAATAAAAACAAGGTATTTTGTGTGTAATTCCATCACACTGGCAAAAAAAAAATCCCAATTCTTTAATATTTGCTAAAGATAACAGACCTGAGTACAAAACAGCAGGTAAAGTGTTTGCCTTGCATGTGACCAATTTGGGTTCTATCTCTGACATCCATGTGGTCCTATGAGCAGAGTAATTCCTGAGTACAGAGCAAGGAGTAACCCTTGAGCATCACTGGGTATGGCCCAAAAACCAAAATAAAAAAAATTGTTAAAGATAGTCAACAGTCTTAAGTATGCATGTGTGGACAAATATTTACATAGATATCTATGGGAGTTTGATTAACATAACTTGAAAGACTACATACAATCATGAAAAAATTAGGGGCCAGAGTGCTGGCACAAGGGGTAAGGCATTGTCCTTGCATGCGCTGACCTAGGACAGACTTCTGATTTCCCCCAGTGTTACATATGGTCCCCCAAGCCAGGAGTGATTTCTGAGCTCATAGCCTAGAGTAATCCCTGAGCGTCACCGGGTATGGCCCAAAAACAAAACAAAAACCCAAAAATATTTGATAAAGGTAATAAAAATACATTAAACCATAAATTTTTAGGGAAAAAAACAGGACGGTTGATGTGGAAGACAGAATAAGACAAAGATGTAGGGCTGAAGCAATACTACAGTGGGAAGGGCACTGACTTGAACACAGCCAGCAGATAGGATCCCTGGTCCCTAAGCACTGCTAGAAGTAACCCTGAATACTGCTGGGTATAGCCCAAAAACAAAATGCACATTCAAAATACCACTAGATTTGGAATGTGGGTATATGGTATAAAACACCTTTTTTTTTCTTTTCAGAGTTCTGGAAGAGCCTCAACTCACGATAGAAAAAAAACTTTGTTTTGAAAGATTAATTTGACTTTTAATAAATTTGTTAAGCCATAAAAAAAGTGTTCCATAGATTGTTGAGTCTACTGAAGTTACCTTAGTCTCCATGTCAAAAAAATTTATATATGTATATATATAACCATCTTAGTTATAAGAATTAAATGAGTGTGTCAATTCTAGCAATACCCCTGGTATTTGTGAGATGCCAACAGAACATATCTACCGCCTCCCTCACATTCTAACTTTAATATTCTCTACCTTTACATGGGCTAACTTTAATTATGGACCCTTAATTTTCTTAAGGAGATGAGTGAAGTTGCTTCCCAGTAGATCTGCAGAGCAAAGTTCCCAAAAGGAATTTATAAATTAATTCACCTTATATTTTTCATTGCAAATATTTTTCTTCTCATTCCTCTCAACTTCAAACAACTCAGAGCCCAAAATGAACATAAATTACTGAGCCTATGCACTTTTATTTTTGTGTCTTGGGGGGCTACACCCAGCTGCGTTCTGGGGTCACTCCTGGCTCTGCACTCAGGAATCACTCCTGGCAGGCTCAGGAGACAGCTAATCACCCTTCCTGCTATGCTATTGCTATGTACTTTCATAGCTCTACTCTTCTTGCCAATTTGTCAAAGGAGGGCTAGTCCTCCTTCTGATTGGTTGAGGGATGGGCTCAGTGATATTGCTTGTATCTTCAATGTGTAAAAAATCCTGAACAAATAACTAAGCAGCACTCTTTCTGTCTCAGAGTTCTGTAAGTTCCATCACCAATATGTGCTCAACTCCTGCTGTTTCTCCAATGTGGATGCCTTAAAACAGCTGATAAGTTGTTACTTAGTCAGCAAACATGTCAGAGTGAAAAAAGATACTATCAGATTTTCATTTAGTCACAGGCATCCCACTCCACCAATCTTATCATGTATATACTACTTCGAAGAGGTTTTATGACATATTAATAAAAACAGGGTCAATTCCACTAATCTATAAACCACCTTAATCCATTTTCTCAAGTTATTTTTAGGTAAACTAGAAGACTGATGGATTTATTTATTTTAGTTTTGGTTTCTGGGGTGCTAAGAGAGTAGTATATAATGAGAGGGATCAAACCTGGGTCAGCTTACTGCAAGACAAGTTCCTTATTCACTATACTATTACTCTAGATCGCCATGTACTATATTTCCAGCCCCTTCCCCACTTTTAAGAAGGTAACGATAAAAATTGCATAACCCTTTCCCAAAAATGGCACCCCTTCCAAAAGAAATAAACACAGGCTAATTAATCTATAATTTATTTTCTCAAATATAAAATAAGAGTTAAATTCCAAGTCTAAATTAGACAATATAATGTTATACACCCACTGAATGAACTTAAAGTTTGACAATGTTTCTTAAAAGTATCTAGGGGGGCCCGGAGAGTTAGCACAGCGGCGTTTGCCTTGCAAGCAGCCGATCCAGGACCAAAGGTGGTTGGTTCAAATCCCGGTGTCCCATATGGTCCCCCGTGCCTGCCAGAAGCTATTTCTGAGCAGACAGCCAGGAGTAAACCCTGAGCAACGCCGGGTGTGACCCAAAAACCAAAAACCAAAAAAAAAAAAAAAAAAGTATCTAGGGGCCGGAGAGATAGCATGGAGGTAAGGCATTTGCCTTTCATGCAGAAGGTCATTGGTTCTAATCCTGGCATCCCATATGGTCCCCCGAGCCTGCCAGGAGCGATTTCTGAGCCTGGAGCCAGGAGTAATCCCTGAGTGCTGACAGGCAAACACCCAAAAAAAAAAAAAAAAAAAAAATTAGCTTCAAAAGTATCTAGTCATTTTTTTATTTCTCTTAAATTTATCACCTTCAAGTTTACACCTATCCCCTACACTTTCAAACATCACTTGTAGGATTATCTTACTTGAATTATGCTTTAGAGCATTCACAAACTTTGTCATCTTGACTACACATCTTAAAAACACTATTTTTCTCATTTTTTAGTATGACGTTCTATAAAGAAACAATAAAATCTGCACATTTCCCTAAAATGGAATATCAGTAGATTCAATGACTATGTTAACCTCTTAATAAAAGTACATCAAAATATCCATGTTAATAGAAATGATAATAAACTACTATTCACCACTGACTTCAGGCTTAAAGGATGATTCAAAAAATCAAATGGCTTCAAGTAACTTGATGTCTTTCTAAATGCTTCACATTTAAATTCCATATTAATATACAAGAAAATCCAACATACCTTACTTACCTAAAAATATTAAGAGGCTAAGAGACATTTAGAATTTTGCTTGAAAAAGTTACATTTACAACATTTATTTAAGTTATAAGTAAGTTTTATCCTGTGACATTGCTTTAATTCAAGTGCATCACAGTCCAATTAGTTAGGTTTCTATTTCATCCTATCAAGTCCGATGAGGATCGCCTCCATCAAGGATTTTGTTCTGGATTTCTTCTTCTGCAAAAAAAAAAATATTTTTAGAAAAAGAAAAGCAAATATTACAAGAAAACTATCAATTGGAAAGACTCCATGTAGTAGCAAACTTCATTTTCTAAAAAGTCCAATGAAAATATTTACATATGATAATTATTATTCTTTTGAAAAAAATTTCCTCCAGATAATATGCATCTCATAATACTTTACAATATAAAAGCATTCAATTATCATGGACCAGTGGTCCTCAAACTATGGCCTGCGGGCCACATATTGTATTTGTATCTGTTTTGTTTCTTCATTGCAAAATAAGATATATGCAGTGTGCATAAGAATTTGTTCATAAGTTTTGTTTTTACTATAGTCAGACCCTCCAATGGTCTGAGGGACAGTGAACTGGCCCCCTGTTTAAAAAGTTTGAGGACCCTGTCATGGACAAATTAGAGTGGTACAAAATAAATCTGTATCATCAGATCTGTATTTGTTCTAGCATACTTTAAGTTTTTTTAACTCTTCATGCAAATATTTTCCAAATACATACAAATGTAAAAAGAACTGCAATGGGGGCTGGGAAGGTGGCGCTAGAGGTAAGGTGTCTACCTTGCAAGCGCTAGCGTAGGATGGACCACGGTTCGATCCCCCGGCATCCCATATGGTCCCCCCAAGCCAGGGGCGATTTCTGAGGGCATAGCCAGGAGTAACCCCTGAGCGTCAAATGGGTGTGGCCCAAAAACCAAAAAAAAAAAAAAAAAAAGAACTGCAATGGCTAGATATAGTATACCACGCCTTATATTCTGCTGATCCAGGTTCAATTTCAAGCACTATATATGATTCTCTGAGCACAAAAACCACAGTAAACATAGCTGGGTATGCCCCACCCCCAAAAAAGATTACAATTAACCCAATATCCATATCAACTTTATTATTTCTTTTTTTTTTTTTGGTCTTTCAGGCCACATCCGTTTGATACTCAGGGGTTACTTCTGGCTAAGCACTTAGAAATTGCCCCTGGCTTGGGGGAACCATATGGGTCACCAGGGAATCGAACCACGGTCCTTCCTTGGCTAGCGCTTGCAAGGCAGACACCTTACCTCTAGCGCCACCTCACCGGCCCTTTTATTATTAATTTCTATCAACTGAATGGTGTTCCCTAAAAAATGCTTCCTCCAAGATTCTAGCCACAGTGCCTCAGAATGTGACTTTACTTGGAAACGAAGTCAATGCAGCTATTATCTTTATATTAAGGCGCTATGAATAGTCTGACTCCATAGTCTACAAGATTTTATAAACTAGAGGCACAACAGAAAATGCAATGTGACAACAATGGCAGAGATTGCAGGTGATGCCACTATAGTCAAAGACTATGAGATTACCACAAGGGTTGAGAAGGATTTTCCTCTTTGATTTCAGATTCTAGCCTCCATAACTGATCTCAGAAAGAATTCATTTTGGGCTGCAGAAGTAGTACAATGGCTAAGGCTTTTTTCTTGCATGCATCTAACCCAAATGCAATCCCAATCACCCCATAGTGTCCCCAAGCCAGCCAGGAGTAACCTTAGTGCAGAACAAGAAGTCCCAAGCACAGCTCAGTGTGGCCCCAAAACAAACTAAAACAATCTAAGTCATCTGATCAATTTGTAGTTTCTATTATATTAAAATACTTATCTACTTTATTTTTTCACACTGTCCAAATTTATTTCAAAACAGATCACATATAATATTACAAGAATGTGAGCGGAATGAAGACAGTGGGGGGGGGGGGTTTACCTTGCATGTGGTGGACCCGGATTCGATCCCCAGCATCCCATATGGTCCCCCAAGCCTGCCAGGAGTGATTCCTGAGCCAGGAATAACCTGAGCACACCAGATGTGGCCCAACGCCCCCACCCCCCAATTACAATGTTATCTGAAATGCTTCTCAACCTTTAAACCTATCTTTCATTGATTTTAACAAAAATCTAGACAAGATTCACTTTAAGTATTGAGTGGATTGGGGGGGGGGGGGTGAGGGGGAGTCACACCCAGTGGTGCTCAAAACTTACTCCTGATTCTGCTCAGGGATCTCTCCTGGCAGGGCTCAGGGGATTATATGAGATGCTGGAGATCAAACCATATGCAAGGTAAGTGGCCTACCTGCTGAACCAAAACTCTAGCTCCTTACTTTCAATATTGTATATTACAAAAATTTTTTTCCATTTTTTGTTTTCTATCCTTGTTCATATTGCTGTAAACTACATAAACATCATAACAGGTTAAGTGGTGGTTCGTTCTATTCTAATTGAAGAAGCATCATATAAGGAGGAAAAGTGATATGCGTGAGTTTCAGTAACAGTACTGCAAAGCACAGAGACTAAGAACAAAATAAGGGGCCAGAGGGGAGAGAGATGGGGGGAGAGAAAAGGGAAGAGAGAGATAATGGGGGAAGGTGTATGCCATAGTGCCAGGGTGGGGTGAAGGAGGAAAACTACACTGTACATTGGCAGAAAATGTGTACTTGAGAAGGGATGGGCAAAACATTAACTAAAATTCAATTTAAAGAAATTAAGAAGAAAAAAAGCATCATGTTGCTATCTAATAAAGATCATGTAATAACTGCTGTGTACTATTTTTGTTTGTGGGCCAGACCCGGCAGTGTTCAGGGGATACTCCTGGCTCTGTGCTCAGAAATCACTCCTGGCAGGCTTGGGGGACCATATGGGATGCCAGGGATTAATCCCAGGTCCATCCTGGGTCAGCCACGTGCAAGGCAAACGCCCTACCGCTGTGCTATCTCTCCGGCCCCCTGTGTACTATTTTTGTGAGAATAAGAGAAAACTTCATGGGCCCGGAGAGATAGCACAGCGGTGTTTGCCTTGCAAGCAGCCGATCCAGGACCAAACAAAGGTGGTTGGTTCGAATCCCGGTGTCCCATATGGTCCCCCATGCCTACCAGGAGCTATTTCTGAGCAGACAGCCAGGAGTAACCCCTGAGCACCACCGGGTGTGGCCCAAAAACAAAAACAAAAACAAAAAAAGAGAAAACTTCAACAGGTCAATATGCACATATCTAGTTAATTCTTACCTTCTAAATTATACAGTTCATCAAGACTACATGGAATTGTAGACCTCCATCTCTGCTCCACTGGAGAAAATTTGATCAGTGGTGAAAGAGACCGTTTTCTTTCACCAAAGGACATACGTAAAGAAGGTTTTGTATAGTCAATATGCAAATCTTGAGTGTCCAAAGTGTTAACCTTATTACTTGTTTGTATATTTGGAAAAGTAGGATTCATTTCTAATTTGTGTCTTTCAAGTGTTTCTAGGTTAAAAGGGGAAGTTTCTTCCGTATTAGACAGATATTTTCTACTGCATATTGCCTGAAAACTGAAGTCTGATTCCGGTGTAGTCCGTCCTTCACCCACAGCATCTTTGGGGAAAATGTTGCTGGGCACAGGACTATTTGGATCCAATTGAAAACTGGCCCTTGTACTGCTGAAGCTGTTAAAACTTACATTATCTAATTCTTCTGGGAAAGTCTCATGTAATATGCCCAAATCAGTATCTCTTAAACTGGAACTAATTCCACGTGATATTTGAAAAGAGTCCGATAACACAGATTTATGCATGGAAGGTTCTTGATAAGCTTGTGAGCAATCTAATATTTTATCATACTCCCCTTCACAGCTACCTATCTCATCTTTCCTACTGCCCACAGCAGGGGAAAATGGCTGAGTCTGGCTAGTTTCTGATTGTTTGTTCTGTGAAACTGAACAATTCAAATCTTGCTTGTCCATGTTTTTCTTGTTTAGCAAATCTGATTCATTTGATGTTGCTGATTGATTTATGTAACTGGTCACCTGTTTCTGAGGCACACTCTTGAGGCAATCTGAAACAACTCTTTCTTCACACAAATGAGATTGGCTAGTGTTTGATACAGTGGTCTCTGAGAAAAAACTAGCCACGCTAAATTCTTTTGGAGTATGTAACACTGGTGAGGACTCTGGCAACAATTTTCCATGTTGTTCAGTATCCTCTTGAAGTGATTCTGTACTTCCATTATTGTCCATTTCAACAGCCTTTCTCCAGGAGGTCCTAATTTCACTTACTAATTAAGAAAAGAAAAACATAATTATTAATATTCCCAAGCAGTGAATGCAATTAAATATTTTGTTGCTATTGCAAAGAGGTATGTTACATATATGTAACAATATGTGTCACATATATATTAGCTAGGATATGGTACATAGATAACTCCCTTAAATGGCAAGTCTCTACTACACACCCAAATTCAACATCAAAGGATTCCATCTCCAGCTAATCACATAATGCATAAAAAAAAAAATGCAAAAGATGCTCTTCAAGTACATTCACACAGCAAAGAAATCATTCTCAGAAGGTTTATTTTATTGGTTATAATATATACAGCTCAGCTGTAAAGCATATGCCCTATATGTATGACACTGGACTTTGAGAAAAGAGAAAGGACGGGGGAGGGAGGGAGGAACCAAGGAATCAAGCATCTTCAACTTACTCAAGTTTTCTGGAGTTCGGGGAATTTGTTTCCTTGTTAAGAATGGGTTAGAAACTAGAGAATCAATTAGCTCCTCTAATTTTATTTCTCTTCCTTCAGAGGATTGTGGTGAATCAGATAACACTGTCTTGACAACCTAAAATAAGAGCAAAAGTAATGTAACATTATCCAGACCACTGCTAGAATAGGATTTGATAAGAAAAATATGTACTTCAATCAACAGCTCTTCCCATAGCAGATGACACCAAAATGGTTGGTTCAATGATGTAGATCATTGACCTCTACGTAGCCTATATAGACATTATGCTGGTGAAACCAAATACAAAATGGTTTCCTTCAAATTCCTTCAAAATAAAATGGATGACCTATTTTAAAGAAAAGTTAAGGATCTTTGTATTTGTGATGATTTGAAAGTAGTTCTGACAGCTTAGTAACCTAAGATGTTATCAACCACATTCATAAACTTGACAACTCTATATTTAATAAAATAATTTTTTTAAATTTAGGCACTATGATTCATAATATTAGAATGTTAATATTAATATTTGCACATTGATATTATTCAATGTTGCAGAGTTGCTAGACCATATACCAGTCTCAGAGTCCCTCTACAACTCTGTAGGAAAATGACTAATTTTAAAGAAAGGAGATTCTTAATTACCGTATTTTCCGGCATATAAAACGACGTTTGAAACAAAAAAAAGTCAACAGAAAATCGGGGGTCATATTATACACCAAGTATATCCTGAAAAATGTTTCAATATGCCGCTAAACGAAACAAAAAAAAAATATCAGGCTGCAGAGTTTCTAAATCTCTTTCTTGAGGGCTCCCAAACAGTACTCAGGAGATCTGGGGGCCACTTCTGGCAAAACCCAGCTAACCGTGTTGGTGGTTCAGTGCTAGGATCCGAGGATGGGGTGTTGTTTGGTTCATGTAGTGGGGGAGATTAACTGACGCCACCAGGGAATTGCCAGAAAAGCTGCCTATGATAAGGGACCAATCACTGCAAGGCTGCTTGGACCGCCTCTCTAACTCAGCCAATCCAAGCAGGCTTTTTAATGCATGCAAATTAGACAATGTCCTGGACCCGAATCTACACTGTAAAAAGCCTGCTCAGATTGGCCAGAGTCAGAGAGGAAGTCTATTACAGTATAACCTTTGAACCTTTGCTTGTTGTGATTGGCTCACTGTGGTACATACAGTTGCAGCATAGGAACATTCTGTCTGATACAGCGAATATAGGCCTAAACCTATGGGGTTTTTTTGGTTTTTGGGCCACACCTGGCACTGCTCAGGGGTTACTCCTGGCTGTCTGCTCAGAAATAGCTCCTGGCAGGCACGGGGGACCATATGGGACACCGGGATTCAAACCAACCACCTTTGGTCCTGGATCGGCTGCTTACAAGGCAAACACTGCTGTGCTATCTCTCCAGGCCCTAAATCTATGTATTAACTGCAAAATTAGGGGGTCGTCTTATACGCTGGAAAATACGGTATAATTTAGAGGACAATTCTGCTAGCAAAGAGAATACTTTTTTTTTTTTGAGGGGGAAGACACACCCAGTGGGTACTCAAGGATCATTCTCGGTAATGCTTAAGGTACCATACAGAGCATTAAATCTAGGTTGGCAACATGCAAGGCAAGTGCCTTGCTCTATACTATCTCTCTATACTATCTGACTCCTGGAATCCTTTCTGAAAACAAAGGTTTCTGCAACAAACTTCTTTACGAGATATAAAGTAATAAGACATAGGGGAAACACATTCTAAAACTAAGGTAGATAGGTTCCCACTAAACCACTAGGTACCTTATTTAAGTTAAGGGCCCTAGCCCTTACTAGATAATTTCTGACTCAGGCTCCATTTAGTCATGCAGGTATCTTTGCAGCCAACAAACTCCTGATCCCACACATTCCCTGAGAAGTCAGGCCACAGCGCCAAAAAGGGAAAAGCAGCTGCAACCCAAACATGAGAGAGAGAGGAGGGATCCACCTGTACTAACGGTTAATGACAAAAGTTTTAGAAGAAACCCCGAATGGGCCAGAGAGAGAGCACAGCAATAGGGCATTTGCCTGTGTGATGCCGACCCTGGATGGACCCGGGTTCGATTCCAGGCATCCCATACGGTTCCCCAAGCCTGCCAGGAGCGATTTCAAAGTGCAGAGAAAGTAACTCCTGTGTGCTGCCAGGTGTGACAAAACAAGCAAACAAACAAAAAAAGAAACCCAAACACAAAAGATCAGCCTATTCTCCCAGATAAGGATTTCAAAGCAAAATAAGACAGCTGCACTGAACTGAAGACAACAGAAGAGAATTCTAACAAAGATAGAAAGTAAAAAAAAAAAAAAAAGATAGAAAGTATAGAAAAATTCCTATTACGAATTGCTGATCAAAAGGGCATAGCAGAACTTAAAAAAAAAAATGAGATAGAGTCAGAGAAATGGTACTGAGGTTAAGGCATTTGCTTGCACAGAGCAGATCCTGGTTTGATATATGGTACAACTTTTGTTCCCAGAGCACCACCAGGAGTGACCACTGAGTATAGAGCCAGAAGACCTAATCATAACTGAGTATGGCCTAAAGCCCAAAAGTTTAACTAATTTTTTTTCAAAGGGAGATAAGCAGTTATATGATAAAAACAAAGAATCAGCATTCTAGAATAAAAAGATGCATGAAGCCATCCAAAAAAGGAAAGACTTTTTGTTTTGTTTTGTTTCTGGATTTGGAGCTTTGCCTTCAAAAATCACTTCAGCATGCATGATGAAACATTTGCGATGCCAGCAATCAAACCCGAGCTGGCTACATGCAAAGCAAACACCCTACTTGCTGTGCTATCGCTCCATAACCTCCCCAAACTTTTTTGTTTGTTTTGTTTTGGGGTCACACCCAGGAGCGCTCAGGGGTTACTCCTGGCTCTCCGCTCAGAAATCACTCCTGGCAGGCTCGAGGGACCATATGGGATGCCAGGATTCGAACCACTGTCCTTCTGCACGCAAGGCAAATGCCCCTCCCAAATTTCTTAATTAAAGAAAATACTGGGGCCAGAGTGATAGCACAATGGTAGGGCATTTGCCTAGCATGCTGGTGACCTAGGACAGACCCGGGTTCGATCCCCAGCATCCCATATAGTTCCCTGAGCCTGCCAGAAGTGATCTCTGAACATAGCTGGATGTGGCCCAAATACAAACAAACAATAAAAAAAAGTTCCAATTAGGGGCTGGAGAGATAATTCAGCAAGTATGTCATTTGCCTGGCACATAGCTGACCCAGGTTCAATCTCCCGGCACCACATATGGTTCCCTAAGGAGTAAGGCCTAAATAAACCAGATATAAGGTCAAAAAAGAAGAAAAAATTGCTCTATATTAATATAATTTTCACATATATAAAAAAATACAAAATTAAAATTTGACACTCTCTCTCTTTTGGGGAGGAGTTGGGGAGTCACACCTGGTAGCGCTCGGTTACCTTGGCTCTGCACTCAAAAATTGCTCCTGGCAGGCTCAAGGGACCATATGGGATGCCAGGACTCGAACCACCGTCCGTCCTGGATCGGCTGCATGCAAGGCAAATGCTCTACTGCTGTACTATCTATCTCTCCAGCCCCCTTAAACCTGACTTTTTTTTTTTTTTTTGGTTTTTGAGCCACACCCGGCGGTGCTCAGGGGTTACTCCTGGCAGGCACGGGGGACCATATGGGACAACGGGATTTGAACCAACCACCTTAGGTCCTGGATCGGCTGCTTGCAAGGCAAACACTGCTGTGCTATCTCTCCGGGCCCTGACTCTTAAAAAATAAACTTTCTAGGGGCCAGAGCAGTGGCACAAGTGGTAAAGTATTTGCCTTGCACATGGCTAACCTAGGACGGACTGTGGTTCAATCCCCGGCGTCCCATATGGTTCTCCAACCCAGAAGTAATTTCTAAGTGCATAGCCAGGAGTAACCCCTGGGTGTGGCCAAAAAAACCTAAATAAATAAATAAACAAATAAATAAATACTTTCTATAATTAAATGATCTCCACTTATCTCGCCCCAAAATAAAGGGCTTCTTGAAATCCAAACACCAAATATAAAAGAAAACAAAAAAATCTCACTGTATTTTCAGAGCTTTACGAGACTGTTTAGGTTTATTTGTGTTTTTTTTTTTGTGGGGAAGGAGGGCCACATTCAGATGTGCTCCTGGCTCTGTGTCAAGAGAACGTTTGTAGTAACATTCTCATCTGGGCCCGGCAGAATAGGTCCCACAAAAAGGGTGTGCCATCAATAAGGTACAAACCAGAAATTACACTATTTTTGCCTTATTTTTTTGTTTTGTTTGTTTTTGGGCCACACCCGGTAACACTCAGGGGTTACTCCTGGCTATGTGCTCAGAAGTTGCTCCTGGCTTGGGGGACCATATGGGACACCGGGGGATCGAACCTCGGTCCGTCCAAGGCTAGCTCAGGCAAGGCAGGCACCTTACCTTTAGCGCCACCGCCCGGCCCCTATTTTTGCCTTAGACACAGAAGGACGGTGGTTCAAGTCCCGGCATCCCATATGGTCCCCCGAGCCTGCCAGGAGCAATTTCTGAGCATAGAGCCAGGAGTAACCCTTGAGCGCTGCTGGGTGTGACCCAAAAACCAAAAACCAAAAAAAAAAAAAAAAAAAAAAGGAAATCAACTGCACTGTCAAATTAAATTAAATAACTGACTGTACTTATCTAATAACCCAAATACCAATGAGAAAATAAAACAGAATTTCAGCATACTTATGTAATCTTTTTTCTAACCTCTTCTACCAGATGATCTTGTTCTTTTTGAAATGGATCACATTTTTTAGCTGGCAGAGAACCTCCAAAAGTACTACTCTCTATAGTCTTTACAGTATTTAATGACAGAGAGTCTTCCTCTTCAAATTCTGGTGTACTCTTAGAAATGGTTTCATTTTTCTCTCTAGGAATGCTTATTTTCATGTCCTAAAAAAATAGAAAGCAGTATTATATTTACATGTTAACATTATTATAAAAAAACAATAGTAAGGGGCTAGAGCAATAGGACAGTGGATAGAGCTGGGTTCCATCTCCAGCATCTCACATGATCCCCGAAGCCCACCAGAAGTGATCCTGAGTGCAGAGCCAGGAGTAACCCCTAGGCATTGCTGGGTGTGATCCAAAACACAAAATAAATAAATAAATAATAAAAAGGATATTAGTTAACATTACTATAAAAATATAGTTCAATATGCTACAGAAGCCATATCAAATATATATAAAGAAATGGTACGGGGCCAGAGAGATAGCATGGAGGTAAGGCATTTGCCTTGCATACAGAAGGATGGTGGTTCGAATCCCATGCCTGCCAGGGGCGATTTCTGAGCATAGAGCCAGGAGTAACCCCTGGGCGCTGTCGGGCATGACCCAAAAACAAAAAACAAAAAACAGCGAAAAAAAAAAAAAGAAACGATACATAATGTTCAGGTATTGGAAAAAGCAAAAATAGAAATTAAAATAATATCACAGATTAGTATAGGGAATAAACAAAAAATGCTTTAGAACATACCGTTTCAAGTAGTTTAGTGCTACTTCTATCTGATGATGAAGCTGGTTGCAAGAAAGAATCAGAACTAAAATGAAAAAAGATAAATGTAAGTAAAAATAATTTTATCAGGGGCCAGAAAGACAATATAGCAGGTAAGGTACTTGCTTTGCACACAGCCATCCTGGGTTGGATCCCCAGCATTCCATATGGTCCCCCCACAAGCAGCCCAAGGAGTGACTCCTAAGTACAAAGCCAGAAATAACCCCTCATCATTCAGTGTAGCCCCCACCCCCAACCCCCTAAACCTGTATTTAGAGAAAAGAAAATAGTATTTAAAAAACTGTCTGCCCCGTATCTGTCCGTTACGATTTCACTCAATTCGTCCCGGTCATCAAAAGGCAGTTTGTTTTAGGGAGGCATAGTGACAATCAGAGCACTAACTTCAGCCCAATTTGTGTATCAGCCTCCCAAATCATGAACATTTTCTTCATACATTATATTGTTTGTAGCAATTTTTTCAAGGGTGAATGACTTAATAAGCACTGAAAAACTTGAAAAAGAATTGCATATTACAATGGTCTCAGACTTCAAATTACAGAATCTTATTGTAGCAGACACTTAATTTTGTAAGATTTTTTCCCTGTATTTCAGTTCCAAAATCAATGACTCATACTGAATCTCGTGCTCTATAGTAAATACTAAACACTTTACATTCAGTACAACAATGAATATTCAGTTTATTTACTGCATTTTAAATATAGTATTCCTGAGATTGAGAAATAATATAGCAGAGAGAGAGCTTGCCTTTGCATGCAGCTAATGTGGGCCCCTGTCATCACATCGTTTTTTAAGTAATCTGCGAGCTCAGAGCCAGGAATAAGTGCTGCGTACCACAAGGTAAGGCCCAAAATAAATACAATATTCCGTAAACTCTTAATCCTTTCCCCTTTGGATAAAGATGAAAAACATGGACATTTTTTCCATTTTAATTATTAGATATCAAATTTTTAATCCTTCAAAGTAATAGTAACTCTACTTATCTTTTTTGGTATATTTTTGTTTTGGGGACACACCTGGCTATGCTCAGGGCTCACACTGCACTAAGAAATTACTGAGTGATTTCCTGCTGGTGAATTTTCCTGAGTGAATTATTGCTGGTTTAGGATATTGTATAGAATGCTGAGGATTGAACCTTGGTCAGTCACACTCAAGGCCCGCCTGCTGCACTGGCTCTTCAGTCATTTCATTTCCTCCTCTAAAGAGATTTCAAATGCAATCGTTGCTTCGGTATGCTCAGTGGCCTAAAGCTTTCTACTCCGGGTACAAAAGGTAAGATTAGCAGAGACCACTTTTAATATCAAGCAGTGCTCAATGCCAGCAACTTGCAGTACAAATTTGAACAAAAAGTACAAAACTAACAACATGGTTAAATCACACTGGTGAAGGGTGGTGTACATTCTATGATTAAAACACAATTATGAACATTTCTATAACTACGGTGCTTAAATACATTTAAAATGTAAAAGTAAAATTAAAAACCACTTTCTATAAAAGCAAATAAGCTTTTGAAAACTTGTCTGAAGGTCATTGGTCCTCTCTGGAATTCTCATCTACAGATCAAACAACTCAAAACAATCAACTGAATCTAACCTAGATGTGAAAGTTAAAGGACAAATTATACACTGCAGTTTAATCATTTTTCCAAAAATTTAAGAAAAATTCTGAAGCTCTGAAGCACAGTCAGCAATCTAGGGACCGAAGGCCTGGATGAGCTCCTTGAGATTAGAGGTTGTTCAAAGAAAAGCCAGTCTCCACAGTTAACACAGTACCTGGCACTTGGCAATGCAGTTTATATTTGTAACTGACTAGCTGAATCTTCTAGTCAGTGAATTTAACTAGAAGATGAGGTTCTATAATACCACCAAAATTTCCTATCTGAATCATAGCTGCAGAACCTATTCAGAGAAAAATAAAGATGTTTTGTATCTCCTTTCTCTCATTTCTAAATTAGCAACATGCTGTTAGCCCAGGTAAGATTTCAGTCCCAGAAATTCTAAAACAACTCTGACTCATTCTTTTCTCTCAATCAAGTCTAAAATGAGCCTAAGAAATCCTCCTACCTCTAACAGCTAAAAAGTAAAAGGTGTTTGATTTCATGGTACTGTATTTCAAGAAAAGAACATTTGCAAAAGAAACGACTGACCAACATTTGTAATTTAAAACATTTAAAAACATCTCTGATCCTGCCAGGAGCGATTTCTGAGCTTAGAGCCAGGAGTAACCCCTGAGCATTGCCGGGTGTGACCCTCAAAAAAAAAAAAAAAAAAAAAAAAAAAACGAACAAAAAAAAATCTGTGGGGCCGAAGAGATAGTACAACAGTAGGGTGTTTGCCTTGCACAGGGCTGACCCAGGATGGACCTAGGTTCAATTCCCAGCATCCCATATGATCCTTGAAGCTGGCAGAAGCGACTTCAGAGCACAGAGCCAGGAGTAATCCCTGAGCACCGCCAGGTGTTGCCCAAAAACCAAAATAAATAAAATAAAATAAAATAAATAAAAACATCTGTAAGTGTCTGCCCAGAGGCAGGCAGGGGAAGTGTGGGAAGGATATTAGGGACACTGGTGCCAGGACTGAAACCCAGCCATGAACAATTTTGTAACCGAGGTGCTTAAATAAAGTAATAACTGTTTGTAAAACAATTAATTCTGGGTCATTTAAGTGAAAACTGGCAGTATCTTGAGTAAGAATATACATGTACTAAAAAGGCCATATATTGAGCAAACATACATATATGTACTGGAAAAAATGACATTTATACTATAGCATGTGAAAAAAACTTTTTGTTGTTGTTTCTGGGTCACACCCTGTGACGCTCAAGGGATACCCCTGGCTATATGCTCAGAAATTGTTCCAAGCTTGGGAGACCATAAGGGATGCCAGGGGATCAAACCACAGTCCTTCCTAGGTTAGTGTCATACAAGGCATACACCCTACCACTTGCCCACTGCTCCGGCCCCTTGAATGAATTTTTTTTTTTTTTTTGGATGAATTCTAATGACATGGATCTATCACTAAAATATTTATTCTATATCAAAATACATTATAATCGGGGCCGGCGAGGTGGCGCTAGAGGTAAGGTGTCTGCCTTGCAAGCGCTAGCCAAGGAAGAACCCGTGGTTCGATCCCCCGGCGTCCCATATGGTCCCCCCAAGCTAGGGTCAATTTCTGAGTGCTTAGCCAGGAGTAACCCCTGAGCATCAAACGGGTATGGCCCAAAAAAGCCAAAAAAATAAAATACATTATAGTTTTCAAATATAGAAAATGCTAAAATATTATTTTAAAACCCTACATATTTCTATTATCACCAATCTCTGGCAAGTTTGTATAACTCAAGAATTTTGCCTTCTCCAGAAATACTATGTAATCAGAAAATGGATTATATGTAACTGCTACGGATTTCTTTCTTTTCTAGTCCCTGAAACTACATAGGCCATGTGAGCACCTCCAGGAGTAATCCCCAAGCAGAGTCAGCAGGAGTAACTCTGAGCACTACTGAGTGTGTCTTACCACCAACACAAAACAAACCAAAATGTGAAAAAATTAGGTTCTTCTTAGAAGTCTTTCATTGAAAACTCCTAAGGGGCCGGAGAGCTAGCACGAGGTAAGGCATTTGCCCTGCATGCAGAAGGACGGTGCTTAAATTAAATACTTATTTTATTTTATTAAAATAAATGTATTAATAAAAAATAAAATAAAATAAAAATAAAAACAATGGAAAGTATAAAAAAAAAAGAGAAGATGAGATAAACAGAAACTTCCTCAAAGAAGAATATAGGTCAAAAGGTAGATGAAGGGGCCACAGAGATAGCATGGAGGACGTTAGTTCAAATCCTGGCATCCCATATGGTCCCCTGAGCGGGCCAGGAGTGATTTCTGAGCTACAGCCAGGAGTAACCCCTGAAAGCTGCCAGGTGTGACCCAAAAACCCAAAAAAAAAAAAAAAAAAAGGGCAGATGAAAAAATGATCCATGTCATTATCAAGGAGATGCAAATCAAAAACAATAATGAGAATATCTCATACCACATAGACTGGTATATATCAAAAAGAATAAAAACAACCAGTACAGTGCAGACGTGAGGAGAAAGGGATTCTCATTCACTGCTAGTAGGAATGGTCCAATCTTTCTGCAAAACAATATGGATATAACCAAAAAAACTAAAAACTGAACTTCCATATGACCCAGCAATACTCTTCCTAGGAATATACCCTGGGGCCCAAAACACAATGCAGAAAAGCCCTCTACACTCTATGTTCATTGCAGCACTAGTCACAGAATTCACTAAGCCAAAAAAAACCCCAAGTGTATACACTGGAATAATATGCAATGGAATACTACGCAACCATCGGGAAAATGAAGTTAAAAATTTTGCTTTTACATATATGGATATGGAAAGTATTATGTTGAGCAAAGTGAGTCAGAGGGAAAGATACAGAGATAGGTTGCACTCATTTGTGAATATAGCAGAAAAGAGGATAGCATGATAATAGGATACAGAGACAGAGACAACTGAAGTGCCAGAAGGACCGGTCCATGACAGGAAGCTTGCCATAAATAGCAGGAAAGTTCAATTAAGGCAGGAAAAGTACCACTATGGCAATGATAGCCAGGAATAATCACTTGGGAAGCAAAGTGGGTGCTGAGAGAAGATAGAAAGTCCTTCCGTAACAATATTGCAAACTACAGTGAGAGAGAGGAGAGAGAGGAGAGAGAGAGAGAGAGAGAGAGAGAGAGAGAGAGAGAGAGAGAGAGAGAGAGAGAGAGAGGAGAGAGAAAGAGGAGAGAGAGAGAGAGAGAGAGAGAGAGAGAGAGAGAGAGAGAGAGAGAGAGAGAGAGAGAAAAGATGGGGGGCAATGTCTGCCACAGAGGAAAACTGGGAATATTAGTGGCAGGAAAGATGGGAAAGAAACTGGAGACATTGGTGCCAGAAAACATGCACTGATGAAAGATGTTGGACACTGCATGACTGAAACTCAGTCATGAACAACTTTGTAACTGTGTGTCTCACAGTTGATTCAATTAAATAATTACTTTAAAAAAATTTTCTTCTAAATTTCAGTGCATCAGAAATAATGACTGTTTAAAATGTGCATTTAACTGGGCCTGGAGAGATAGCACAGCGGTGTTTGCCTTGCAAGCAGCCGATCCAGGACCTAAGGTGGTTGGTTCGAATCCCGGTGTCCCATATAGTCCCCCGTGCCTGCCAGGAGCTATTTCTGAGCAGACAGCCAGGAGTAACCCCTGAGCACTGCCGGGTGTGGCCCAAAATCCAAAAAAAATAAAATAAAATGTGCATTTAAGGTAGAAAAATAGGGGCCGGGCGGTGGCACTGGAGGTAAGGTGCCTGCCTTACCTGCGCTAGCCTTGGACGGACCGCGGTTCGATCCCCCGGCGTCCCATTTGGTCCCCCAAGCCAGGAGCGACTTCTGAGCACATAGCCAGGAGTAACCCCTGAGCGTCACCGGGTGTGGCCCAAAAACCAAAAAAAAAAAAAGGTAGAAAAATAGTTCAAAAGGAAGAAAACTATGAACTGCCTCATAGCAAAGACACAAAATGGGTGAAAAATCAAAATAAAATTAATGAGGTAGAGAGGAATCAACAGAAAAGTCTAACTTTTTTTTTGTTTTACCTGTTGGATAAGTCACATACAGCTCCTAATATATGACCATTTCTTGTGCAATCATTTTCTTGATTTTGTTGCACAGGTGCATCTAAAAGAACAAAAAATTACTTTTCAATATGCTTGTACATTCAAGAATCTTTAAACTTCTCAAGAGAAAAGTAAATAATGACTTCCAATATTTTTCAGGTAATTCGGTCTCAGCTGATACTTTTTTGGCTTTCTCAGAATGGGGTAAAGGATACCCCCACCTCCACAGATTCCCCTCTTTGCTCGAAAGCCAAGCACCATACCCCACAACCTCCAATACAAATAGCCCAGCTCCATAACTGAACTAAATTAAAATGAATCTTCTTAGATGATAACCAAGACTATATGGCTAAAAATACTGAGACTATTTCTGAAATGGGATTGGGCCCTGCTCCCACCCATACCCATTCACCATTAGAAAAACCAGCATCCTTTGACCTGACACAACATCTCCCAGCAGAAAAATAGCCGGCTCATCTACCAAGCTCAAAAATAATGGCCACTGATACCTTCCTGGTAGTTCAGTCCTAATAGGGAGTAGCCCTCAGCACCATCTGTGTATTCCTCCTTATCCCCCCAAAAAACTACCTACAAATGGGATAGAATTAGACCAATAGTAAAAGCATCTATCTCAAAAAAAACATGAGACAAAAAACAATAAAATCATATCATCAAAGTCCTGTGTTCAATCCCTGGCACCACAAAAGCAATACTAATAATGGAAAAGAAATAAGAAAGGCTGTGAAGGAACGATAGTAGTAATACTGATGAAAGGGAAATTATATTTCAAACAAACCTGGAAATAAAGCAGGATACTGAGTAAGAATACTCCTTGCATATACTTCTTCAGAGACAGGATCAAATGAAAGGGGAGACATAGGTGGTAAAATATCCACAGCCTTAAAACACAGAATTATAATTATGAATTATACACACTAACAGTAGTATAAGTTAATCTACAAATAGGTGACTTTAGTTTTTCCCTTAACAAAGACAAACTTCCAAACATAATTTACCCTTTAATGATTTTAAAGCGGTGGCCAGAGAGATAGTATAGAACATTTTCAAGCCTGGAGACTGCACAGTCCATCACCCGAAGGGATCCCCAGCACCATTGGACCTGAACAGCACCATATCGTCAGGTCCTTCCACTAAACTGCACTGTTTACTGAGAATCACAAGGAGGTGCCCCTAAGCCTCCTGAATACTACTTAGGGGTCCAAAATTAAATTATTTTTAAGTAAAAGTACTATATTAGGCACAACTTTATAGTGCTCTGTCTGCCAACTATTCCATATATAGTAGACTCAGGCTCAGATAGATAGTTCAGAGGGAAAGGTGCTTGTCTTATACATGGTTGACCCAGTTTGATCCCAACAACCCCATATGGTCCCCAAGAGTAATACTAATAAAAGGAAAGTTATACTTCAAACAAACCTGGAAATAAAGCAAAGCCAGGAGTAAGCCTTTAATACAGCCAGGTATGGGTTAAAAACCAACATGTATAAAAGTAATCCCATTAACATAAATGTCTTTTTTCTTTTTAATGTAATCTTTTGAACCTAAAAATATTATTAATAGTACTCTGATCAATATTGTTTTCCATATTTAAAATAATTACAAAATCAAAATCAGAAATGTAGTCTCAGATACAAATATAAAAATTGTATTAACACAGCAGTTCTTGGTCATTTTTTTGTTTTTGTTTTTGTGTCACACCCAGCAGCGCTCAGGGGTTACTCCTGGCTTCATGCTCAGAAATCGCTCCTGGCAGGCTCAGGGAACCAGATGGGATGCCAGGATTCGAACCGATGACCTTCTGCATGAAAGGCAACACCTTACCTCCCTCCATGCTATCTCTCCGGCCCATTTGTTAACTATGATAAATAAATGAACAGCTTAAATTAAACAACTCCCTAAAAGGCAAAACTTACTGAAGTGAATTCTATACTTACTGAAGTGGAACCTCTGATTAGACTGAAAGGAGAAAGACCAAGAATTTCTTTCCACTTTGTATGCCATTCTCCTTGTTTTTCAATAATCGAATGTCTTATAGTTTTAAGATCTTCCTTTATTTTATGCCTGTAAAAGTATAAAATATAACTTCATTCAAAACAAATAGTCATATTCAATATACAAAAAAAGGTATAATTGTTTTTTGGGTGGTTCCACACTCAGCAGTACTCAGGCGTTACTCCTGGCTTTGCACTCAGAAATCGCTCCTGGCAGGCTGGGGGATCATATAGGATGCCAGGGATAGACAGCATATAAGCAAATGCTGTACTCTTGTTCCAGACTCAACATAAATTTAAAGGTTCAATGGTTTGGAGAAAAGAACAAAATCTGAAAGTTCAGCCAATATATCACATATAATAAAATAAAACCGCACAAAAAACTTCAATAAGTAAACTAAAAATACCCTTTTTCATCTTTTTTTTTTTTGGTTTTTTAGGTTTTTTTGGTTTTGGCGGTGCTCAGGGGTTACTCCTGGCTGTCTGCTCAGAAATAGCTCCTGGCAGGCACGGGGGACCATATGGGACACCGGGATTCGAACCAACCACCTTAGGTGCTGGATCGGCTGCTTGCAAGGCAAACGCCACTGTGTTTTTCATCTTTTTATAACCAGAAAACGATTGCATTTCTATCTCTACACTTAACTTTAAAATACAGGGTAACAGAGAGATAGTATAAGGGGTAGGTAAGGTACTTGCCCTGCATGCAACTGAGATTAGGTCAACCCCAGTACCACATATGGTTCGCCAAAACTGCCAGGAGAAATCTCTGAGTAGAGATAGGGATAGCCTGAGGACTGCCAGGTCTGACTCTAAATACAAAAGCAAACAAACAACAAAAACTAACTATTTTCTGGTTCTAAAGTCAGAATTCTACTTCCTCCCCAACCATGCCTTAAAAAGGCAGCGCAAACCTCCATGTCACATTTATCAAATAAGAACTTTTCTAAAGTTTGGTATTTAAAAGTAGACTGCAGGCATAAAAAATAGTACAGTGGATAGGGCACTTGCCTTGCAGAAGATAGACCAGGATCCGAGCTCCGGCACTCCCTATTATAGCCCTTCAAGCACTGCCAGGAATGATTCCTAAGTGCTGAACCAGAAGAAAGCCCACAACACTGCCAGGTCGGCCATAAAACACAAATATATACATATCAATGAATAAAGAAGATGTATTAAGAAGCTATCAAAACAGCTCTACTAATAGCCCAATAGAATAGAAGATTTTTCTAAAGTACCTTGTTTGCTTCAGAACTGACAATCTTTCTCTCTGAAACTTGATCTCTTTTTCAAGGAAATTAAGATCTACTGTCAGTCTTGCTTGGTTGGACCGACAGTATTCAGATTTCATTACTTTCAGGACTTCATTTAATAACTGAATAACGGTCAAGAAGTTCAATTTTTCAGATTCATAAATAGTTCCTATGTGCAACTGAAAAATCAGAGGGGGGAAGGTTGAATTAAAGATTCTAACGGCTAACTACCAATTCTAAACATATTAAAAAGCTGTTACATAAAATATATTTGGTTTTTACAACAGTAAAACTTAAAATAGTAAAACATAAAAACTTTAACTTAAAGAATAAGGAAAAATAGCTAAGATCCACCCAAAAAATAAATGCAAATAATTTTGGAATTACAAGGAAGAATTAGCATGCCAACCTACAATTTTATATATGTGTACATATATACAAGTATCTGTATATCTGTACAATATACATACAACATGTTAATATACATATGTAAAATATACATACAACATATATTAATATGCTTAATAAATTCTGAGTTTAGGGACCAGAGAGAAAGCAAAGGGCTAGAGTGGTAGCACAGCAGGTAAGCCGTTTGCCTTGCTTGTGGCTGACTCGGCATCCTGACCCTGGCTCACACATGATCTCTGAGCCTGCCAGGAGTAATTTCTGAGTTTCTCAGTGCAGTGCCAGGAGTAACCCCTGAGTGCTGCCGGATATAGGACCCCCACCAAAAAAAAGTACAAAAGGTAAGGAGCATGCCTTGCACACAGATAACCTGGTTCAATCCCTGGCATCCTATATGGTCCTCCAAGCACCATGATTCCTAAGCACAGAACCAGGAATAACCCCTGAGAATCTCTGGGTGTGGACAAAAACAAACAAAACCCGAAATACACAGTTATTTACTCAAAGAAAAGGACAAATAAAAACAAGGAAGGGACTTTGGGCTGAAGGAGAAAGGCTGGAAATTCCAAGTTAGGAATAATATTGTATAGGATAGAATTTATAATGCAAGGCATGAAAGATAATATGGGAGGTACAAAAGGTGGTTTGATAGCCAAACTACACAGTTCCACAAATACCACTAGGAGTAATTCCTAACTACAGAGCTTTAAATAGACCCTAACCACTCCTGGTATGGCCCAAAACTAAAAAAAATTTCACAATTATGTTGCTGCTGCTCTGCAGAGTAATTTTTTTTGTTTGGTTGGTTCTTTTTTTGTTTTGGGGGGCCACACTCAGTGGTGCTCAGTGGCACTCACACTCCTGACTCTGCACTCAGAAATCACTCCTGGCAGATTCAGTGGACCATCTGGGATACCAGGGATAGAACCCTACCCTCCGTGCTATTACTCCAGACTTAAACTTATTTTTTTAATTTATAGTTTTTTTATTTTAATTATTGTGATAAACAGTTACAAGGCTGTTCATGATTCGGTTTGCTATAAAATGTTTCAACACCACTTCAACAGTGCGTAATTTCTGTCATCAATGACCCAGTTTCTACCCCCCTCCCATTTCTTCCCCTACCTACCTGTAGAGCAGAAATTTCTCTCCCCTCCCCCTTCACTTTTAGGTACTGTGCTTTGCAGTATTGTTACTAAAGGGGTATTATGCCTATCACCTTACCTCTTTTCAGCACCCAGTTCTTGACCAGTGATCATTTACAATCATTATTGTCACAGTGGTCCATTCTCTGCCCTAACTGCATCCCTCCTCTTTATGGCAATCTTCCTACCATGGACAAGTTCAACTCTGTTGTCTTTGTCATACTAATTTAAAAAAGTATTAGTGTATCTCCTAAGTAATTTTCTATTCTACTCTTTATTTCCCATTAAACAAAATCTGATAACTAAAAAATTTTGATGAATATAAGTATACACTTAAAGCAGGGGTCTCAAACTCAATTTACCTGGGGGCCACAGGAGGCAAAGTCGGGGTGATCCTTGAGTGCAAAGTCAGTAGTAAGCCTTGAACATTGGGAGGCGTGACCCAAACAACTAAAACAAAACAAAACAAAACAAAAAGATTCCTCTAGGGCAGGGCCACCAAATGTTGTACAGAGGGCCGCAAACGGCCCACGGGCCACGAGTTTGAGACCCCTGTAGACTTAAAACCTATTTAAAAAATAATATGGAATTATAAATGTTCTCAGGGACTTGAGAGATACCACGATGAGCAAGAATTCTGTTTTGCTTTCAAGTACCTTGAATTTTATCCTTGGCACTACATAGTCCTGAGTTCCGTTAGGAGTGACCCCAGAGAAGTAGAATACCTGTCTCAAATACAGGCATGGGTTGGGGGGGGGGGCCATTGGTGGCGGGAATGTTGTACTGGTGAAGGGGAGTGTTCTGTTTATGACTGAAACCCAACTACAATCATGCTTGTAATCATGGTGTTTAAATAAAGATTTTATATTAAAAAAAAAAGGAGTGACACCAGAGCATCAAGGTAGTAATAGCCTCCTGAACATTATTAGGTACACTAGAATATAGACATTTGCAAGTAGTTTTATACATACATATACACGCAAATACATACACATTTCCTCTTTATATATTTACTCTCTCTCTATATATATATGCATATATATATGCACAAAGATTAATTCTGAGGAATGTAAAAAAAAAAATTAAGAAGAGCCAAAACAATTACATAAAGTGATTTTCTCAAATGCTTTTGACTTACCTGTTTAAACTGTTTCCCAATTTTGTCAATTAAGAGAGTTGGAATATTAATCGTGACATCAGTTCCATCTAAGACATAATTGTTATCAAGACTAAGAACTGAACTAACAACTTCTCTCTCTTTATCCAAAAACTCCAGTGTTTCAATCACTGAAGCCCACAAAGATCGAACCTTAAAGAGACAAAAAAATTAGTTTGTATATGATTTGTAAATACATTAAATACAAAAAAATAATAGTTTGCTTGAAAGGCCCTGTATGTGAGTGAGTTTTCATGAACATAATTTAGTATGTGGCTAAGATTGTTTTTAGTTTTACTTAATTTGTTACTTTTAAATTTTTGTGTTGAGGCCGGTGAAGTGGCGCTAGAGGTAAGGTGTCTGCCTTGCAAGCGCTAGCCAAGGAAGGACTGCGGTTCAATCCCCCGGTGTCCCATATGGTCCCCCCAAGCCAGGGGTAATTTCTTTTTTTTTTTTTTTTTTGGTTTTTGGGCCACACCCTGTGACGCTCAGGGGTTACTCCTGGCTATGCGCTCAGAAGTTGCTCCTGGCTTCTTGGGGGACCATATGGAACGCCGGGGGATCGAACCGCGGTCCGTCCTAGGCTAGCGCAGGCAAGGCAGGCACCTTACCTCCAGCGCCACCGCCCGGCCCCTGGGGGGGGTAATTTCTGAGTGCATAGCCAAGAGTAACCCCTGAGCATCAAACAGGTGTGGCCCGAAAAAAAAAAAAACCATAAATATCGTCTCACCCCCAATATCTAAATATTCCTAGAATGGCTGACAAAAGAATTTTAATAGTCTAAAATTAATCCTAAAGGGGTTATAAGACTAATTTTTCATAGGTCTAGCTTTCTAAAATTTGTGTTTGTTAATTTTATTTTTGTTTAAGGACCAAAGTCTGTGGTGCTCAGAGCTTACTACTGGCTCTGTACTCAGGGATCACTCCTGAAGAGCTTAGAGGAACACAGGGATCAAACAAAAACTATGTTTTTGCAAGGCAAGTACTTTTACTCCTATAAAACTCTCTGGCCCTAGTCCACTATGTTTTGTTTTTGTTTTTGTTTTGGTTAAAAACTAAGACGTTGGGGCCGGAGAGCTAGCACAGCGGTAGGGTGTTTGTCTTGCAATGCTGAAGGACAACAGTTCGAATCCAGGCATCCCATATGGTCCCCCAAGCTTGCTGAGCGATTTCTGAGTGTAGAGCCAGGAGTAGCCCCTGAGCGCTGCCTGGTGTGATGCCCCCCCCCCCAAAAAAAACCCAAAAACCAAACAAACAAACAAACAAAAAAACTAAAATGTTTTGGGTCAGAGAGATAGCATAGCAGTAGGACGTTTGCCTTGCATACAGCTGATCCAGGACAGTGGTTTGAATTCCAGCATCCCATCTGGTCCCTCGTGTCTTCTGAGTTCAGTAACCCCACCAGGTGTGACACCCCCCCCAAAAAAAATAAACTACCAAGTTTTATGGGGCCAGAGTGATAGCACAGAGTGGAGGGCATTTGCCTTGCACATGGCCAATCTGGGACACACCCAGATTGGATCCCCAGAATCCCATATGGTCCCTGAGATTGCCAGTAGTGATTTTTTGTTTGTTTGTTTCTTTGTTTGCTTTTGGGTCACACCTGGCAGTGCTCAGGGGTTACTCCTGGCTCTGCACTCAGAAATCACTCCTGGCAGACTTGGGGGCCATGTAAGATGATTCGAACTGGGGTCCATCTTGTGTTGGCCATGTGCAAGGCAAACACCCTACCTTGTACTATCGCTCCGGCCCAGGCAGGAACAACTGCTGACCGCAGAGCCAAGAGTAACCCCTGAGCACTGTCCAAAAACAGAAACAAAAACAAAAACCTAAAAAATTTTATGCTACCAAGCATTACCATTTACTGTATTCTTTTTTTTTTTTTTTTTTTTTTTTGGTTTTTGGGCCACACCCGTTTGACGCTCAGGGGTTACTCCTGGCTATGTGCTCAGAAATCGCCCCTGGCTTGGGGGGACCATATGGGACGCCGGGGGATCGAACCGCGGTCCTTCCTTGGCTAGCGCTTGCAAGGCAGACACCTTACCTCCAGCGCCACCTACCCGGCCCACCATTTACTGTATTCTGCATGCTACCACTTTACTAAAAATTTTTCAGGGAGAAAGGACTTTCACAAGAACTATGTGACAAATGAATTAGCAATGTTTCAGAAAAAATGAGAAAAAAACATGACTCTTTAAAAGTAAAAATCTCACAGACAGTAAAGGAGATTAATAAATGGCAGTGTAGGGGCTAGAGTGATAGCACAGCTGTAGGGCATTTGTCTTGCATGCAGTTGACCCAGGATTTGATCCCAAACATCCCACTTGGTCCCCAGAGCCAGGAGCAATTTCTGAGTGCATAGCTAATAGTAACCCCTGAGTGTTACTGGCTGTGGCCCAAAAAAAAAAAAAAAAAAAAAAGATGGAGAGATAGCAATGTATGCATGTAGCTACCCTTGTTTAAATCCATGGAACCACACACATGGTGCCTGAATAAGACCAGAGGTCACTGCTGAACAGAGGGCCAGATAGCCAATAGTATAACCTCAAAACCTCAATAACACAAAATTTTATTTTATTTTATTTATGGGTGGTGGGCCACATCCGGTGACCCTCAGGGGTTACTCCTGGCTATGCACTCAGAAATCACTCCTGACTTGGGGGACCATATAGGATACTGGGGGATCGAACCGAGGTCCGTACTAGGCTAGCGCAGGCAAGGCAGATGCCTTACCGCTTGCATCACCATTCCGGCCCCAACACAAAAATTTTTTTTGGTTTTTGGGCCACACCTGGCGGTGCTCAGGGGTTACTTCTGGCCATCTGCTCAGAAATAGCTCCTGGCAGGCACGGGGGACCATATGGGACACCAGGATTCGAACCAACCACCTTTGGTCCTGGATCGACTGCTTGCAAGGCAAATGCCGCTGTGCTATCTCTCCAGGCCCTCCCAACACAAAAATTTAAAAGTAACAAATTAAGTAAAATTAAAAACAATCTTAGCCACATACTAAATTATGTTCATGAAAACTCACTCACATACAGGGCCTTTCAAGCAAACTCAATGAAGTGCAAACTTTGCAATAAAGAGACCCAGATTAGTTCTCTGTCCCTGTATGGTTCCTAGAGCACCACCAAGATCTCGAGCAGATTTAGAGTAGCCCTTAAGAACAAAGAGAAGCGGCCCAAAAGCAAAAACAAAAAAGTCATTCACATACAACTGTGACCAGAGAACTAGCACAAAGGGCTGAAGTGCATGTCCAGCATTCATAGGATCCCGGTAGGGCCTCCTGATAAAGTCCTAGTGGCCTCACAACATAGAAATTTCAATGTGTTTAAAAATGAATATAGTATTTCTAATTGTGACAGTAAAACACTGAAAAATCAAACTAATCTACCTAAAGAGCATATATTGTGCTACATTTATAAAACAGTAATCTATACAATGAGAAAGAACATACTACAACCGTTTACTAGGATGAGTAAAGCAGATAAAATCAAAGAAGACACAAAAGAGTATGTTCTCTATATTCCCTTTTTTTTTTTTGTTTTTTGTTTTTTGGTTTTTGGGCCACACCCGGCGGTGCTCAGGAGTTACTCCTGGCTGTCTGCTCAGAAATAGTTCTTGGCAGGAACAGGGGACCATATGGGACACGAGGATTCGAACCAACCACCTTAGGTCCTGGATCGGCTGCTTGCAAGGCAAACGCCACTGTGCTATCTCTCCGGGCCCTATATTCCCTTTTTTTAAAGTAATTTTTATTGTGATCAATATGAGTTACAAGTCTTTCACGGTAATATTTAAAGTATATAATGACACTGAATCAGTATATTCCCTTTTATATAAAGCTCAAGAATATATAAACTAATGGTTTGTGTAAGAATTAAGGATAGCAACAAAAATGATAGTTTAACAAGTGGAACATATACTTTACATGGAAAGACCCAGGTTCAATCTCTATCACACTGTTCTCTCAACCACTGTCAGGAGTAGCCCTAAGGACAGAGTCAGGAGTAGATCCTGAGCACCACCAGATAAGCCCCAAAACAAATAAGCAACCACAAAAAGAACTGAAGATAAAGTTTATAATCTTGAAGGAATGGCTAGGAATGAAAAAAATACTTAAAAAAATAAAGAAAAAAAGAGAAAAGAAAAATAAGAAATAGACAAAAAAGAGAGAAAAAAAATACTTCAGAGTCCAGGAATGTTGATCACTCTAGTCCTTGGCTGAATGAGGTTATATTGATATAGTCACATTGAGTGGTTTTCACAAGAAGTTCTCTTTGGATTTTGTACTTTTTGGTGTGTACACTATTATGCCTCAACAGAATTTATAAAAGAGACAGGAGGTGGAAAATAAATTAGTATACTTAATATTAGAGTCAATGTACTCAAATGATAAAAGATAAAGTTGGCTTTCCAAGAGACTCATTGGCTAGCAAAAGAATAAAAATCTGGGCCAGAGGGCCAAAGAGATAATCTGCATGGAGTTAAGGCATTTGCCTTGCATCTAGGACAGTGGTTCGAGTTTCGGCATCCCATATGGTTTCCGAGCCTGCCAGGAGCAATTTCTGAGCATAGAGCTAGGAGGAACCCCTGAGCGCTGCCGAGTGTGACTCAAAAAACCCAAAAAAAAAAAATCTGGGCCAGAGAGATAGCATGAAGGTAGGGTGTTTGCCTTGCATGCAGAAGTACGGTGGTTCGAATCCCGGCATCCTGTAAGGTCCCCCGAGCCTGCCGGAGCAATTTCTGAGCATAGAGCCAAGAGTAACCCCTGAGCACTGCTGGGTGTGACCCAAAAACAACAACAATAAAAAAAAAAAAAGGGTAAAAATTTTATAATTTTATAATTTTATTTTTTTTTCTTGGAGAATTTACAAAGATTCTAGTTCTCAAATTTTATGTCTAAAAATTCTGTTTCTAGTTCTCCAATTTTTTTCAGAAACTTCAAATTCTGGTTCTCAAACTTTTCTTTCTTTTTTCTTCTTTTTGCATTCGTTCTCTCATTAAGCTAAACCACAGTCTCAAACACAAAGTACATGGATAATTCTTTTATTTTTTAATTTTTTTAAAAATCATTATATCTTCATCAACTTATTTTTATGATATTACTATTTACATTTTGTTTATATATATATATATTTTTTTAATAATTTCAACAAAGTTTTTTGTTTTGTTTTGTTTTGTTTTGGGGCCACACCCGGTGGTGTTCAGGGGTGACTCCTGGCTGTCTGCTCAGAAATAGCTCCTGGCATGCACGGGGGACCATATGGGACACCGGGATTCGAACCAACCACCTTAGGTCCTAGATTGGCTGCTTGCAAGGCAAACGCCGCTGTGCTATCTCTCCGGACCCATCAAACTTTTCAAGTCTAGAAAATTCTGTCTGTGGCTCAAAGTTAACTCAGAAAACTCAAGATAGGGGCCAGAGTGATAGCTCAGTGGTAGGACATTTGCACTGCATGCAGCCAACCCAGGACGGACCCTTTTGATTCAATCCCTGGCATCCTATATGGTCCCCCAAGCCTACCAGGACAATTTCTGAGTGCAGAACCAGGAACAAGCACTGACAAAAAAATAAAAACAACGGGAGGGGGTGAAGATAGCACAGCAGTAGGGCGTTCGCCTTGTGTTCAGCCAGCCAATCCAGGACAGACAGTGGTTTGAATCCCAGCACCCCATATGGTCCTCAGTGCCTGCTAGGAGGGATTTCTGAGCACAGAGCCAGGAGTAAACCCCTGAGCGCCAATAGGTGTGACCCCAAAACAAAACAAAAACAAAAGAGGAGTAACCACTAAGCGCCACCAGGTGTGGCCTCCAAAATAACCATAAAAAAAAAAACTGATTATTAAAAGGAGACTGGGGCCAGAGCAGTGGTGTAAGCAATAAGGCTTCTTTCTGCCTTGCAAGTGCTAACCTAGGATGGACTGCAGTTTGATCCCCTCGAGTCTCATATGGTCCCCAAGCCAGAAGCAATTTCTGAGTGCACAGCCAGGAGTAACCCCCCTGAGCATCACCGGGTATAGCCAAATACCAAAAAGAAAAAAAAGGAAACAGGAGACTGGTAAGAAAGCTACTATGTGACACACAAACTACTAAACTTAAAATAAATACTGTGTTGTCGTAAGTTCATATTCTCTAAACTGGAATTCCATGAAGTTACAAGTAACTGCCTGTGTTCTTCCTTCATTACTGAAGCTCTACTCTAAAATTCAGAACAAAGCTAAAGAGATAGTCCAGCAGATAGGTGCTGCTTGTCTTGCACATGACCACCCAGGGGTTCCAACTCCAGCATCCCATATAGTCCAGAGCCCCAACAGGAGCAATTCTTAAACACTGAACCAGAAGTAACCTTTGAGCATTACCCACAGTGTTCAGGGTTTACTCCTGGCTCTGTGCTCAGAAATTGTTCCTGGCAGGCTCAGGGGGGCGGGGGGGCGCGACACAATATCATTTGGGATGCCAGTATTCGAACCACCATTGCACATAAGGCAAACACCCTACCTCTGTGCTACCTCTCCGACCCCAACTCTTTATTTGTTTTGTTTTGTTTTTGGGTCACACCCGGCAGCGCTCAGGGGTTACTCCTGGCTCTACGCTCAGAAATCTCTCCTGGCAGACTCAGGGGACCATATGGGATGCTGGAATTGGAACCACCATACTTCTGCAAGCAAGGCAAATGCCTTACCTCCATGCTATCTCTCTGGCTTTTTTTGGTTTTTGGGTCACACCCGGCAGCGCTCAGTGGTTACTCCTGGTTCTATGCTCAGAAACCTGCCCCTAGCAGGTTCGGGGAACCATATGGGATGCCGGGATTCGAACCACCATCCTTCTGCATGAAAGGCAAACACCCTACCTCAGTGGTCGGCAACCTGTGGCTTGTGAGCCACATGTGGCTCTTTACACTTTTAATTTGGCTCTTCTGTGTGCCGGGCGGCTGCTCCAGGAGTCAGGACTCTGCTCCTAGCCTCTGTCAGTGCGCGCCCTGTGTGGCTCTCAAAATAAATTTCAATCGTAGTTTTGGCAAGATTTGGCTCAGTTAAAAAAAAAGGTTGCCGACCACTGCCCTATCTTCATGCTTTCTCTCTGGCCCCGAATCAATCATTTTTAAAGCTACTCAACTTTTTCAGTGACAAGGTACCTGGGAAGCCAAATAAATACCCAAAGCCACTGAATGATCACAGAATCAGAATCAAAAGAGTTTGAGAGTGATTTCATCCAAACATAAATAAAACCTAAGAAAATACTCCAATCCTACAAAGCCAACTCAAAAGCCATACGTAATTTATCTGCCAGATCATGCTCCCTATTAACAAGCCTGCTTTAAAATAGCAACTAATTTTTCTTCAGTACTTCCATTTCCCTTCAGCAATGTAATTTACATAAAACAAATATACTGAGGCCAAAGAGATAGCTCAAGAGATCAAATGCACGCTTTGCATGACAGAGGCCCAGTTCAAACCCAAGTACCACCAGGAGTGCCACAGAGCACAGTCAGGAGGAGCTCCCACTACTGCCAGGAATGGTCCAACTCACCAAAATAAAAAAAAAAAAAATTAGGGGCCGGAGAGATAGCATGGAGGTAAGACATTTGCCTTGCATGTAGAAGGACAGTGCTTAAATATTTATTTTATTTTATTAAAATAAAATAAATGTATTAATAAAAATAAAATAAAAATAAAACAGTGGAAAGTAAAAAAACAAACAAAAAGAGAGAAGATGAGATGAACAGAAACTGGTCAAGGCAGATGAAGGGGCCGGAGAGATAGCATAGAGGATGGTGGTTCAAATCCCAGCATCCCATATGGTCCCCGAGCCTGCCAGGAGCAATTTCTGAGCACTGCAGGGTGTGACCCAAAAACAAAACAAAAAAATTTAGCACTGAATAAGTGGTAATACAGTTTAACTTTGCTTGCTGGCATCAAAAACTTTAGCATACTTAAAACTGCTCATATATATTTAATTTATTCCACTATACTAAGTATATTTGAGGTGTTCTATTGGTGCCATTTTAGAGGTATTATCTATATATACATATGGATATGAATAAAAGTACTTATTTAATAATCTTAAATCATTCAAGAGTAAAACAGAAGTAACAATGTTATTAGAAGAAATGTTAAAAATTGCATGAGTAGGGGCCGGGCGGTGGCGCTAAAGGTAAGGTGCCTGCCTTGCCTGCGCTAACCTTGGACGGACCGCGGTTCGATCCCCCGGTGTCCCATATGGTCCCCCAAGCCAGGAGCAACTTCTGAGCACATAGCCAGGAGTAACCCCTGAGCGTTACTGGGTGTGGCCCAAAAACCAAAAACCAAAAAAAAAAAAAAATTGCATGAGTATTACATATCACAAATGTCCAAAAGATAAAATTTCTCCTTCAAAATGTCTTACCTTTACAATTTTCTCTTGTATATTAATTTGTTCGTCATAGGGTTCCATGCTAATAAAAAATAATTTCATTAGTTGTTTAAAAATCTCCATGGTAATTTACCATTCAAAAAGCTAATCAATCTATAAATCAAACCATTAATAACATTTTCAATTAAAAACTAAAATAAGGGTTGAACCAACATACCATATATGTTCTAGTATAAGCCAACCCGAATATAAGCTGATCCCCCCCCCCCAATTTTACCCTAAAAACTGGGAAAACTTAGTGACTCAAGTATAAGCCGAGGTGGAAAATGCAGCAGCCACTGATAAATTTCAAAAATAAAAATATATGCCCAAACAATTATAACTGAGGAAACAGTAGGTTAAATGTTTTTCAATATTTATTGCTAAAGAAAAACTGTCAACTAGCAACAATTACATTAAAACTTTAAATAAAATGCAGAAAACAGTAGTTTAACAGGTAATCAAGCTAAATCACAAAGGTTAAAATCTTTCAAAACTGGATTCATCATCATCATCATCATCTGTATATCCAAACAGAGCTTCAGCTGTATCTGATGAAGGTATCAGCATGGACAGTATCATCTTCACTGAGTTCACAGATATCATGATCATACTGTCATTCTCATAAAAAGTGCAGAATGTTGTGGGTTAAATAGTTCAGTGGCAGACAGTTCAGTTCAACCGCCTACCTCTTCAGTTCAGCCAAGACTTGTGGACTGAGCTGAAGTACGGCCTCCTACAGCAGACCTAGTTCGGGTTTTTCAGCACAAAACAACTCGGCTTATACTCGAGTATATACGGTAGTATAGCAGTTATTGACTATAAGGCAGTGCTTCTCAAATAGTGGGGAGTGCCTCTGGGGGGGGGGGGGCAAGGCTCTGAAAAGGGGGGCGTGTTTGACTTAGGCAAATACCCTCATCACAAGTTAAGCCCTGTGTTTATGTCTATATGTCTCTGGAGCTAAGAGTTGCTGTGTCCTGCTTCAAACCCCGCTTTGAAAAGCTGTGCATTGCAAAACGTGCTCATTGTAGCCATTAATCCAGACATCACCTCTGATTAAAAGATTAGCTCAAATTATTTTATATGTTTTTGTTTTGCAGGTTAAAGTTTTCTTTTTAATAAAGATACTATTTAGAGCTGCGTGCTTGAGGGGGGCGCAAAAATGTTTTCTTCTTCCTAGGGGAGCAAGACAGAAAATAATTAAGAAGCACTGCTATAAGGAAAGGTTTGCCTTGTGCACTGCAGACCCAAGTTCCATCCCTGAGTGCAGATACAAGTAGGCCCTGAATATTGCTGGGTGTGGTTCAAAACTATTTAGTTCAAAGCAAGAGTATTTTGTTAGAACTAAACTAGAAATTATGATTATATACCACATCTATTACCTTATAACTATTATGTATTATTTTAATGTTTTATGTTTCTGAGACATTGTTTCCTTATTTGTAAATAATATGACAAACTAATATCCAAGGTAACTGATTTTCTACTCTATAAGTTACTTACTTTTGTATTTGATTTTGATATGCTATATACTCTGCTCTCAAACTTCGAATTTGTTTAACTAAGAATCTGCAAGAAAACACAAAATAAATGAGTTATAATTCTACTATAATGTACTACGAATAATCCACATTAATATTTTCCCACTTTCAAACACCTTTGCTGGACCAAAAATATAGTACAGGGGTTTGTATAAGGCTGGCAATAGATCTCTGCCACAGTATATGGTGTCCCTCTACACTGCCAGGGGGTCTCTCATGTACATACATAACCAGGAGTAAGTTATGCACCACCAAGTATAAACCAAAAACAAAACAAAAAGCTCAAGGTTTCTGAATACCCTCTTCCAATTACACCTGACAGCTAATTAAAGGTTTTTAGATTCCCTTCACAAGTTATAACTATAATCTAATATAGAGGTTGTTTATGTAATGGAATAGAAACATCTAGACTCGTGGCCAGAAAGATAGCCTGGAGGTAGGGAGTTTGCCTTGCCTGCAGAAGGTCTGTGGTTGAATCCTGGCATCTCATGTGGTCCCCCAACCTTGCCAGAAGCAATTCCTGAGCGTAGAGCCAGGAGTGGCTTCTAAGCGCTGCCGGGTGTAACCCAAAAACCAAATAAATAAATAAATAAACAAATAAATAAAAGAAACTTCTAGACCAAAAACTCTGGGTACAAAAATTGGAGTTCAAATACTATCTCTCTTATCCTTGTCTCACGTAACAAGGAAGACACAAGTAAAGGCTATGTAAACCAGTAATGCAGTTTTAGTTATAAGGTGATCTCATGTATATTTTTTACTTTGATAGCAGGTAATGAAACATTCTAAAAGCTACCTAACTGTATGTAGTTGTTTATAATGATGAAATATGACACTCTATTTTGAGAGTAAGGGCCTTGCCTTTCTTATTTAACACTGTATGACCAGTGCCTAAAATTTCAGGCACACTAAAATTTAAAAAAATTGGGGCCAGATAAAATACATCAGGTAAGGCAAATGGCTAACCCAAGTTTAATTTGTCACCCCATATAGTTCCCCAAAACCACCAGGAGTAATCCCTTAGTGCAGAGCCAGAATTTAGCACCAAGTACTGCTGAATCACCATTAAAAAATTTTCTGAGCAGATAGACCTAATATAAAATAGTATGAACTAGTCAAACTATAGATTACCTATTTGAAGAAATCTCTACTAAGTAGAAAATACATGTACCTTTCAGCAAACTATCAAATTATCGTTTAAAGTAACGAAAGTAACAAGAATAGAAAGATAAACAGAACGAATCACTAACAGAAAAAAAAGGACAAAATACAAGATACAATAAATAGTTTTAAATATAATTGCCTGTTTTTAAAAAAATACTCAAAGGGAGCTGGAGAGATTGCATAGAGGTAGGGTATTTGCCTTGCATGCACAAAACGGTGGTTCGAATCCTGGCATCCCATATGGTCTCCCGAGCCTGCCAGGAGCAATTTCTGAGCATAGAGCCAGAAGGAACCCCTGAGCGCTGCTGGATGTGACCCCAAAAAAAACCAAAAAACAAAAAATTTCTGAGCACAGAGCCAGAGCACTACCAGGTGTGGCTCAAAAACAAAACAAACAAACAAACAAAATACCTCAATAAATTGAATATTTTGCTCTGTTATGTTGCCACACTCTACATGCTCTGGGTCTCTCTCCTCTCAGACTGGAAGTCAGGAGACTGGGCATTGACTATGGTAGTTGGAATCCAACCAGGGCCTCCAGCATGCAAATCATGCAAATGCCTGTTGAACTATCCCTCCAGTTCCCAACTGAATATTTTTTAAATAATTTTTTTGACCAAACTGGATTACAAATCTTTCACAGTAATATTTTAGGTACATAGTGACATTGAATCAGGGGCATTCCCACCACCAATGTTGTTCTCCCTCCACCCGTTCCCAGCATGCATCCCATATTCCCCCCTTCTTTGACCCCCGGGGATGCTAGTAGAAGTGGTCCTCTCTGTGTCTAACTTGTTGTAGATTGGGTATCGATTCTGTTGCAGTTGGCTTTGGATTTGGTGTTTAAGTCATTTTTTTATTTCTACTCGATGTTCATACGACTGTTTGGTCTTGGTACCCTCCACTATTTCCCCCTCAATTTATGAGGCAGAATAAGATGATTCAAGTTATGTGATTCTGGGCCGGGCGGTGGCGCTAAAGGTAAGGTGCCTGCCTTGCCTGCGCTAGCCTTGGACGGACCGCAGTTCGATCCCCCGGTGTCCCATATGGTCCCCCAAGCCAGGAGCAACTTCTGAGCACATAGCCAGGAGTAACCCCTGAGCGTTACTGGGTGTGACCCAAAAACAAAAAAAAAAAAAAAAGTTATGTGATTCTGTTTGAAGGGGAAAAAAGGAAAGGAAAAAGGGGGCAAAAATCAAACAAGCAAAAAAAAAAAAAAAAAAACAGGAGTCCTTCTAGAGGCTATAAATATCAATTTAAGAGAAGGGAAAAAGGAAGAAAAACATAACAAAAAAAAATCTAACAAAAAAACCCAAAAAGCACCACAACAATAAAGACAACAAGCAAACAATAACCACTATCCCAAGATAAAAACGAAACAGAGAAAAAATAAAATAAAAAATAACTTAAAAAAAGAAAAAAGAAAAAAAACAAAAACAAAACTTGTTTGCTTGTTTTGTTTTGTTTGCATAGGCACATTAAATACTGGGGAGATTAGAAAAGGAATTCCCTTGGCCTAAGAGATGCAGGGTTTCTCTGCCCTTGAAGCATACTGTCATGGGAATAACTAAAGGCTCCGTACATGCTCTTTTACTCTCCCCTAGGTCCTTTCGTAGTGTCTGGAAACTTTCTGCTCAGTCGTGGATGATAAAATCAGGCCTCTTTAACTAGAGATCTTGGTATTTGCACAGGTCATAGGATGGAGCCTAGGACGGAGTCTTTCTTTTAACAGTTCTAGAAGTTCTGTCCCATCACTGTTGTTTTAATCAGTCTTCTGTAGTTGGTGGTCTTGGTTTTTGCGCTAATCCTAGAACCAAGCCTAGGATAGAGTCATTCATTATGTTTCCAGAAGTTCTGCTCCGTTGCAGTTGTCTCAGTCAGACCTCTGGAATTAAAGATCTTGGTGGTTGAAAAGATCATAGGCCAATATCAAGACTAGGGTCTTTCTTATTGGTCCCAGAATAAGTTCTGCCCTGTTCTGTCACAGTCTTCTGTAATTAGTGATCTTGGCTTTTGCACAGATCAAAGGATGATGTGTCTTCTGATTTCATCTTATCATTAGGTGGTAAAATAAGACAACCTGCTCTTAGATCAAGTTGTCATTTCCTCATTGTCAGGATGTTATATCAAAACTGGCGAAAGTTGGTGTCAGAGCAGTATTAAGAATATCCCAACATTACTGTAATAAGGCCCAGAGACAATAGAGTTAAGGGCTGGGAGGGCTGGAAGGACTGACTCATGATTTGAAGCTCACCACAAAGAGTGGAGGATGCTGATAGGGAAATACCTACACTAACAATTAGCATGACAATGTTAAAGAATGAGAGAAGTAGAATGCCTTTCCCGATACAGGCAGGGTGGGAGAGGATGGGGGCATTGGTGGTGGAAATGTTGCACTGGCGAAGGGGGGTATTCTGTTTATGACTGAAACCAAACTACGAACAAACTTGTAATCATGGTGCTTAAATATTTATATAAAAAAACTAAAAATTAAGGAAAAAAAAGAATGTCTCAGAGAGAGTTTGGTTCCTGGAGCTGTTGCGGAGAACTGTATCAGTTCTATGTCTGAGATCTAGGGCTGAATTTTTTTATACTGAATGTGACCTTTCATTTCTCTAAGCATTGATTTGCAATAAGATATCCAGAAGTTACCTGGCTTAAAAATAGAAACTGAAGGGGAACTGGGTGGAAAGTTTTACCTTTCTGAAGTTAATAAGGTTAACTAATATATTTCAAAAAATTGCTATGTTTTCTACTTACTGTGTATTTTCCTGATATGTTCTGGTAACACAATCTTGTTTTTGCAAAGTATGTAAAAATCTGTTACGTGCTACATGGCATCTGGCAATGCACCTGTGCAAATTTTGTGACTTTTCATTAAATATCTCTATGGAAGATGTGGAAGAATCTATATTGAATACAAACAAAATCAAAGAGAACAGAATTACAAATTAATTAATATAAAAATATTTTTTTAACTTTAAGAAACTGAAGTCATAGAACAGCTGCCTAAATGTTGGTATATCACATAACACAAAAAGTAAACACTAATTCCAACAAAAGCAAGAATTACCTACTTTTACATTTTAAAGAAATTTATAGTAAAATATCTGAGTTAAGAAAGGTAGTGTAAGGGTTTAGAAGTATGCCTTGCATGTGTGTCAATCTAGGCTCAACTCTGATACTCCATGGTCTCACCATTACCTCCAGAACCCAATGCTAGGTGTAGCTCCAAGTACTATCAAGTGTGGCCACATATCACCATAAAAATAAGTAAACAAAATAAGAAGCTTAAAGTTGAATCATTTTACATGATCAAAATTTAATACCCAGATTATCAATTTGGTATCTTTATGAAAAAATACATGATTAGGGGACTCGAGCGATAGCATAGTGGTAAGGTGTTTACCTTGCACGCAGCCAAATATAGGACAGACCCCAGTTCAAATCCCGGCATCCCATATGTTCCCCCAAGCCTGTTGGGAGTGACTTCTGAATGCAGAACCAGGAATAACCCCTGAGCACTGCCAGGTATTACCCCAAAACCAAAAACCAAACAAAAAAAAAAGATACAATAACAACTTTTTGGGGGTAAATGAAGGTCTCCCAAGTAGAACTCAGGAGACCCCAGAGATTACCTCCCAAAATACTTGGCCAATGACCAGAATATTCAAGCTAGAGTCAGGTAATATGACACAGCTTAAGACCTGTTCTCTTTGGAGGTCACAGAGCCACACCTGGGAGTTCTTGCAGTTTATAAGGCTATATCCTATGGTGCCAGCTAAACTAACATATGCAAACCATGTGCTATTCATCTCGAAGCAATCTTTTGAGCCCTGCTTTTGGCCATACTCAGCAGTGCTGGAAATGAGGAAGGAAAAGGAAGTCACTCCAGGTTGTACCTGAAGGACAAATAAATGTTAGGGATCAAACCAGGCCCTCAACAAAGAAAACATGTGTTCTTCCCTGTTGTATGTATCAGTTCAACTAAGAAGTGACTTCTTGGGGCCGGAGAGATAGCATGGAGGTAAGGCGTTTGCCTTTCATGCAGAAAGACGGTTGTTCGAATCCCGGCATCCCATATGGTCCCCTGTGCCTGCCAGGGGCGATTTCTGAGCATAGAGCCAGGAGTGACCCCTGAGCGATGCCAGGTATGACCCCCCCCCCCCCAAAAAAAAAAAAAAAAAAAAAAAAAAAACAAGAAGTGACTTCTTAGGTTATTGCTTAGTTTTGAGAATGATGAGTTAAGGGTCATACCTGACTGTGGGGCTTACCATGGGTCCATGTTCAAGGATTAGTCCTGGTGATGTTGTGGAACCATATAGGGCACCAAGATTGAACCAGGTTAGCCACATGAGAAGTAAGAATCTTTTTTTTTTTTTTTTTTGGTTTTTGGTGTTTGGGTCACACCCGGCAGTGCTCAGGGGTTACTTCTGGCTCCACGCTCAGAAATCACTCCTGGCAGGCATGGGGGACCATATGGGATGTCGGGAGTTGAACCAACGACCTTCTGCATGAAAGGCAAATGCCTTAACTCCATGCTATCTCTCTGGCCCAAGAAGTAAGCATCTTAACTCCAGTACTATCTATCCCTCCAATCTACAAAGAGCAACTTCTCACCTTCCCCCTCCCCCACTCCAGCCACACTCAGAGGTTAGTCCTGGCTCTGCACTCAGAAACATTCCTAGCAATGCTTGAGGACCATACAGGATGCCAGAGATTGAACCCAGGTTGGTTGCATGAAGACAAGTGCCCTATCCACTGTAATATAACTCAGCCCCCCAAAAGAAACTTAGCAGTGCCAATGGTTTTACTCCAGAAACTGGATAATAGTTTATCATGTTATCTTTTTACTTCCCTCCCTAAATTTTATGAGCAAAACTAAATAGAGCAGCATATTTACCTATCAGTAACGTTCTTTAAAATATTAGCTTAAAAAGAACAAAGATAGAGGCTGGAGTGATATGATAGTACAATGGGTAGGGCGTTTGCCTTGCACAAAACTGACTCAGGACAGACCCAGGTTTGATCCCTGGCATCCATATGGTCCCCCGAGCCTCCCAGAACAATTTCTGAGCATAGAGCCAAGAGTAATTCCTGATTACAACCAGGTGTAGCCCAAAAACAAAACAACAACAAAAAAAGAATAAAGATATGAGAAGAGGGACCGGAGAGATAGCATGGAGGTAGGGCATTTGCCTTGCATGCAGAAGGACGGTGGTTTGAACCCCGGCATCCATATGGTCCCCTGAGCTTGCCAGGAGCGATTTCTGAGCGATTTCTGAGCGTAGAGCCAGGAGTAACCCCTGAGCGCTGCTGGGTGTGACCCAAAAACAAAACAAACAAACAAATAAACAAAAAAGATATGGGGGGGGAAAAAAAAAGATATGGGAAGAGACCATGCAATTCAACTTTTTACTATCTGGTCTGGTACAGCAAGTATTTCCCTGCCCCTGTATCAGCAGGTAATGGAAAAATCTGAAATAATAACAATAATTTTAAATAATAATAATTTAAATAATTTCAAATTACAAATCTAATAATACATTGTTTATCATTTTTCTATTTGTTTATTTGGGGGCCACACCCACAGGTGCTCAGGAATCACTTCTAGAGATGCTGGTGAGACAATCTGGGAAACTAGAGACTGAATCCAGACTAACCAAAAGAAAGGGAAGCACTCTATGTGCTTACTACTGCTCTATCCACCCTAAAAATTTATATCTGGAGGTAAATTTCTTTTCAATTACCGTGTTTTATTAAAATTCTTCACTTGTGGGCCCGGAGAGATAGCACAGTGGCATTTGCCTTGCAAGCAGCCGATCCAGGACCAAAAGTGGTTGGTTCAAATCCTGGTGTCCCATATGGTCCCCCGTGGCTGCCAGGAGCTATTTCTGAGCAGACAGCCAGGAGTAACCCCTGAGCACCGCCAGGTGTGGCCCCCCCCCCCAAAAAAAAAAAAAACCCCAAAAACTAAAATCTTCACTTGCAAATTGGAAATAAATTTAAAAGAATTTTTAAAAGTTCAACTTACTTTTAGAATTAGATTTGATGTACTTTACTGCAACAAATTTTGCAAAATGATACATGAGATGAATAAATTTAGAACCACCAGGAGAAAGAAATATCGAACCAACAACAGGAGGAAAGCTGCTTCCACATTCAGCCTATAAATAAACAAAATAAAACACAAATAAGATTATAAAAAAACTTCAGGATTTTTTTTAAAAATAGCCTTATTTTTACAATGAATCCCTTTTGAAGTGTAAAGGAATATGGACTACTCATTTTTAACCACAACTTAGTTCTTTACTGGGGGACAGGGAGGGAAGCAGTGGAAGAGCAGATGGGCTTCACCACAATGTGCTCAGAACTTAATCCTGGCTCTGTGCTCCATGATCACTACCAGAAATGCTGGGGGACCACATAAAGTACTAGGGATCAAACTGGATAGGCTGCAAGTAAAATATTAACACCTATAGTATCTCTCCAGATCCATAACTTAATTTTTTTGTTTTTTTTTGGGTTTTTTTTGGGGGGGGCACACCTGGTGATGCTCAGGGGTTACTTCTGGCTATGTGTTCAGAAATCTCTCCTGGGGCTGGTGAGGTGGCGCTAGAGGTAATGTGTCTGCCTTGCAAGCGCTAGCCAAGGAAGGACCATGGTTCGATCCCCGGTGTCCCATATGGTCCCCCCCAAGCGAGGGGCAATTTCTGAGCGCTTAGCCAGGAGTAACCCCTGAGCATCAAATGGGTGTGGCCCGAAGGAAAAAAAAAAATAAAGAAAGAAAGAAATCTCTCCTGGCTCGGGGGACCATATGGGATGCCAGGGATCAAACCCAGGTCCGTCCTGGGTCGGTGGCATGCAAGGCAAACACCCTACTGCTCTGCTATTGCTCTGGCCCACCATAGCTTCATTTTTAATACTTCCTAACTTTGGTTAACTTAGTGACAAAAAGTTATAATAAAAAGTTGTAATTCGGGGCTGGGAAGGTGGCGCTAGAGGTAAGGTGTCTGCCTTGCAAGCGCTAGCGTAGGACGGACCGCGGTTCGATCCCCCAGCATCCCATATGGTCCCCTCAAGCCAGGGGCGATTTCTGAGCGCATAGCCAGGAGTAACCCCTGAGCGTCAAACGGGTATGGCCCAAAAACCAAAAAAAAAAAAAAAGAAAAAAAGTTGTAATTCTTGGGACCAGCGAGGTGGCGCTGGAGGTAAGGTGTCTGCCTTGTAAGCGCTAGCCAAGGAAGAACTGTGGTTCGATCCCCCGGTGTCCCATATGGTCCCCCCAAGCCAGAAACAATTTCTGAGCACTGAGCACTGAGCATCAAATGGGTGTGGCCCGAAAAACCAAAAAAAAAAAGAAAAGAAAAAGTAAAAAGTTGTAATTCTCCTCAATTAATATCCAAAAGAAAATAATAACTGCTGACTCTTCCCAAATAATACAGTTCAGACTGAAAACTCTGGGGTCTTCTTGGAGGCCTTCACAGAATGGGAGTGGGCTGATTTTTCTGCCTGAAGCCAGAGCAGCCCACAGCCACATCCAACACCCTACAACATAAACGGCCTAACTTCACAACTGAACGCAAGTAATATGAGCAGCTGACCCTTATCAAGCAGGATAGACTACGGGATGAAATCTCTGGAGTATTCTTAAAATGAGACAAAGACTTCCCACCCACCCCCATCACACCCCCCACTCCTCTACCACTGAAAAACGCAGCAGCAGGAATATCCTGCCACACTCACCACCTTCCCCACAAAAAAACTGCCCAGCTCCTCTACTAAGCCCCAAATGAAAAGGAGGGCTATCAACTCTTCCTAGGTAGTTTGGTCTGGGTTGAAAACTCCGGGTTTTCTAGAAATGGTATCAGACTGATTCCCCTTTCTGCATAAAGGCAAAGCAGCCCACACCAACCCCAATACCCTCTGACAAAACAGGTTCAGTTTAACCATATCAAACGGCCAAGCCACCAAATTTGTTACAGATCTGATCCAGCACCACACAGCGACTCAAAATTTCATAATAATGTCAGCCTAGCAGGATCACAGCAATTCTAATGGTAAAGTGTCATAGAGGACCACTAAGCTCAGTGATCCTAAACAGTAATACAGAAGGCTCAACTAGCACCAACCACAGCCCATCAGTTCCTTAAACAATTACTTAAACATCACCATTGAGAGTAAACAAATTGATCTCATTGATCTAAGTTTTGATAATTCCATTTGCCTTTGTTGTAACAGACAATATGAAGTAAATATGTCTGTGCCTAAAAGGCAGCAGACTAGGATAGTTGGTGGAAAACTGGGGACACTGGTGGAGGGAAGGTTACACTGGTGATATTAGTTTGAACATTTAATGCTTGAAACAACTATATTATGAGCAACTAGGTACATCACAATGTTAAAACAATCAAGACTATTATATTAATTAATATTTTCTTGCTTAAAATAGTAGTAAAAGGGGCCAGAACAATAGCACAGAGGTAGGGAGTTTGCCTTGCACACGGCCAACTGGGATGGACCCAGGTTCGATTCCCGGGCATCCTATCCAGTCCTGGTGCTTGCCAGGAGCAATTTCTGAGCACAGAGCCAGGAATAACCTGAGTGCCATGGGTATGACCCAGAAAACAAAAAATAAAATAGTGGCGAAAGTATTTCACCAATAAAACAAATTTAATGTACTTGGGGACAGAGCAATAGCACAGCAAGTAGGGCTTTTGCTTTGTACACAGCCAACCTGGCATCCCATGTAGTCACCAAGCCTGCCAGGAGTAACACCTGAGCACCACTGGGTGTGGCCCAAAAGTCAAAAAAAAGAAAGTTAATATACAAATGTAAAGTTCAATAAATTTAAGGAAAAAAAGTTTTAGTTTGCATCTTCCAGTAAAAATACTTACAGATATCTTTTTTAACCATTCACAGCAATGTTTCCGAAATTCAGCATTCCGTTTTTGATCAAATGGAGGCCAGCAATGTCTTAAAAATAAAAATAAAGGTATTAGTTTAATAAACAACTAACAACAAAAACAGCATAAATTTAAAACATAAAGTTTATCTCCTAAACTGGAAACTTAAATGTTCTAAGTGAATCAAAATTTAACATTCCTAGATTTTGACTAAAGAGAAAGCACCAACTCTTGAGAAACTGCGTTTTTCGCATTTTTATATTCTACAGTGATTGGCAGGAAGTTTGCCTCCCATACAGCCCAACCGGGTCCGATTCCTGGCAAGCCATTTGGTTTCCCAAAGCATTGCTAGCAGTGATGCACAGAGCCAGGAACACTACAGGGTGTGGCCTTAAAGAAAAAGAAAAAATTAAATACCTTTAGGGTTGAGTTCTGTTTAGTGCAAATAATCAACAAATATACTTGTAGCGCTCAGGGGTTACTCCTAGCTCTGTGCTCAGAAATTGCTCCTGGCAGGCTCCGAGGACCATATGGGATACCAGGGATCGAACCCAGGTCTGTCCTGGGTCGGTCGCGTACAAGGCAAACGCCCTATCGCTGTGCTATCGCTCCAACATCAGCAAATATACATATTTTTGGGGGGTCGATTATGGGCCACACCCATTTGATGCTCAGGGGTTATTCCTGGCTATGCGCTCAGAAATCACTCCTGGCTTGGGGGACATATGGGACACTGGGGGATGAAACCACAGTCTGTTCTAGGCTAGCACGGGCAAGGCAGATGCCTTATCCCTTGTGTCACCGCTCCGGCCCAACAAATATACATTATTAAGGAAACTTATCAGTATTACACATCCTACAAAAAATGGGCCGGATGATAATACAGTGTAGGTATGGTGTCTGCCTTGCATACAGCAAACCCAGTTCAATCCCTGGCAACCCAGATAAACCAAGAGTAACCCCTGAGTATTATAGCCCAAACCCTACCCCATCCCAAAAAAAAGTATTACAAGTAAACTAAAGAGACAAGATATTTAGTTCAGGTGACCAATGCAGAAAGAATAAAAATAATTATGTTAAGCTTGAACAGAGTCAGGAGTAAATCCTGAGCACAGCAGGATATGGTTTCAGTGCCCACCCCCAAAAAATACTTAAATAAAAACTAAAATATAAACAAAAATGGTAATACTGCCTACAAGCAAAATAGTAAGGCTTACAGCACTTAGCAAAAATAAACAAAAAACAAAATTTAATGTACAGATAGCTAACAGTTTAAATTTTTTCTTTTCTTTTTCTTTATTTTAAATTTTTATTGACAAGACTTTATTAGGAATAAAGTAAGTTTTAAATTTATGACTAATCACAGGGCCGGAGAGATAGCATGGAGGTAGGGCATTTGCCTTGCATGCAGGAGGACTGTGGTTCAAATCCCGGGATCCCATATGGTCCCCCGAGCCTGCCAGTAGCAATTTCTGAGCATAGAGCCAGGAGTAACTCCAGAGCGCTGCTGGGGTGACCCAAAAACAAAAAACAAAAACAAAAACAAAGACTAATCAGGATCCTGTATACTCAGGGACAACCCCTGATTGAGATTAATTTTGCCTTTTAAATTGACTATCTTAATCAGTTTATTAAATCCCTAAACTTTGGGGCCGAACTAATAGCATAGCGGTAGGGCATTGCCTTGTACGTGGCCAACCCAGGTCAGACCCAGATTCAATCCCTAGCATCACATAAGGTTCCCAAGCCTGCCAGGAGCAATTTGAGTACAGAGCCAGGAGTAAACCCCGAGTGCCGTCAGATGTGGCTTAAAAACCAAAACAAAAAATGTCTCTAAATTTTAAAAGATGCTGCTTGTGAAAGAGTTAGACCTTTGATAAACCAAATGAGTGTTTAAAATAAAATTGCTCTTTAGAACAGAAACACATAAAAGAAGTATGACTGTTGGGCCTGTTATATTGGCAGGCCGGTGGCAAAGGTGGTGGTATAGCAAAGAGTGATGAGTTTAGTTAGAAAAGTAACTACATTGCGAACTATCCTAACAATGAGAATGTATGAGGAAAATAGAAAGCCTGTCTAGAGTACAGGTGGGGGCGGGGTGGAGAGGAGGGAGATTTGGGACATTGGTGGTGGGAATGTTGCACTGGTGATGGGGGTGTCCTCTTATATGACTGAAACCCAACCACAATCATGTTTGTAACCAAGGTGTTTAAATAAAAAATATTATTAAAAATATATATTATAAAATGAAAAAAATTACCCACTAATAAAATTTTAAATTTATTAAAAAAAAAAAAATAAAAGTGGTGGTATAAGATGTACTCTGGGAACACTGGAGGGGAGAGGTCAACACTGGTAGTGGGAATGGCCCTGATTCACTGTATATCTGAAACTCTGAAAACCAACTATGAAGGACTTTGTAAATCACAATGGTTTCAATAAAATAAAAAGAAAAATTAATGTAGTGACTGTTAACAGCTATTTTCAGTTTTGACTAGTTTCTTGATAAGGTTTTTAAGACATTAAAGATAGGGGCCGGAGCAATAACAGAATAGTAGGGTGTTTGCCTTGCATGCAGCCGAACCTGAATGACCCAGATTAGATCCCCAGCATCCCATATAGTCTCCCAAGCCTGCCAGGAGCGCATTCTGAATGAAGAGCCAGGAGTAACCCCTAAGCACATCAGGTGTAGCCCAACAAAAAAAAAAAAAAAAAAAAGACTCTATACAGATGAATGGATAGACCAACTCTATAAGACAGAAGTATTGGTCTTTTTTACTTTTGTTCCAGGAATTGAACCCATATATCTGAATCATGTGCTCTAATAATGAGTATTTTCCTGGCTCAATTATTCTGCCTAATAATTAAGACTATGAAGAATATTAGAAACTATTTTTATCAACAAAATCTGTCTTACCTACAAAATATACAATGACTTTAAGATATGTGATTTAAGTACTCAAGAAACTCAGGCTTAAAAGAATCATAATTGAAGAATCATAACTAATTTGGAGAATATTTATTCCAAAAAATGTCAAAAAGACAAAGTTATAATTATGGCTTCTTTCAAGATATAGTAATTTTTCTCATTTGAGATTGACTACAAGAAAATGAAGTCTTTTGCTTACTTGAAAACATTTTTGGTGAGAGACTGGTCCAGTGTTTGAAACAGAAAATAAGAAACTACTTCAAAGGCATGATGGTTCGGCTTGTCAAACATGTTCCTAGTGATTAAAAAAAAAGGTATAAAAAGAGAAAAGGCAATGGTTAAAAGTAAACAAAGCCAATAGCTAAGTTAAAGTGACACAAATTAATTTTTCATTTTTTTAAGCAGACAAATTATTTTTTTCACATGTGTATGTTTAATAAACAATCTCAGTCCAGAAAGATAATACAGTGGGTAAAGCACTCGCCTTGCATGCAACCATGTCATACCCTGACACGGGGCAGCAGTTCCCAGAACTAACAGGTGTGATCACTGAATATAGACCCAGGAGTAAGTCCTGTGCAGCCGAAAAACAAATAAAGAAGGGTAGAAACAGTTTTAAAAGACATACAAGGTTTTACTTTCTGACACTATAAGTCAAACAGAAAAAAGCTGGTAGGAAAAGGCTTTAATCAGTGAAAATAATCTAAAACAAGTAAAGGAAGACCTAAATCACTAAGAGAAAACCATAGTCTGTGAAATGATATGAGCCAATACTGACTAATAAACAATAAAAATAGCTACCCTGTATTTATTGAATTGCTTGCCAGAAATTTTTTTTTGGGGGGGCCACACCCTGTGACGCTCAGGGGTTACTCCTGGCTATGCGCTCAGAAGTTGCTCCTGGCTTCTTAGGGGACCATATGGGACGCCGGGGGATCGAACCACGGTCTGTCCTAGGCTAGCGCAGGCAAGGCAGGCACCTTACCTCCAGCGCCACCGCCCGGCCCCGCCAGGAATTATTTTTATATAGTTACTTTACAGGAAATAACTCACCACTATCAACATACCATATTTGCCAGCATATAAGACGACTGGGCGTATAAGACGACCCCCTAATTTTGCAGTTAACCATAGGTGTAGGCCTATATTCGCTGTATCACACAGAACGATCCTATGCTGCAACTGTATGTACCACAGGGAGCCAATCACAACAAGCAAAGGTTCAAAGATTCTACTGTAATAGACTTCCTCTCTGACTCTGGCCAATCTGAGCAGGCTTCTGACAGTGTAGATTCGGGCCCAGAACATTGTCTAATTTGCATGCATAAAAAGCCTGCTTGGATTGGCTGAGTTAGAGAGGCGGTCCAAGCAGCCTTGTAGTGATTGGTGCAGGATCGGGTTGAAAATTTCGTTTTGTGGCAATATTCAGACAATTTTCGTTTAGCGGCATATTGAAACATTTTTCGGGATATACTCGGCGTATAAGACGACCCCCAATTTTCGGTTGACTTTGTTTCAAAAGTCGTCTTATACGCAGGAAAATAAGGTATAAAGTGCTGTTGGTACCAGGAACTGAAACCAGGATTCCTGATTACAATTCAGCCCTTTGAGCCATCTTCACAGCCTGGGAAAGTGAGACCCCTGATCCCACCAGTGCTCAAGAACTCAAGACAGACCCTTTGAGCTATCTGCCCAGTCCTATTTAAGTTCTTTACATCATTGACAAAGTAAATAATTTTTTTTTGTTTTTTGTTTTTTGTTTTTTGTTTTTTTGGGTCACACCCGATGACGCTCAGGGGTTACTCCTGGCTATGCGCTCAGAAGTCGCTCCTGGCTTGGGGGACCATATGGGACGCCAGGGGATCGAACCGCGGTCCGTCCTAGGCTAGCGCAGGCAAGGCAGGCACCTTACCTTTAGCGCCACCGCCTGGCCCCGACAAAGTAAATAATTTGACTAAACACACACGCAGGATATTTTATAAATTAAACAATGTAAAGAATCTCGCTTGGATGATTTCTTGCTTTCAGACTTATAAAAATAAACTACATTGGGTTTATAAGGGGGGGTAGTGAAGTAGTGAAATGCACGACAGGCAGGCAGATATGAATATTCACATGAACTATCAAATTGTTTTTGTGGATTTTTTTTAAAAAGTTAAAAAGGGGTAGGGGCAGAGAGACAGTACAGCCAGCAGGGTGTGTGCCTTGCACACAGCTGACCCAGGTTGATCCCCAGTACTACACAGAGCCCACCAGTTGAGATCTCTGAGCATATGACCAGGAATAAGACCTGAGCACATCTGATGTGGCCCTCAACTAAAAATAAAATTTTCATTCTTATTCATTTATATACTTATTTGAGTTTTGGGCCCAGGACTCAGGGCTTACCCCAACTCTGTGCTCAGGGATTGCTCCTGGCAGTGCTAAGGAAACACATGTGGTATCAAAGATGGAATCTGGATAGGCCCTATGCAAGTGCCTTACCTGCTGTTCTACTGCTTTGGCCCAACCCCTTTTTTAGTTTTTGTTTTGGGTACTCAGGGATTACTCCTAGCTCTACATTAAGAGATCAATACTGGATATGTGGGGCCGGGCGGTGGCGCTGGAGGTAAGGTGCCTGCCTTGCCTGCGCTAGCCTAGGACGGACCACGGTTCGATCCCCCGGCGTCCCATATGGTCCCCCAAGAAGCCAGGAGCAACTTCTGAGTGCACAGCCAGGAGTAACCCCTGAGCGTCACAGGGTGTGACCCAAAAACCAAAAAAAAAAAAAAAAAAATACTGGATATGTTCAGGGAGCCAGATGGGGTACCAGAGATCAAACGTGGGTCAGTCTGCCAAGTGCAAAGCAAGATGAATTATAACTTGGGAACAGTCCCCAAATCTTACACAAATGTCAAATAATTCTTTTTTTTTGAAAGATCCTATTCCTCAAAGAATACAAGTCCCCCTTTATCATCTCTGAAACGTAATATTTTTCACTATTCTCTTAAACATTATTATCTTTAACGATTTTTATTTATTTTGGTTTGGGGACCACACCTGGCACCCCTCAGGGTTATGCCTGGCTCTGTACTCAGGGACTACTCCTAGTGGTGATAGCAGGGATAGGTTGGAGAGGTGGAGGAGAGCACAATGGTAGGATGCAAGGAGTCACACCAAGATGAGCCATGTGCAAAGGCAACGTCCTACCGTATGTTTAACCCCTCCAACCCATTAAACATTATTATTCTTAATTTTTGAGTAAGATATGTGTTGACAATGTGTTCATATCTAAAATAAAATTTTGCAAGGAAAAGGGTTATTCTGTTCATCACTTACCCCAGGTCTAATACTGTATTCAACTAATATTTGTTGAATGATGTTAAATGAACAAATCTCTTTCATGTTTCCATGGCATGTTAGATCACCTAACTGAAAACACCTGATCCCCCATCCAAACAACTCTCTGTAATGCAACCAGCATGATTTTTTTTCTAAAGTGCAATGCTTTTAGGCAAATATCTAGAAATGGAATCAATGGATCATTACGTTAAGCGTAACTTTGTAGAAAAAAAATGACCAAGATGCTCCCACCTCCACTGCTGATTTGCTCTTTTCTCCAACCTCCCTTCACTGTGGACGGGTGCTCGCTACCGGATTTGGTTTCTGAGAAACCCTCAGTTCACAGACATTTCCTGATCTGTGACTGTTGGGAGCCAGTTTTTTTTTTTTTTGGACTCCACAAGTCCATCATGCTCAGGCTGAAGCTGTGCTCTGGATTTTATCCCCGTCCCTCAAGACCATTTCTAAAGGGGATATGTATTTTTAAAGGAGCTATGTATATTTCCTTCAAATATTTCTTTAGATGTATTTCCTTAATAGGTATAATTTTGTTTGTTTTTGTTTTTGGGTCACACCCAGCAGCCCTCAGGGATTACTCCTGGCTCCACACTCAGAAATCGCCCTGGCAGGCATGGGGACCAGATGGGCTACTCGGATTCGAACCACCATCCTTCTGCATGCAAGGCAAATGCCCTACCTCCATGCTATCTATCTGGCCCCTTAATAGGTAAAATTCTTATTGTGTATTTCCTTATGCAGAGGTAGTTTTCCTCCATTCCTTTTTTGGATCTGTATAGTAGGAAATTGCAGTAAATAAATTTCTCTTGGGTTCTGAGTTCATGTTAGGATCAGGTTACTAGGACTGTTTAGCTTGTTATTTTTAGCCCCATATGCACCAGTAGTATCATGTGGCATTGATCCTTTTTGCACTGGCACATTAAAATGGGGAAATCTTACATATAGAAAGTTCTTTTTTGTTGTTTGTTTGTTTGTTTGTTTTGGGGTCACAACCAGCAGCACTCAGGGATTACTCTTGGCTGTATGCTCAGAATCGCTCCTGGCAGGCTCAGGGTACTATATGAGATCCAGGATTCGAACCATCGAACTTCTGCGTGCAAGGCAAACACCTTACCTCCATGCTATTTCTCTGGCCTCTAGAAAGAAGTTCTTATCCAATACAAACAAGAGCTCATAAATTTTATATTGCAGTGGGGACTTTCACCCTGAACACTTGTCACAGTTAACTTGGCTTCAGTTGATCAGACATCAGCCATTCACCCCTGAACCTTGGATCCCATCTATGGAAATTGCACTGTTTTCTACACCAGCACCAGGAATTGGACTTCTACCAGGGAAGGCCCTACTGCTGCCCTGCATTGACTTGCTCCAGTGTGGGTTCAAATGACACCCTGATGACTTGAAAACAGCAACAACCTGCTTTCAGGGCAGGTTTTCCTGCCTTACCACCTAATAGTGAGATGAAAGCAGAACACACTCCATGACACCCTGACTTCAACATAGGATCTGTACATAAACCAAGATTTCTAATTACAGAAACCTGCGACAACCATGATTGAGAAGAACTTTCAATGGGACCAAGAAAAAAGACTTTGGGGTTAGTCAACTTAGTATGCCGGAGCCTGTAGTGGTCTTATGGTGGGATGCTTCATGGTAGGGTTTCCCTGTTTTTAGGCCAAAGGTTTTTCCTTTCTATTGTCCCCCAACTTTTGCTGTGCCGATGCAAAAAACTACCACTTTACCTTTTTTATATTTTTTATCTTTTAAATAAGGACTCCCGCCTTTTTCATAAAACTTTGGGACATGAATTATTTTGTTTTACCTCATATTTCTGCATTTTTTCTATAAAATTAAGAAGGGAAAAAAAAAGGATGGGAGTAAGGGGCCAAGTAGTCTCAGATAGAGAAAAAAAAAGGACAGAACTAAATAATCAAAGCCAAAGTCAACAGAGACTTAAACTTAACCATCTAAACTTAAATGGGCCTGTTATACAGGAAGACCTGGGGCAAAGGGTGATAGTATAGGCTGTACTCTGGGATCACTGGTGGAGGGAGGTTGGCACTGGTGGTGGGAATGGCCCTGATTCAGTTATGAAGTACTTTGTAGATTACAATGGTTTCAATAAAATAAAAATTAAAATAAAACTTTGTAAGAAAAGAAATTACACAACAAAATGTTCACAAATCTAGAAACTCATGGATCTAAATGAGTGTGAATTTTCACAAAGTGATGAAAATACACACAAAGTGCAGTATGGGGGTATCCAGAAATACTTTCTGTGGTAAACTTTATGCCATACTCAACCTTATTAAAACATTTAAAAGAGGTTATCTCTTTCAAGATGGTAAACACCTCCTGATAATAACTAGAATAATGCATGCCAGGTTGCCCTCTCTCACCACTCCTATTCAAAAGAAAAATAAATAAGTAAATAGTGGCCAGAGAGATAGCATGGAGGTAAGGTGTTTGCCTTGCATGCAGAATGTTGGTGGTTCGAATCCCGGCATCCCATATGGGTCCCCGAGCCAGCCAGGAGCGATGTCTGAGCGTAGAGCCAAGAGAAACCCCTGAGCGATGCCGGTCGTGACACCCCCCCCCAAAAAACGCAAAATAATAATAATAATAATAATAATAATAAATCAATAGGAAATAAAACTACAATGCAACTACATTCAAGGGCTCCCAGAGCCCCAAAGAACGTAGTCAGTCCCCGCCCTTCTTTTAATGGGGACCCCAGCGTGCATGCAAAGCTGAAAGCCGCGACCCCCATGAGCCCCCCACCCACCCACCCACCGCGCCCCAGCCGGCCTCTCCCGCAGCCCCTCCCGGCCAGCACCCGTCCTTACGCGCCGAGGTGCGTGTGCGTCTCGATCTTGGCCCCGGCGGCGGCGGCCGGGCCGGGCTGGAAGCCCAAGGCCTGCAGGACCCTCCAGAGCTGCTCCTTCTCGAAGGCGGCCAGCCGCGCCCGGCTCATCCTCGCGGCGGGCGGGCGGGCGGGCGGGCGCAACGAGGGGGCCCCAAAACTGCCTCCGGTCGGAGCGTGCCCGCCGTGACCTCCCCCGCTCTAACCCGGGGCCATCTCGCCTCCCTCCGCCGAGCCGCCCGGTCCTCCGGAAACTGAGAGTCTCAGGCCCGGGAAAGTGACACCGCTACCTCCGGGGAGCAGCCACCAACCGAGATTCCCGCGCTCCGGGAAGACGAGACTTGCCGGGCGCACCACGAGACTTCCGCGGTCGCCTCGCTACCCACCATGCACCGCGCCCTTTGCGCCGCCCGCGCCGGCGAACTACAAGACCCAGCATGCATTGCGCGCGGCAGGCTCTTTTCTTTTTCTTTTCTTTCTTTCTTTTTCTTTCTTTCTTTCTTTTTCTTTCTTTCTTTCTTTTTCTTTCTTTCTTTCTTTCTTTCTTTTATTTATACAAAGGGAAGAACACATGATAAGTGGGAATGATACGTCTCAAGTTAACAATTCTACTTTTTTGGAGCACCGGAGAGATAGCAATTTGCTTTGTCCGCAATTAGACCCAGAACAGATCAGGGTTTGATTCCCGGCCTGCTAGATGTTATTTCTAAGCACAGAGTCATGAGAAACCCCTGGGCGCCGCCTGGTGTGGCCCCCAAAAAACAAACAAAACAGTTCTACTTTTTTATAATACAGTTGGTTTTTTTTTTCACAGATACAGAATTATTCATGATTGAGTTTCAATCAAGCAGTGTACGACACCCTTCATTCATACAATGTACCTTCACCAGTGCACATTTCCCGCCAATGTCCCCAATTTCCCTCTCACCATCCCCAAAGCCCTCTTCCCTTCCTGTCCTTTGGAGCATATAATTCTCTCTCTCCTCTCTCTCTCTCTCTCTCTCTCTCTCTCTCTCTCTCTCTCTCTCTCTCTCTCTCTCTCTCTCTCTCTCTCTCTCTCCTCTCTCTCATCTCTCTCCTCTCTCTCTCTTCTCTCTCTCTCTCTCTGTCTCTGTCTCTCTCTGTCTCTCTGTCTCTGTCTCTGTCTCTCTCTGTCTCTCTCTCTCTCTCTCTCTCTCACACACACACACACACACACACACACACACATTTAAACACTTTTGCAACATTGTTTGTTAGTGAGGGGTATAGTGCCTATCACTTTATCTCCTTTCAGCACTCAATTCTTGTCTTTATGCGCCTACTTAACCGCAGTTTCTGAGTTCCTTAGGTCTAGCATTTTTTTTTATGTTTGGTTTGGTGTGTGTGTGGCACACCAGGAGGGGCTCAAAGCTTACTCTTTGCACTCAGGGATTACTTCTGCCAGGCTCTGGGGCCCAAGTAGGACGCCACATACTGAATTCAGTTGAACCCGCTCAAGGCAAGAGCCCAGGCTCTCCAGCTCCTGGTCTCTAGATCCTTAGCCTTTGCAGTTCCCTATTGGTATAGGTATGCTATCACACGTAAACATAAAGAGAATAGCGGTTTGGTTATTCTCAACAGCTCTGTGTGGCTCTGAGCTAGTCAGCTAACTTCTGCCGCTTGGGTCTATTATAAGCAAAACCTTTATTAATGATTCTCAACTACTTAATGTTCCTTTTCCTCTAGCTTGAACCGAAATGCTAATTCTACCCTATGCGTGCCTGTTTCCTCTATCATCCTCTTCCACATTCCCTATAATAAAAGGGCCTGGAAATAGGGCAGTGATCCTTCCTGCTTGGCAGTTATAGCCTCACTCAAACCACTAGCTCCTTTGAAGTTTGTTCCACCCACAATTCTTCCTTATGGAGTCACCTATAAAATCTCCCGACTGCTGAGATTAGGAGACCTAACAGTTCTTTTTCTGGGGCCAGGTAGGTGGCGCTGGAGGTAAGGTGTCTGCCTTGCAAGCGCTAGCCAAGGAAGGACCGCGGTTCGATCCCCCGGCGTCCCATATGGTTCCCCCAAGCCAGGGGCGATTTCTGAGCACATAGCCAGGAGTAACCCCTGAGCATCAAACGGGTGTGGCCCAAAAACCAAAAAAAAAAAAACAGTTCTTTTTCTTTCTTTCTTTCTTTCTTTCTTTCTTTCTTTCTTTCTTTCTTTCTTTCTTTCTTTCTTTCTTTCTTTCTTTCTTTCTTTCTTTCTCTTTCTTTCTTTCTTTCTTTCTTTTTTTTTTTTTTGATTTTTGAATCACACCCGGCAGTTCTCAGGTTTACTCCTGGTTCTGTGCTCAGAAATTGCTTCTGGCAAGCTCAGGGGATCATATGGGATGCCTGGATTCAAATCACCGACCTTCTGCATGCAAGGCAAACACCTTACCTCCAGGCTATCTCTCAGTCCCCAAAACACTTAATTTTCATTTTCCAAAACGATATCAAGTGTATGTCAGTGGATTTTCCAGTATCTTTACCTCCCTCAACCGCTTTATTTTCACTTAGCCACCTACTCTCATTCAGAACCTTAGTACTCTCTCTCTCTCAGGCCCCAAAACACTTAATTTTCATTCCCCAAAACGATATCAAGTGTATGTCAATAGATTTTCCAGTGTCTTAATCTCCCTCAACCGCTTTATTCTCACTTAGCCACCTACTCTCATTATTCAAAACCTTAGTACTGCAACTCCTTGATAATCTCAATTTCAACCACCAAACTTTCTTGATTGATCTCTCTAAATCTTTTCCTAGATGGGAAAAAATAGCTCAATGAGCTGAGCATATATGCTTTGCCATTAGGAGTGACAGTCCACCCTTCACCCCACACACAGAGCCAAAAGTAGTCTCTGAGCACTGCCACACATGGTCCCCCATGTTGTGTATGTAAACATTTTTATGGGATTATTATGTTACTGACCCTACCCTGATCTGTGATTGTGCCCTACCCTAGGGTGTGACCTGGCATTCTGCTCCCACCCTAGGGTGGTACCTGATTCTGCTCCCACCATTGGGTGGTATCTGCTCCCACCATTGGGTGGTACCTGATTCTGGGGCATAAAAGCAAGGGTCTGTGGAAGGTGAGGGGCTTTTTTCCTGGGGTCTATTCTTAGGCCTTTTGGCTTCGGCCTCTTCACGAAATAAAGAGCTATTTTCTTCGGAAGCCTGACTGCCTGTTAGCTTTCTTTCCGCCGCATTCACCTCAGAACTGCCGGCCTGACCAGGGTAACAGACGCGTGGTCCGAGCTGGAGGAGAAAGGCCTCATCCTCCATCCCTCCATCAGTCAACCTCATCAGGGGCTGATTTGCAACACCCCAAACAAATAAACAAGTCTTATTATCCCAAGAGTCCTGGCAAGACCAGAGAAACTTCCAAACCTGTCTTGTGATTGCATCATATTCTCTTCACAGTATATAATCATTAACTTGAACATTTAATGTCTTCCTGTCAGTTCCATCTAGAAAACCTTAATTCTTATTAAATAAATGCAACTCTGCATAGTCCATACACCTGCAGCTTAGCAGCTATATACAATTACAATGTTTTATATTATTTAATTCAGGATAATTGAAGTAGGCTCTCAGACTTATCCTCTTTAAATAATAAAACCACACACACAAACTTGGGGCCGAAGCGGTGGCGCTAGAGGTAAGGCATCTACCTTGGAAGCGCTAGCCTAGGACAGACAGTGGTTAGATCTCCCAGCTTCCCACATGATCCCTCCCAAGCCAGGAGCGATTTCTGAATGCATATCCAGGAGTAACTCCTGAGCGTCAACAAGTGTGGCCCAAAAAAACAAAACAAAACAAAAAAAATGTATTGTGGGCAGGATAGCTCCTTGGCTCTAAGAACTCACCATTTGTTAATGATTCTGTGATTACAAATATACTTGACCACACAGCACTGGGAATGAAACACTTTATAATCATCTCGTCTTCAAACTGGGTTAAGCCCCGCTCCTTAGAAATGTGGATCCTCTGGCAGTCAGGGAACTAGTAGTTTGGGGGTGTTTGGGGGATTGTTTGGGTTTTTTTGGTTATTATTTGGGAGGGTTGGGTTTGTTTGTTTGTTTGGGCCACACCCGTTTAATATGGGACCCTGGGATCAAACCGCATTCCAGCCTGTCCTAGGCTAGTGCTTGAAAGGCAGGCGCCTTACCTCTAGCGCCACCACCCTGGCCCCGTGGGGGGGGGGGTTCGTTGTTGTTGTTGTTTGATTTTTGAGCCAGACCCATTAGTGCTCAGGAATCACTCCTGCTGAGCTGTGAGACCATATGGGATGTCGGGATTGAATCTGATCACATACAAGTCAAAAGTCCTACTTGCTGTATTATTGATCTGCCTCAAGCCAGGTAACTTGAACTTGGCCCTGTTCCTAGTTCTGGAACATAGGATAGATGGACAAGAAAACTTAGTCAATGTAGAAACTAGTCACTATACCCTGGAATTTTCCAATGTCACACTACTATGCTTCAATTGAGCCCAACATAGAGGACAGAATGAGAGAGACATGAAGGTCCACTGCAAAAAATCTGTCTCTGGGGTTGACCTTGCCTGAGATCATATTCATTTCAATCATCAGTACCATACTGAACACTGCTAGGGGTGATCCCTGAACATAGAATAAGCCCTGAGCATTTAGGTGAGGCCCAGACACAAACAAAACAAAAACAAAACACTACAAACTCTAATTCATATCGTCATGGGGTCATTAGAGACTCAGAGAACCATATTACTTTTGAGAAGTTTATTAGCTGACAACCGTATGGGATCCCAGATGCAAATCATACAGCCTTGATTGCAGTTTCTCCCATTCTTAAAGGGTTTAAAAATATCTTTTTAACAGAACATACAGAAGCAGATAAACTATTTGCGTAAGCATAATAGGTGTACAAAAGCAGATAAGCCATTGATGCACTTAAGCATTGAATTTTGTCACAGTTCTCAGGAAAGGATCTGTCACTGGTTGGTAATTACTTCTGGCGTCTGTTTAAAAACAAAAATAATGGCTTGAGGACAAGGTGGTTGATTGGATGCTAAGCTATTACACTAGTTTTAATACACCAGGGTCAAATCATTGATTCCTGTGGCCCAAGTCTTCCTCCAGTACCTCCTCACTAAACCCACCTAGGGACCTTTAATGAATCTGGACTATCAGTTTGATGGAGTCCATCTGCCTTCGGATGGTTTTAACAGGTCATGCAATGGACTCACCAGTAGTCCATTACAAGAATGAGGGGTCCAGTGACAGTTGAGTGGAGACTGCTCAACCAAGGGGACCAGCCAAACATCCTCTGAAACAACCTTTCAGAATTATTCCTTGCTTGCTGTCTTTTTTCTAAGTCTTCTCTCTCTGGGACTCGTGACAGAGTAACTTCTCCAGATCCTACCTATTGGTTTTTGCATGAGGGATCCCTTAACTTCCTGCCTGCCTGCCTCACAATATTATATATCAACAGATTTGTTGTTATTATTATAAGTATCTCAAAGGTTAAGCTTTAGGCCAATTTCATTATAATTAAAGTTTAGGTCAATTTCATTATAATTAAAACTAGACAGGATTTCCCCTTCCACCTCCATAGACAGATACACACATCCTCTCCTAGATACATAATCAAACATGAAGTTAATGTGACATATATTAGAGATTCATACAAAGAATTATTTTCTTGTTAGTTATTCAATGTTTTTCTGAGTTTGGGTCATTAGCTTGTGAATTATCTGCATCATCATCTTCTTCCAAAGCTATAATATCTGGAATTTCATCAGTCTCAGATGTTGAATCTGTGGCTGTGATATCAAATGCCTGTAAAAGAAAAATGCTACATATTAAAACAAACACTAATGAAATGTACTGTGTCAAGTTAAGGTAAGCTCATGAAGACTATTGCATGTGCATGAATCTTCTTTTATCCATAATAGTATTTTCATTTTGTTTTGTTTTTAAGACATACCTAGCAATGCTCAGGGCTTACTCCAGAGTCTATGCACAGAGATAACTCCTAGAGGTGCTCAGGGGACTGTATGTGGTGCTAAAGATGGAACTCAAGTTGGTTGCATGCAAGGTAACATACTTGTATTTTCTAACAAGATGTTTATATAGTCTCATTCCTGAAATCTACTCATATTACGAAAGCACTATTTTTGTGGGGTCAGTATTATTGCTAAGTAGTAGAACTTTCCTTGCAAGTGTGAGATTCTGGACTTAATCTCCAACAGCATACACACAAAAAAATTTTTTGGAACTCATCCAGAGATGCTCAGGACTGCTCTCAGTACACTCTGGAATGACTCCTGGTTCTAGCAACAATAGGGCAACAATATGGGATGCTGGAGACTAACCCCAAGAGTGGGTTTCAAACTCTCCTTTTTTGTTCTAAATGGTAATATTAACAAGAAACCAGGTAACTCAACAGCCTGAGCACGTGCCTCACCGTGGTAGTGTCTTCCCTGGTAGAGGATTGCTTCCAGGTGTTGTTATAAGAAGCCTTGGATGTTTCATAGATAGCTTCCCTGGTTCAGGGGTGAATGGAGGATGTCCATTCTTCTGGGGCCTGTGCCAGGTCATTATATCAATGTTCAGGGTGTAAGGTCCCATTGCACTACAAGATTTATGTGTTCCAATCTCTATTAGATAATAACTTATTTGTATGTATAGTATTTTCCCATTTTAATGTGCCTATGTAAACCAGGAACAATGCCACGTGGCATTATCATCGCATATGGGGGCCACAAGAACAAGTCCAACAATCCCCATGACATGGTTCAATCATAAGCATTAAACTGAGGGACTCTTCCACCAAAATTCCTTATTGAACAGCTCACAAAGAGAAGACAAGATAAACAGTGGGTAGAATCGTCACAGTAAAAGAATATTTAGAAAGAGTTATAGCTGTTAAAGAAAATACACAAAATATTCAAAAGACTTATGGGTCCATTTTATGTCTTTTGAAATAATTGAGGGTTGTTAAATCCAATGCAAGACTTTGTTCTGTGATTAGAACTGTGTAGTACTCAAGTTAAAATGGGTAAATGTGAGGTACTGATGGTTGGGGGTTGGTGGGAGAGTTAGGGAGTAATAATGAGCTCTGTAGGGGTGAGCGAAAGGGCAGAATCTGGGGCAGGAGGTCGGTCTTGGTGCCTAATAAATTAAAGAACTGAGGGTAAAGGGGGTTAATTAAGGGGAAGATAATGAATCCGATTGGGAGATGAGGGAGTAGAAGGGGCTCTGTGTGAAGGAGGGGAAATATGTCAGAGGGGATATATACATTGTATAGATGAATTGATTATGGATTAGGCTTGGTAGTCAGAGAGGACCACTGTATAGGAAGTCACGTCTACATATACACTGATTTTAGAGACCTGTTTGAATATTATCCTCCAAATCTAGGGAATTCCATTTTTTTCCTAAAAACAGTCGAGATTTAAGAATATTTTTGGGTGTTGTTAAAAAGTATATTTGCGCCCACGCACTTTTCACAATGAATAATAGTAAGAAGAGAACTCCTGAATGGGGTCCAGTCTGGGGTGGGGGGATCTCAGTCCCCTGGACTAAGTGGTAAGCCTATGGCTAGCTTCCTGCCCAGATCCCCCAACATACCAGCTGAAGAGAAACAGAAGAACTGGCATGTGGAGTCTTCCGGGTGCAGCCCTGCCTCTGTAGTTTGTGGATGCATAGGGAGGAATATCTCTCCCCCTCCCCCCAGGGCCCAATTAACCAGGCGTGACCCTGAAGACCCGTCTGGTGTGGGGGGATCTCAGTACCCTGATTGGGAATATTTGTTATTTATTTCTCCTGGTTTTCCTGGTATGCAAAAGGCACTGGCATAGAGATTTCTGAAAAGGAAAAAAAGCTTAATTCACCCCAACTAGCCTTTTGTGTTTGAGTTATCAGTATTTTCTTGTAAATATTTTGTAATATTGTAGTGAAATGGATTGCAATGTCATTTCCTAATACAAAACAATATATGTGGGAAGAAATATAAAATTCTTTGATTTAAATTATTTCCCTCTGAGAAAAAAAGAAAGACCAAATGGTAAATTTAATGCTGTGTACCAGTTTTATTTTAAATGATCATGAAGAAAAAGAAAATAGTGTCTGTCAGTTGTCCAGGCTGATATCTCTGTGAAATTCTCAAAATGGGTGGGGACAGATTCCCCTTTCTGCATAAACCACAGAAGCCCAGCACCACCCTCCGAGAGAAACATCCCAGATAGTCTTCTTAACCTTATCAAATTGCCAAGCCATCAAATTTATTTCAGATCTATAAATCTATGAGGCAGTTGCACAACACCTCAAAATTTTTATAGTGTCAGCCCAGTAGTATCACAGGAAATCTGATGGTATAGTTACAGTGTAATCTAAACTCAGTGAGCTAAAACAGTAATACAGAAGAGTCAAGTAGAACCTGCTATAGCCTGGTAAATCCATAGAAACTGACTCTTAGTAAGCCATGAAGAGATAAAACAATTATTTCAAACTGACCCTTGTTAACCAAAATTTTGAGAATTCCATTTGTTTTTCTATTGTAACAAACATGAAATAAATTGGTTTGTGCCTATTGTCCCTGGTACCATATATTCCCCAGTCGAGTTATGAGGGAATCCCACTCATACCAACACTTTTAAAGAAGTAACCATTAGCACTGCCAAATGCCCCAAATCAAACTAACCAAAGAAATAAATTAGAAAACTAACTGTAAAAAGAATTAAGTGGCAAAGTGAAAATTGAGCCCAATCTTTTACCCATGTCATAGATACTATTCTTCTATTTTAGCACCCCAGACCTCTGATAGGAGAGAGGACAGCTTGCTTTCTTGTTTCAGGCTCAGATCTGTTTTATACTTGGTAATATCAAATAACAAATAGAGGTTAAAGTGAACATTAAGAACTAGTTCAGGGGGCTGGAGAGATAGCACAGCGGTAGGGCATTTGCCTTGCACCCAGCCAATCCAGAACAGGTCCCGGCATCCCATATGGTCCCCTGTGCCTGCCAGAAGCGATTTCTGAGCGCAGACCCAGGAGTAATCCCTGAGTGCCGGAAAGATAGTACAGTGCTAGGGCATTTGCCTTGCACACAGCTGATTCAGGATGTCGGACTGGGTTCAATTCCCAGCATCCCATATGGTCCCCTGAGCCTGCCAAGAGTAAACCCTGAGCTCAGTCGGGTATGGCCCCAAAACCAAAATTAATTAAAATAAACCTTTGTTTAGTTCTTGCAATTATTTGCCTACTCTATTTCTGGAATGACTCAAGGTGTCTAACTTTCACCTCTGGGGACCATTACTGAAAAGCTCACATGAGGCCGAGAAAGAAATGGGGGGGGGGGGGTCTGGTAGCTGAGCTGGAGCCAGTCTTTCTGGGTTTTGTGGAGCTTATTTATTCATTTATTTATTTTTGTCTTGGGGCCACACCCAAAAACACTCTGTAATTACTCTTAGTGCTCAGGCAACCATATGGGATGTCTGGAATCTAACCTAGGCTGACTATATGCAAGGTAAGCACCCTACCCACTGTACTATCACATCAACCCAACTGGAGCTATTTTCAACTGTAGTAGTGACTGTAATTACAATGTTTTGCTTGATTGTTTTGGGGTCACTCCCTAGCTGTGCTCAATGATTACTCCTGGGAGGTGTTGAGGGAATATATGCAGTATTAAGGATGAACCAGGGTCAGCCATATGCAAGCATCTTAACCTGTCTTTGAACCTGTGTGTCTGACCATCTTTATATGAGGTTCAAAAAATGGCCCAAGAAATAATTTTGTACATTTATAAAATTAATCCCACTTTCATTAACACAATTAAGTATAAGTTAGATTTATAAAGCAATAGTGTAGGGAGTTTTTCACTGAGACTAGCCATCAAGGTGGAATCAGATAAACAAATTCAGAATCAGATGATTACTATGAAACTAATGAGGAAAAACATGTGTCTCTTTCTGCAGACAGAAAATAGGCACATAAGCACCATATTCTCGTCAAGAAAATCACTGACCACACTAGAAACTTACAGACTCTGTGTAACAAGAGGATCCTTTTGCAAACCTCTGCCATCATTGAAATTTCATATTTTAAATTTCATTGATTTGCATTACTGTGAAAATTTTTCAGAAGATGGCGCTACTGGTACATGTTGAAAACATGACTTCACTTTCTTTTTTTTTTCTTTTTTTTCCTTGATTTTCGGGCCACACCCGGTGGTGCTCAGGGGTTACTCGTGGCTGTCTACTCAGAAATAGCTCCTGGCAGGCACGGGGGATCATATGGTACACCAGGATTCGAACCTACCACCTTAGGTCCTGGATCGGCTGCTTGCAAGGCAAACACCGCTGTGCTATCTCTCTGGCCCGACTCAATCCCTTATAATCAAGCCCTTAGGAGTGTTTCTGAGCTTAGAGCCAGGAATAAGGTCTGAACACTGGGAGTGATTGATAAACAAAAAACAATTTTTTTTTGGTTTTTGGGCCATATTCAGTGGTGCTCAGGGATTACTCCTGGCACCACATACAGGAATCACTCCTGGTGGTTGCTTGGGAGACCAAATGAAATGCCGGGGATCAAACCCAGGTCTGCCACATGCAAGGTAAATGCCCTCCCCACTTTGCTTCCCTCCAGCCCCCAAAACCAAATGTTTTTTTTTGTTTGTTTGTTTGTTTGTTTTTGGCTTTTGGATTACACCCGGCAGTGCTCAGAGGTTACTCCTGGCTCTATGGCTCAGAAATCGCTCCTGGCAGGCTTGGGGGATCATATGGAATGCTGGAATTTGAACCACCATCCTTCTGCATGTAAGGCAAATGCCCTACCTCCATGCTATCTCTCCGGCCCCCAACACCAAAGATTTTTTGTTTTTGTTTTGTGGTTTTTGGGTCACACCTGGCAGTGCTCAGGGGTTACTCCTGGATCCATGCTCAGAAATTGCTCCAGGGGACCATATGGGACGCTGAGATTCTAACCGATGACCTTCTGCATGAAAGGCAAACGCCTTACCTCCATGCTATCTCTCTGGCCCCTGTTTTTGTTTTCTTAACCAAAGGTTTTTTAAGAAGAAAAAAAAAACTATATGATAAAGCCAAAGGAATTATGCAGAGGTCAGGTGATACCTTCACAGGGACAACCTTGTTTCAATCTCTGGTATCACGTATGATCCTCTGAGCACTTCCAAGAGAGATACCTGAGTATAGTCAGAAGAAAGCTCTGAACATCACCAAGTATGACCTAAATTCCCCCCACCCACACCACCACCAGACACACACATACACACAAATAATATAATAAAGCAAATGGACTGCCTCGTGTTTTTGTTTTTGTTTTTGTGTTTAAAGCCAGTCAAATTGAGCAGTGGGTGCCTCCGTGTTTGAATGCAGGAGGCATTCAATCCTTGAGCACTCCAGGAGCAACTCCTGAACACCACGGAGTGAGGCCTCCAAACCAAAAGAACAAAAAAACAAACAGGCTGAAGCAATAGCACAGTGGTAGGGCCTTTGCCTTGCATGCAGAGGACCCAGGACAGACCCAAGTTTGATCACCGGCATCCCATATGATCCCCGAGCTTGCCAGGAGCGATTTCTGAGTGCAGAGCCAGGAGTAACCCCTAAACATTCCCAGGTGTGCCCAAAAACCAAAACATTTTTTAAAAAGCATTTTAAAAAATTTAATAAAGCAAACAACCCTCACCCACCAACTTTCAGCACTCCAGTAAATGGGCAATTGAAGAGAATAACTGTCCACTAGTAGAATTCTTACAAGCACACAAAAATTTAACTTGTTAAATCCTATTTACATTTGTTTTCCAATGTATCATTGTCAAATTCTACACAAGGTCAACTGGAATGTATGTAAGGTATGTTAATCAATAAATCTGTCATGTAGACCAAGCAGTTCAATGAAAGCAGCACACGTAGCACATGAAACACAAAGCATAAAATTGATCTATTCTGCGGTGAATTTTATTGAATCCAACAGGGGAATTCTTTTATGAAAATCAAAAAGTTGTATAAACAAGTATTGTGAGAAAAATTAGTAATGAAGCCAAACTGGAGCAAGCACCAGATGATACCTGTACAGCCTATTTGTAGTTTGTATCCAACACAAACAACAGCAACAATTGCAACAGAACTAGACTACAAAGGAGCTGGAGCTTGTTGTGAGTTCTATCTAGGCTTTGACTAGGCTATTATACTCTTACCAGCCAGCTAAGCAACAAAACTCACTGCCTAGAAATTTTAAAGCTCAAAAGGCAGGAAGAGCTGCAATGGAAACCCATTCTGTTTACCTAACTAGTTACTTCTCCAATTCAAAGTTGTCTAGCTCAATTTCATTGTAAAGGGAAGTACCATCATATCATTTAAAAACTCCTTCATTTTCTACCAGCTGTGCCAGGCACTGGTGACAGAGACAGGCTTAATGTGTTTTGTGCTCAGACTGCTAGTTCTCCTAGTTGGCTCTGTCCTCACCTTGGTTCTGCATATTCTGGGTCTCGGTCAGCTGAGGATAAAAGGGACCTACCAGCCAGTTGAGAGGCGTGTTGTTAACAAGGTAATCCATCACATCATCTAAGGACTCTTTCATTTTCTGCAGCTGCCCCTTGCTAGAAGTGAGAAGGTTGTCGGACACCTCTTTAAAGGAGCCGGCACCACGAAACACAGAGTAGATGTCACCAGCCATCACGGCCAAGTGGTTGGCCTGATCTTGGATGTTCTGTGGTAAACCCTGGACGTTGGTCAGGAGCGTGTGACATGTGGTCCGCAGCTGAAGTGTCAGGTTCCGGGCAATAGCAAGAGTACGTGATTCGATGTGCTAAAATTAAAGTGTAAGAATTAATAGAGTCTCTAAGAATGTTATAAAAGATTAATTCAACAAAAGCTAGCAATGTAAGGGTATCTAACATAAATGAATTCTTTCACTTAAAAATTTTCTTTTTAGGGGCCGGAGAGATAGCATGGATGTAAGGCGTTTGCCTTGCAAGCTGAAGGACGGTGGTTCGAATTCCAGCATCCTATATGATCCCCCAAACCTGCCAGGAGCGATTTCTGAGCATAGAGCCAGAAGTAACTCCTGAGCACTGCCAGGTATAACCCAAAACCCACCCCCAAAATTTTCTTTTTAAGGGGGGGGCAGAGCAATAGCACAATGGTAGGGCATTTGCCTTGTACAAAGCTAACCCAGGAAGGACCTCGGTTCAATCCCTGGAGTCCCATATGGTCCCCCAAGCCAGGAGTGATTTCTGTTTGTTTAGGGTTTTTTTTGTTGTTGTTGTTTTGGGGCCACACCCGGTGACGCTCAGAGGTTGCTTCTAGCTGTATGCTCAGAAGTCACTCCTGGCTTGTTTTTGTTTGTTTTTGTTGTTTGTAGGAGCGCAAGCGCATAGCTAGGAGTAACCCCTGAGTGTCACTGGGTATGGGCTCCCCCCTAAATTTTTTTATTTTAGAATTTTTGAGCTACACCATGCAACTACATTAACTCCAGAATCCATGGAGTATTCTCTTTGGCCCTAGATTCTTTCACTTAAAGTAGAAAGCCTTGAGTACAAGTGAATGGGGGTGGGGGAGGATTTGGGACATTGGTGATAGGAATGTTGCACTGGTGAAGGGGGGGGGTGTTCTTTATATGATTGAAACCCAACTACAATCATATTTATAATCAAGGGGTTTAAATAAAGATATTAAAAAATAAATAAAAGAATGTCCCTACTTGGCAAAAAAACAAAAAAAATTCTTACAGGGGCCAGAGTGATAGCACACTGGGGAAGGCATTAGCCTCACAGATGGCTAACCCAGGTTCAATCCTTAGCATCCCATATGGTCCCCAGCACCACCAGGAGTGATTTCTGAGTGAAGAGCCAGAAATAACCCCTGAGCACTGCAAGGTGTGGCCCAAAATAACAACGAAAACTTTCTCTTACAACTATAAGGGGAGTAGTATTATTCACATTTCATTATAAGGAACATAGCTAAGAGTTTTGAATAACCTGGCCCAGTAAACTTCTGAAAAATAACTGATGGGGAATTTTAACTAGTGCCAAAGACTTAAAAAGTGCATCTTTCAGGCCCGGAGAGATAGCACAGCGGCGTTTGCCTTGCAAGCAGCTGATCCAGGACCAAAGGTGGTTGGTTCGAATCCCGGTGTCCCATATGGTCCCCCGTGCCTGCCAGGAGCTATTTCTGAGCAGACAGCCAGGAGTAACCCCTGAGCACCACCGGGTGTGGCCCAAAAACCAAAAAAAAAAAAAAAAAAAAAGTGCATCTTTCAGGCCGAAGAGATAGCATGGAGGTAGGACATTTGCCTTGCATGCAGGACAATAGTTTGAATCCCGGCATCCCAGATAGTCCCCGAGCCTGCCAGGAGCGATTTCTGAGCATAGAGCCAGAAGTAACCCCTGAGCACTGCCGGGTGTGACCCAAAAACCAAAAACCAAACCAAACAACAAAAAAAGAAGTGCATCTTTCTTTCTAGTCCAAGGAAATAACTCAATAGGATGAACTCATGCTTTCCATGCAAAAGTTCCAGGTGTGATCCTCAGCATGACATGGTCTCCTGAGGATTCAGCTGGGAGTAATTCTGAGCACTGGTGGTGCTGGGTATGGTTCTAAAACAAAAGACATAAAGAAGCTCATCATCTTTTTTTTTTCCACTATTTTGTGACATAAGAAGTTTCTTTCAGGGCCCGGAGAGATAGCACAGCGGCGTTTGCCTTGCAAGCAGCCGATCCAGAACCAAAGGTGGTTGGTTCAAATCCCGGTGTCCCATATGGTCCCCCGTGCCTGCCAGGAGCTATTTCTGAGCAGACAGCCAGGAGTAACCCCTGAGCATCGCCGGGTGTGGCTCAAAAACCAAAAAAAAAAAAAAAAAAAGAATTTTCTTTCATCTTGTATTTTTTTAGTATTTTTTTATTTATTTAAACATCTTGATTACATAAATGATTGTGATTAGGTTTCAGTCATGTAAAGAACACCCCTTCACCAGTGCAACAGTCCCACAACCAACTGTCCCAAATCTCCCTCCATCCACCCCACCCCCACCTGTACTCTAGACAGACTTTCAAGTTCCCTCATTCATTCACATGATTATGGTAGTTCTCTGTGTAGTTATTTCTATAGCTGCATTCACCACTCTTTGTGGTGAGCTTCATGAAGTGAGCAGGAAGTTCCAGCCCTCCTCTCATTGTCTCTGAGGATTGTTGCAAAGATGACTTTTATTTTTCTTAAAACCCATAGATGAGTGAGACTATTCTGCGTCTCTCTCTCTCTCTCTCCCTCTGACTTATTTCACTCAGCATAATAGACTACATGTACATCCATGTATAGGAAGATTTCATGACTTCATCTCTCCTGATGGGCTGCATAATATTCCATTGTTAAATGTAACCTACAGTTTCTTTAGCCATTCGTCTGGTGAAGGGCATCTTGGTTGTTTCCAGAGCCTGGCTATTGTGAATAGTGCTGCAAATAAACATAGTGTGAGGAAGGGGTTTTTGTATTGTATTTCTTGTGTTCCTAGAGTATATCCTAAGGAGTGGTATAGCTGGATTTGTATTGAGCTCAATTTCTAGTTTTTTGGAGGAATCTCCATATCACTTTCCATAGAGGTTGGACTAGACAGCATTCCCCACCAGCAGTGGATAAGAGTTCCTTTCTCTCCACATCCCCACCAGCACCGATTGTTCTCATTCTTTGTGATGTGTGCCAATCTCTGTGGTGTGAGATGGGTATCTCAGCAATTGTGTTGATTTGCATCTCCCTGATGATCAGTGAGAGGAGCATTTTTTCATGTGCCTTTTGGCCATTTGTATTTCTTTTTTATCAAAGTGTCTGTTCATTTTTTCTCCCCATTTTTTGATGGGATTAGATGTTTTTTCTTGTAAAGTTCTGGTCAGTGCCCTGTATATTTTTGGATATTAGCCCTTTAATCTGATGGGTATCGGGTGAGTAGTTTCTCCCACCACAGTGGGTGGCTCTTGTATCCTGGGCACTATTCTTTTGAGGTGCAGAAGCTTCTCAGCTTAATGTATTCCCATCTGTTGATCTCTGCTTCCACTTGTTTGAAAGTGCAGTTTCCTCCTTGAAGAAGCCTTTAGTCCTCAATGTCATGGAGTGTTTTACCTACGTGTTGTTCTATATACCTTATGGTATCAGGTCTGATATCAAGGTCTTTAATCCATTTAGATTTTACCTTCGTACATGATGTTAACTGGGGGGTCTATGTTCGCTTTTTTGCAAGTGGCTAGCCAGTTCTGCCAGCACCACTTGTTGAAGAGATTTTCCCTGCTCCACTTAGGATTTCTTGCTTCTTTGTCAAAAATTAGGTGATTGTATGTCTGAGGAACATTGTCTGAGAACTCAAGCCTATTCCACTGATCTGAAGGTCTGTCTTTATTCCAATACCATGCTGTTTTGATAACTATTGCTTTGCAGTACAGTTTAAAGTTGGGGAAAGTAATGCCTCCCATACTCCTTTTCCCTAGGAGTGCTTTAGCTATTCGAGGGTGTTTATTGTTCCAGATGAACTTCATAAGTGTTTGATCCACTTCTTTGAAGAATGTCATGGGTATCTTTAGAGGGATCACATTAAATCTGTACAATGCTTTGGGGAGTATTGCCATTTTAATGATGTTAATCCTGCCAATCCACGAGCATGGTATGTGTTTCCATTTCCGTGTGTCCTCTCTTATTTCTTGGAGCAGGGCTTTATAGTTTTCTTTGTATAGGTCCTTCACGTCTTTGGTCAAGTTGACTCCAAGATATTTGAGTTCGTGTGGCACTAATGTGAATGGGATTGCCTTCTTGACGTCCATTTCTTCCCTATCATTATTGGTGTATAAAAAGGCCATTGATTTCTGTGTGTTAATTTTGTAGCCTGCCACCTTGCTATATGAGTCTATTGTTTCTAGAAGCTTTTTGGTAGAGTCTTTAGGGTTTTCTAAGTAGAGTATCATGTTATCTGCAAACAGTGAGAGCTTGACTTCTTCCTTTCCTATCTGGATTCCCTTGATATCTTTTTCTTGCCTGGTCACTATAGCAAGCACTTCCAGTACTTTGTTGAAGAGGAGTGGTGAGAGCGGACAGCCTTGTCTTGTACCAGAATTTAGAGGAAAGGCTTTTAGTTTTTCTCCATTGAGGATAATATTTGCCATTGGCTTGCGGTAGATGGCTTCAACTAGATTGAGAAAGGTTCCTTCCGTTCCCATCTTGCTGAGAGTTTTGATCAAGAATGGGTGTTGGGCCTTAAAATGCTTTCTCTACATCTATTGATATGATCATGTGATTTTTATTTTCTTGTTGTTGATGTTGTGTATGATATTGATAGATTTATGGATGTTAAACCATCCTTGCATTCCTGGGATGAAACCTACTTGGTCATAGTGTATCTTGTTGATGATGCATTGGATCCTATTTGCCAGAATTTTGTTGAAGATCTTTGCATCTGCATTTATCAGGGATATTGGTCTGTAATTTTTTTTTTTTTGGCAGCATCTCTGTCTGGTTTTGGTATCAAGGTGATGTTGGCTTCATAAAAGCTGTTTGGGAGTGTTCCTGTTTTTTCAATTTCATGGAAGAACCTGGCTAGGATTGGTAGTAGCTCCTCTTGAAAGGTTTGAAAGAATTCATTAGTAAATCCTCTGGGCCTGGGCTTTTCTTTTTAGGCAGATGTTTGATTACAGTTTCAATTTCCTCAGTAGTGATGGGGGTGTTTAGATATGCTATATCCTCCTTACTTAATTGTGGAAGGTTATAAGTATCCAAGAATTTATCCATTTCTTCTAGGTTCTCATGTTTAGTAGTATAAAGATTTCTCAAAGTAGTCTCTGATTACCCTTTGGATCTCTGCAGTATCTGTCATGATCTCCCCCTTCCTCATTTCTTTTTTTTTTTTTTTTTTTTTTGGTTTTGGGCCACACCCGGTAACGCTCAGGGGTTACTCCTGGCTATGTGCTCAGAAGTTGCTCCTGCTTGGGGGACCATATGGGACACCGGGGGATCGAACCGAGGTCCGTCCAAGGCTAGCGCAGGCAAGGCAGGCACCTTACCTTTTAGCGCCACCGAGCCCGGCCCCCCCTTCTCATTTCTAATACGAGTTATCAGGTTTCTCTCTCTTTGTGAGTTTTGCCAATGGTCTATCAATCTTGTTTATTTTTTCAAAGAACCAACTTCTGCTTTCGCTGATTTTCGGATTGTTTTTTTGGTTTTCCACTTCATTGATTTCTGCTTTCAGTTTTGTTATTTCCTTCTGTCTCCCTATAATTGGTTACTTTTGTTGGTCATTTTCTAATTTTATGAGCTGCATCATTAAGTTATTCAGGTAGGCCCCTTCTTCCTTCCTGATGTGTGCTTGCAAAACTATAAATTTTCCTCTCAGGACCGCTTTTGCTGTGTCCCATAGATTCTGGCAGTTTGTGTCTTCATTATCATTTGTTTCCAGGGGAGTTTTGATTTCCTCTTTGATTTCATCTCGGACTCACTGGTTGTTCAGTAGCAGGTGTTTAATTTCCAATTGTTAAAGTTTTTCTTCTGTGTGGCTTTTGTGTTGAGTTTTTCTGCATCTCATCTTCCAACACGCCGATTCTGTCCTCAGCTGCTTTTTACCCTGCTGGCGAGGCCATCTACTGGGTTTTTCAGTTCAGCTACCGTGTTTTTCAGATCTGTTATTTCAGTTTGGAGTTTTCTGATTTCTGTCTTTGTGTTATTGTTCAGATCGCTCTAATGCTTTCTTTGAGTTCTACAAACATCTTCCATATGCTATTCTAAACTCCTTATCTGAGAGGTTAATTAGATGGTCGAAGTTTTTTAGGTCATCCGAGATATCGTCTTCATTCTCTGTGCATGTTGATTTGCCTGTGAGGTTTCCCCATTTTCCGCTTGTAATGTAATTTTTTCTGCGTGTTGTGGTGGGGTTCATTGGGGTAGAAAGAGTGGCGGGCCGCGCTCTTCTGGAGCCTCTGGGAGTGCTATTTTTCTGGGCCCTTTTCGGCCCACTACCCAAGAGGTTTCAGAGACAGGACAGTGGAAAAACACGCACAGGCAACACTCACAGTCGGGAATCACTGGGCGGGCATAGATTTTCCCCAGAAGCTCATCATCTTAGTCTAAAAAATATGCGCCTTGTTAGGAGGCGGATTTAAAATATTCACTCTTGGGGCTGGAGCGGTGGTGCAGGGCATAAGGCGTCTGCCTTGCATGCACTAGCCTAGGACAGACCGAGGTTCGATTCCACGGTGTCCCATATGATCCCTCAAGCCAGGAGCTATTTTCTGAGTGCATAGCCAGAAGTAACCCCTGAGCGTCGCCAGGTGTGGGCCAAAACACAAAGTAAATAAGTAAATAAATAAAATAAAATATTCACTCCTCAAATAAGATGCTAGAAAAAATATTGCTATCGAAAGCACATGTAGAAGCTGGAGAGATAGCACAGTAGTAGGGCATTTGCCTTGCACACAGCTGATTCAGGACAAATGGGTAATTCGAATCCCAGAATCCCATATGGTTCCCCAAGCCTGCCAGGAGCAATTTCTGAGCATAGAGCCAGGAGTAACCCCAGAGTGCTGCTGGATGTGACCAAAACCAAACAATTAAACAAACAAACAAAAAACTTTTTTTATTATAAAAGGGGTTATACAAAAATAAATAACAGGGGGTTATACAATAGTACAGTGGGTAGGGCCCTTGGCCATGCACTGTATTTTGACCCCCAGCATCCCATATGATGCTCCAAGTCTGGCTATAAGTGGTCCCTGAGTACAGAACAAGGAGATAACCCCCGAGTATCACTGAGTGTGCCACTCTAAAAAAAAAGGTGGCAGGGAGGCTGAAGTAATAGTATAATAAGTAGGGTATTTGTTTTGCATGCAGCCAACATTAGGCTCAATCCCAGCATCCCTTATGGTTTCCTCAAGCACGGCTAAGAGTGATTCCGAGCAAAGGAATAAGCTCTAAGTACTACCAGATATGGCCCAAAACAAAAAATAACAAAATAAACAAAAATAAACAAAGGAAACACATGTAAGAGATTATTTTAGGCTATACTGATGACTGGCAAGTCATCTTACCTCAGCACAATGGGATTCATCTGTCTCATCATAACCAATGCTTTTCTTCCACCCTAACCATGACAGATAGAGCTTATCCTGAGCACCGTGGAGCTTCTGGTTGGCACTGTGTGCATTCTTCCTGGCAAACTCAATCTAGAAAACATCAGAAAAAGACAAGGGAAGACATAAATCAGATATTTGTATTAGCCTATTCTCAGATCCCTGATGTAAATCAGACAACTTCAAAATCAAGAATTTCTTTAAGAGTTTAAAAAGTATCAGGGGGGCCGGGAAGGTGGTGCTAGAGGTAAGGTGTCTGCCTTGTAAGCGCTAGCGTAGGACGAACCGCGGTTCGATTCCCTGGCATCCCATATGGTCCCCCCCAAGCCAGGGGCGATTTCTTTTTTTTTTTTTTTTTTTTTTTGGTTTTGGGCCACACCCGGGTTGCTCAGGGGTTACCTCCTGGCTGTCTGCTCAGAAATAGCTCCTGGCAGGCACGGGGGACCATATGGGACACCGGGATTCGAACCAACCACCTTTGGTCCTGGATCGGCTGCTTGCAAGGCAAACACCGCTGTGCTATCTCTCCGGGGCCAGGGGCGATTTCTGAGCGCATAGCCAGGAGTAACCCCTGAGTGTCAAACGGGTGTGGGCCCCCCCCCAAAAAAAATAAAGTATCAGGGCTGGAGAAATAGTACAGTGGGTACAATGCTTGCTTTACATCTTCCAGTGCTAGGGTTCAATCCCTAGCATTGCATATGGTCCCCCAAACACAGCTAGCAGTAATTCCTGAGAGCAGATCTAGGAGTTACTCCTGAGAACCACTGGTTGTGCACCCCCCCCAAATAAAGTATAAAGAAATTAATTCCTGCTGTTATTATTTATCATCAATACATAAGTAAAGCAAGTAGTCATAGGTTTGGTTTATTTTGGGGGGGGGGGGGTTGAGTTTTTGTTTTGTTTTTGTTTTTTTTTTTTTTTGGTTTTTGGGCTACACCCGGTGACACTCAGTGGTTATCGCTCTTCGGCTTGGGGGACCATATGGGATGCCGAGGGATCGAACCGAGATCTGTCCTAAGTTAGTGCTGGCAAGGCAGACACCTTACCTCTAGCGCCACTGCGCCGGCCCCAGTCATAGGTTTTAACTGCTTGTATTTAACTATTAAGCCCACTGTTTCTCAACATAATTCCACGTTAAGACAAAGGCAACTGAAATCTATTATGGTATATGTGAAAAATATAAGGTAAAGTGCTAAAGAAATAAAACTTAAAATTTTCTCTTCCCGGGGCCGGGCGGTGGCGCTAGAGGTAAGGTGCCTGCCTTACCTGCGCTAGCCTTGGACGGACCGCGGTTCGATCCCCCGGCATCCCATATGGTCCCCCAAGCCAGGAGCGACTTCTGAGCACATAGCCAGGAGTAACCCCTGAGCGTCACCAGGTGTGGCCCAAAAACCAAAAAAAAAAAAAAATTTTCTCTTCCCTGTTGCCAGTCACTCCTGACAGGTTTGGGGGACCCATAAGGATGTCAGGGATCAAACCTAGGTTGGGGTCTGGAATAACAATACAGTGAATAGGAGACCTGCTTGCACGTGGCCAACCCTGGTTTGATCCTAGCATGTCATATGGTCTTCTTGGTATACTACCAAGAATAATTCTGGAGTGAGGAGCCAGAAGTAAGCCCTGAGCAGAGTGTGGCCCAAAATTAAACAAATAAAAGTATAAAACAAAACAAAACAAATAAAAGTATCCTAGAAACACTATATATGTCATCTCCTTGGGGCCAAAACAATAGTACTGTGGGTAGGGTGCTTGCTTTGGCACACAGCCAACCTGGGTTTGATTCTCCACATCCCATATGGTCTGCTCTCCCTCCAGGAGTGATTTCTGGAGTAAACCCTGAGCACTGCCAGGTGTGACCCAAAAATGACAACCATGACAATAAACAAAACAAACCAAGGCTGGCCATGTACAATGTAAATGCCCTATGCACTGCATTATGGCTCTTCTAAGAAACTCCCAAGAAATTCCACTTCCTACGGAAGTATATCGTATACTGTTCTGTAACTTATAAGCACTATAAGTAATACATAGTAAACCCCTTTGTAATATATCAACTAGATTGGATTTTTCTCAATTGACATACATTGCTTATAATCTTTTGCAACTCTGAACAAGTATACAAGCCTTTAGGATAAATTATAAAAGTACGGTAAGTGGAGGTATAGGTGTATTTTTAGTTTTCTTTTTCATAGTGGAGTCTCTTGAATTCTCGAGAATCCAAGAGTACCTCTGCCTCTAAACAGGCGCTAACAGTACCTAGCTCTGCCAGTGTAAGAGGGCAGGATGGATACATGTAAACTGAACTCCTCAGAGTAAGATCTCTTCTGTTTCAGCTACCTATACTTCCTATTCCTGGTTAATCTAGATATCTTGGCCAATTTTTCTACTGGGTTGCTCACAAAAGAAGGTAAGAATTATGGGCTTTCTGGGGCCAGAGCAATAGCACACGCAGATAGGACATTTTTGCCTTTGCAAACAGCCAACCCCTGATTCAATCCCTGGCATCCCATATGGTCCTCTGAACCTGCCAGAAGTGATCAGAGCTAGGAATGACCCATGAGTGCTGCGGGGTGTTGGTCCAAAAACAAACAAATAATAAAAAAAAAAAAACAAGAATTACTGGCTTTCATGATTACATGGTGTCTCATTTCTCAAGAAAAATAAACTCACCTTTGTAACTTGAAATTTACTCACCATGTTTACAGTGAAGTGGAGCTGAGAAATGGTTTCTTGGCTTTTCTGCTTAGCTTCCTTAACCCTGCCAAGGGCTGCTGGTAGGCACGTGAGCGGAGCTTGGAAGACAAGGATCCCAGTCTAATATAATAATTTGGCTTCTGAACAGTATCAAATCCTTCCATTTGTCTTGGCTTCTTTCTCTTGAAGTAAAATAGAAGGGGCAATAACTCGTGTTAAGGCGGCTTGAATTCAAACTCGGATCACTGTTCCTTCTACGTACCCACTTAGCAAGTACACATTAATGCCTCCTGCTCAATGTCTGCTGTTGGGCTTGACTCCTCAGAATTTAACCACTATGCCTGTCATTTTCATCTACATGTATCTCTGTTCACTAGTGTGAGCTTCCTGGGCTACACAGTTCTCATTGTGTACTAGGCATTAAAGGTTTAACAGGTCTTTATGAAGCAATTCCATTAAAGACAATCCAGTCATAAAAAATACTCTTTAGGGGGCCGAAGAGATAGCACAGCGGTGGTGTTTGCCTTGCAAGCAGCCAATCTAGGACCTAAAGGTGGTTGGTTCGAATCCCCGGCGTCCCATATGGCCCCCCGTGCCTGCCAGGAGCTATTTCTGAGCAGATAGCCAGGAGTAACCCTGAGCAGCACCGAGTGTGGCCCAAAAACAAACAAACAAAATACTCTTTAGGGGCTAATTGCTCCTACATTTAAGTTGAAAACTTATTATATACTATAAAAGATTTCATTGCCCTAAGAAGCAAAATTTATAAAGACAAAGGGAGTAGTGGTAGTCTAAGGGAAAAATAGAATTTGACCATAAATAGACATGAAGGCTCTTTCAGGTGATAAAAAGCCTAAAACTGGGGCTGTAGAGAGATAGCATGGAGGTAGGCAATTTGCCTTTCATGCAGAAGGTATCGGCTTTGAATCCCGGCATCCCATGTGTCCCCCCATGCCTACCAGGAGCAATTTCTGAGCATGGAGCCAGGAGTAACCCCTGAGCACTGCCGGGTGTGACCCCCCCCCAAAAAAAAAAAGCCTAAAACTGGATATGATTGTACAATTCTATATGTTTAGAAAGAATTTTCTTGGTGGGTGCTTTTATTATTATTATTATTATTATTATTATTTGGTTTTTCGGGCCAGACCTGCTTGATGCTCAGGGGTTACTCCTGGCTTAAGCGCTCAGAAATTGCCCCTGGCTTGGGGGACCATATGGGGACGTCGGGGGAATCGAACCTCGGTCCTTCCTTGGCTAGCGCTTGCAAGGCAGACACCTTACCTCTAGCGCCACCTCACTGGCCCTAGTATTATTTTTTATTGGGGGCCACAAACAGCAGTGCTCAGGGGATACTCTCAGATCCATGCTCAGGAATCAATCCCAAAGGTGCTTGGGAGACCAAGTAAAGTGTAAGGGGTTGAACTCAGACCTCTTGCATGCAAAGTATGACTTTAACCTTTTGAACTTGTATCTAAGGTCCTACTTTTTTGTTATTTGAACTGTATCTAAGGTCCTACTTTTTGTTATTTTTTTTTAATTCATTTTATTTAGTTTTGGGGCCACACCCAGCCAGCACTCAGGGATTACTCCTGGCTATGTGCTCAGAAATCGCTCCTGGTAGGCTCAGGGAAATATATGGATTGATGGGAATCTAATCAGGTCCATCTCAGGTCGGCAGCCTGTAAGGCAAATGCCTACCACTAAGCTATCACTTATCACTATTTTTCTGGTTTTTAAAGAATATCAGGGGCCAGAGAGATAACATGGAGGTAGGGCCATTTGCTCACTAGCTGAAGGACAGTGTTTTCAAATCCTGGGTGTCCCATATGGTCCCCGACGCTGCCAGAAGCAGTTTCTGAGTGTAGATCCAGGAGTAACTTCCTGAGCACTCGCCAGGTTGATAACCAAAATAAATGAGTAATAAATAAAGAATATCAAAATGAAGTTGCTTTTAAAAAGTTTGCATAGGGGCAAAGAGATAAAACAGGAGTTAAGGATTTTACATTTTACCTGTGGCTGCTTTGACTACAACCCTGGTTCAATCCCTGGGACTGGTACGGTCCCCTGAGCACACCCAGGACTAATTTCTCAGCACAGAGCCTCTGAGAATGACTATGCATGCCCCTCAAAAAGAACAAATTAAGAAATCAAATAAGGGGCCTGAGAGATTGTACAGAGATTAAGGGGACTTGCCTTCTATGTGGCTGGCCCTCATTTCATGACCACATATGGGGCATGGCGAATGAAGTCCACCTCCTGGTCACAAAACCAGGAGTAGCTCCACAGAATGTGCCCCCCACTTCCAAGTAAATTGCAAGAAAACATTTAATTACCTAATTCTTCCTCAGTGAGAGGAAGGTATTGGTCTACCAGCAGTTCTGACTGGGCAAGGGCATTTTCTACTCCATTGTTCACCAGCTGCATCATCCGACTTCCCAAAACTGAGTTGATGCATCATTGACCACAGAACTTGGACTTATTTACACCATCAGTCATCACTCCTTTAGTCTTATCCATTACCCCCCCCGTGATTGTGCTGGTCACAGACTCCTTGGCACTGGTTTACAGTAGTTGTCACAGCATCTTTTGCCCCAGTCACAGCACCTTTGGCACTGGCAACAACCTAAAAGTACCATAGCTAAGACACCCAGTTCTTAGCTCAGGAGCATAGGTACAAAATTAAGGAAAGAATCAGGGCTGTTCACTCTCTAACTTTCGGTCTTGGGCAAGTCACTGAAAGTCAATGCCACCTTACCTTCCTCCACATCGCCCTATTTGCCCACCAAGCAAGGCTTATTAGAGGAGCAAAGCAAGGCTTATTAGAGGAGCAAATGAAGCAACATCATTTTTAAAAAATCATTCATTTCTCAGATATTTTTGTGAGTTTTCTTGGACCCATTCAGTGATATTGAGCGACTTACTCCAGGCTCTCTGTGCTCAAGGATCATTCTGGTGGGTTCAGGGGACCATACAAAGTGTTAAGGATCATTTTCAGGTTTGCAATGTATAGGCAAGTACCCTACCTGCTGTACTCTCTCTCTAGCCCCTCTTTAAAAAAAATAACTAAATCCCTAGTGAGCAAACGAAGTTCTGAGGAATTTTCCATGTAATCAGAGTAAGTCAGGAGAGTCTCTGAACACAGAGTCCCAAGACCATCCTGCTGGATGTTTTTTCAGCTAATTCTTCCTTTCAGTACGCTCTCTAAACCACCAGTCTGGGGATGGAGAGAGAAGACAGTCAATCAAGGCACTTGTCTTGCATTCCTCTGACCCAGATTTGATCATCAGCATCTCAAATGGTCCCCCAAACCCACCAGGAGTAATTCCTGGGTGTAGAACTAGGAGTAACTCTTTTTTTTTTTTTTTTTTTTTTTGGTGTTTGGGCCATACCCGGCGGTGCTCAGGGGTTACTCCTGGCTGTCTGCTCAGAAATAGCTCCTGGCAGGCACAGGAGACCATATGGGACACCGGGATTCAAACCAACCACCTTTGGTCCTGGATCGGCTGCTTGCAAGCACCACAGGGTATAGCCAAAAACCAAAAATAAAAACACACACTGACACACAAGTTTACAATATTGGTATAATATATATATATATATACACAAAAATTTGCATATAATGATTTTAAAATAAAATTAGAAAACATCTGAGGTGAGATGAGAGGCCTTAACATTATTAATCCAACTTTACCTCATTCGTTGGTTGATTCAGAATAGGAAGTTTTTCCTCAATTTTGTCTAGCCCCCTACAAGCATAGGTATTGGCAACTGCAACTAGAAAAATTAAAAACAGAAAAAGTATTAAGTATAGGTGAAGAAGAAACACATATTATACCTTAAGACATTAGCCTGATTTGAAGAATCAGCAATGCTGATTCTAGCAATGCTGCCCTTCATTGTCTAGTTTCTCTAGCTTTAAAAGTAAGACTAACTAGTTTAACAAGTTACTGGCAATCTTTTTCTAAAGACAGGGAATGAAAAGGGGATTCAGGGTAGTAGGCGGAGGTAGTAACAAGCCAGACAGGATGTTGGCTAAGAAGTTCTTCCTCAAGAGAAAAAAAGAAAACCATACTTCCTCATTAATTGGTACTTAAAGTTCATGGCAAAAGATATGAATCTTCATCTGAACCTTCTTTCAGGGAATAAGGAATCTAAAAATTCTCAGAATTAGTCTTAGTGTGCCTGTTTAAATCTCTATATACATGTCCTTCAGTAAGGGGTGGTATATGTGGATTCACCAACAGTATGAAATAGAATCCTGACTCTCCCTAAAAAAGTACACATATTTTTTTTTAATCTTTCTGATGGTGTTTGTGTTTTGAGACACAGAGAGATAGAGACAGAGAAAAAGAGACACAGAGAGGAGAGAGAGGGAGGAAAGAAAGAAAAGAAATAGAAAGAGGGGGCAGGAGAGAGAGCATGGAGGTAGGGCATTTGCCTTGCATGCAAAAGGACAGTGGTTGGAATCCCAGCATCCCATATGGTCCCCTGAGCCTGCCAGGAGTGATTTCTGAGCATAGAGCCAGGAGTAACCCCTGAGCGCTGCCAGGTGTGACCCAAAAACCAAAAAAAAAAAAAAGGAAGGAAGAGTGATTTTTATAGAGATGTTTTATAGAGCTGTTCTAGTGCATTGGGGTTGTTTCTATTTTTAATTTTATTTATTTGGGGGACAAGAGCTAAAGCCATACTTGACTGTGCTGGAGATTACTCCCAATTCTGTGTTTGGGGGAGCAGAAATTGTATAAAATATAATATTTGGGGATTATGAGAATCCTTTAGAGACAGATTTTGCTATTTTCCAAATGAATTTAGTACTAATGCTTAGTTTGATCATCTTGAGGTAAGGGGGAAGACAGAAACATGGACTAACTCCCAGCCTTACCAGGGGAAGATACACCTTGCATGGATGTGTCTTTGTATGACCCAGCAACTCCCATGGAGTCAACACTAAGGCATTTGGGGGAATTTTTTTTGTTCCTTTGTTTTGTTTTTATTTATTTTGGGCACACCTGACAGTGCTCAGAATTTATTTTTGGGTCTATGCTCAAAGACTGCTCCTTGCAGGGCTCAGGGGATCACACGGGGTGCTGGGGAGCAAATCTGGGTTGCCTGCATGAAGGTAAGAGTCCTATGCATTGTACTGTCGCTCTGGTCCCATGTTCCTTTGTTTTATAGGCCACATCTGGTAGTGCTCAAGAGCTATTCCCACTTCAGTGCTGGGGGCAGATCTTGGCAATGCTCAGGGGACCAAACAGTGCCAGAGATTAAACCTGGGCTTCCCACAAGCATTCAGCCCCTTGAGTTCTCTCTTCTGTGGATCTCTGGACATATTAAGTATCAGGAACATCTGCCATGATTCTAAACACGATCTTTATTTTTTTTCAAAGAGGGTCATCACTAGCAGCTTCTGGATAAAGGAACCCTATTTCTTGGGAGTTTAAGGACTCTGACTTGACTTTACTGTGTGCTCAGGGTATAAGCTGGCATTCAACACATACAAGCCAGTCATGAGCTGACTCCTAACACATGCCTTGGACTCAGTCTTGAGGAATAAATCAGAACTTACTCTGTGGCTCTAGCTTCTGGATGATGGGCAGAGCACTTGTCACAGCCACTGAGGTGATGGTCTTCACACCCTTCTCTGCAATCTCACACACTGATTTCAGGTATGGATGCTGATCCTTGGTAGTGATGTAAGCCGAGGAGACGATGTCATATGTGGAGCTGAGCAAGGGGAGGTTGGCCACCCTGGCCACTACACTCTGCAACCAAGCAGGGAGATTAGGGTCTCAAAATACTTGGGGGGGGGGAGGGAGTTAAGAAACAACTGTTAGAAATTCATACCGGCTGTGGTGCTACAGCAATGGATGCCATTTTTCTTCCTGGAGAAGGAGGGAACCTGCAGAAGATAAACTTATTTCAGAACATTTGGACAAGACATTTTTAGATTATTCACAGCCCAAGCTTATGCTAATTTTAAGCAGAGAGAAAATTTCAGACTAGGTAAATTGTAGTCTTTTTTAGGAGGGGGTGGATGGACCATAACCAGCAGTGCCCAAGACTTATTACTAACTACTCAGGGATCTCTCCTGGTGGACTCAGGGAACCAAGTGAAGTGCAGGGGATAGACTCTGATGACGGGCCCGGAGAGATAGCACAGTGGTGTTTGTCTTGCAAGCAGCTGATCCAGGACCAAAGGTGGTTGGTTTGAATCCCGGTGTCCCATATGGTCCCCCGTGCCTGCCAGGAGCTATTTCTGAGCAGATAGCCAGGAGTAACCCCTGAGCACCGACCGGTGTGGCCCAAAAACCAAAAAAAAAAAAAAGAACTCTGATGATGGGGCAGGAGAGATAGCATGGAGGTAGGGTGTTTGCCTTACACGCAGAAGTACAGTGGTTCAAATCCCAACATCTCATTTGGTTCCACAAGCCTGCCAGGAGAGATTTCTGAGCGTAGAGCCAGAAGTAACCCCTGAGCGCTGACGGGGTGTGATCCAAAAACAAAAAAGAAAAAGAAAAAGAACTCTCATGACATGGCAAAGCCCCTACCTGCTACACTATTTCTTGAGGCCCTGTAGTCTTGGCCAAGTCTTCCTGTCCTCTAGCTCTTCGTAACCCTGCCAACACCTTGGAAAGAAAACTTCAAACTTTCCATAGGAAAAATGGTCCCCAGGGGAAGGTTAAGTCTTGATGTATTTGTCTGTTTCTCCACCATATGTCTTTTGAATATAACTATCTCTGTTCAGTAAAATGCAAAACACCAGTTCAAATTCACGCTGAAAGGGAGAGATTTTGAGTAGAAAATATCTTCAGTTCTAATTATATCTTAGCACAATGGTTGGTCACTTATCCCTTTCTTATTAAAGTTAAATTCTTTTAGGGAGACTGAGCTCTTAAGGAAGATTCGAGAGGGAAAAAGATTTCAGGAGGCTTTTAGAAGTAGTGTAACTGATTCAAGAATTAAAGCATGTGCAGATGAAATGGCACACCCTAAATTCAGGTACCTGTCTTGGTTCAGGTGCCTTGTCCTGTTCAGGTGCCTTGTCTTGTCTTGGTTCCTACTAGTATATTTTATTTTTGTTTTGTTTTGTTTTTGTTTGTGATCCACACAAGTCTGTTCTCAGGTCTTACTCCTGACTCTGCATTCAGGGATCAACTCTGCACTCTAGGGACCACACGGGTTACTGGGGAAGAGACCTCATACCCACTGAGTGCAAAGCCAAGTGTCTACTCGCTGTTCTATCTCTCTGGGTTCCTCTATCTGGAGAGATTGAACAGCAGAGTGGGTATTTGTTTTGCATTCAACACACCTGGATAGCATCCTTAACATCCCATGTCCCTCTTACATCCCTCTTACCCGCCCCCAACACATTAATCTCCAGGAAGATAGCTGAAGAGGGTTTTATTGTGGGCGACCTGATTCAATCCCTGAAACCACAGGACTGTGGAGCATCGCGGGGTGGGGACCTGTAGGGGACCACTTTGGGGTGCTGGCGCCCATTACCAAAGCAAAGCAAACCAAAATTGCGCCAGAACCCGTGGAGCCAGCCGCGGGACCACCGCATCCGGCCCAGTCATCCCTTTCCGGCCACCAAGAGTTCCCCTAGCCAGGCTGGGAGGGACGCAGCAGCGCGCAGTTCCAGATCGTGGAGGGCAAGTGATGCATGGCCTTCACCCTAGTGTGCCCCCAAAAAAGATCTTTTGGGGCCGGAGCGGTGGCTCAGGCCATAAGGCGTCTGCTTGCACGCGCTAGCCTAGGACGGACCGTGGTTCAATCCCCCGGGGTCCCATATGGTACCCCAAACCAGGAGCCACTTCTGAGTTCATAAAAGGAGTAACCCCTGAGCATCAAACAAGTGCCCCCCCAAAAAGAACACACAATAAAATTTGTACGTTTCCCTAAAATGGAAGATCAATATATTCAAGGACTATATTAAGCTCTTAATAAAAGTACATCAAAATATCCATGTTAATAGAAATGATAATAAACTGTACAATTAATTCACCACTGACTTCATGCTTATGGCCCCCCAAGCTAGGAGCGATTTCTGAGCAGAGCCAGAAGTAACCCCTGCGCGCAGCTGGGTGTGGCCGAACAACAAAAACAAAGCAAAACAAAGATTTTTTTTTAGGCATTCCTTCCAATAAGGTCTCTCCATGAGACCCGGAGTAAGTCCCACGGTTCCCCGACAAGCCCCTCAACCCACGACGCCTCACCCCAACTAAAGCGGCTGGCACAAAAGACGGCCCCAACGCACGAGTCACAAAACAGGCCCAGAGATGCCCCGGCCCAGCCTAGCCCGGAATTGTGCATCCAGCATCGGGCGCCCGGCACCCCCCATCCTCCTGGAGATGCCAGCTCCGCTTTCGGGGGTGCGGGCCGGGGCGGGGGGGCGCGAGGCGAGCACTCACCGACCAACAGCTACGAACCGACCGAAGTCCTAGGCCCGTGCAACGGATTCCAGGAGCCGTGACGTTTCGAGTGTCAGACTCGGCCCCCACTTATAGGCCGCGTAGCCCCGCCCCGACATGTGGCCCGCCCCGGGTACAAGGAACCGCCGCAGGCAATGCCCCAGGCTCCCCCCACCGCCGCCCGTGGATACGGGGTGCAGGAAGGAGTCCTGCTGGGTTAGGGTTCGAGGCTCGCAGCCAAAAGGCTGCCGGCGCCCAGGCTGATGTGAGGGCAAAACCAAGCCTCCCAACTTTCTAAAGTTATTTTAAGCAAAGAACTTGTATTTTTAGCAAATATTTTAGCAAAGTATTTTTAGCAAATACTTGGTGAGTGTGAAAGACTATCCCCAGGAGGGGTCTGCAGAAATTGCAGAATTTTCAGTTTTCACTGCCCTGGTGACTTTAAAGTCACATTTTCAACTTATTTCTGGGTTAAAGTTGAATCTGAACTTAAGAGAAAAGGCCTCAGTCTAAAGTATCTTTGGTTGGTTTGGTTTCCCAAGCATGCACACACTTTTTTATTTTATTATTATTTCGTAGTGAAACTTAAGCCTATACACTAAGGAATTATATCCTCCAGTGCTTACAAGGTACTAGGGTAATGTCTTTTTTTTTTTTTTTTTTTTTTTTGGTTTTTGGGCCACACCCGGTGACGCTCAGGGGTTACTCCTGGCTATGTGCTCAGAAGTCGCTCCTGGCTTGGGGGACCATATGGGACGCCGGGGGATCGAACCGCGGTCCGTCCTAGGCTAGCGCAGGCAAGGCAGGCACCTTACCTCTAGCGCCACCGCCCGGCCCCGGGGGTAATGTCTTTTTAGGTTGTAGATAATGCTTCTATGAAAAAAAATTATTTTTTATTTTTTATTTTTTATTTATTTATTTTTTTGGTTTTTGGGTCACACCCGGCAGTGCTCAGGGGTTACTCCTGGCTCTACGCTCAGAAATCGCTCCTGGCAGGCTTGGGGATCATATAAGATGCCAGGGTTCGAACCACTATCCTTCTGCCTGCAAGGCAAATACCTTACCTCATTGCTATCTCTCCAGCCCCTCTATGAAAAAAATTAAAACAGGAAAAGAAGGTAAGAACTTGGAGTGAGTAATAGTACAACAGGTATATAGGAACTTATCTTGCATAAGGCTGACTAGGTTTCATTCTTGACAATCTCATATGGTCCTGCCAGGAATGATTCCTGGGCACAGAGCCAGGAGTATACCCTGAGAACAACTGTGTATCCCAACCCCTCCCCAGCCCACCAAAAAGTAAAAGTAATCAATTTACATTGTCAATATCTGAAGGCCTGAGAGATAGCTCAACTGTAGGGCGCTTGCCTTGCAAACGGCCTATCCAGGATCCAGGACAGATGGTGATCCGAATCCCGACATCCCATAAGGTCCCTTGTTCCTGCCAGGAGTGGAGTGCTGCTGGGTTACAAAAAAAGAAAGAAAGAAAGAAGGAAGGGAAGGAAGGAAGGAAGGAAGGAAGGAAGGAAGGAAGGAAGGAAGGAAGGAAGGAAGGAAGGAAGGAAGGAAGGAAGGAAGGAAGGAAGGAAGGAAGGAAGGAAGGAAGGAAGGAAGGAAGGAAGGAGGGGAGGAGGAAGGAGGGAGGGAGGGAGGGGGGAGGAAGGGAGGGAGGGAGGGGAGGGAGGGAGGGGAGGGAGGGAGGGAGAAGGAAGGAAGGAGGAAAGAAGAAGGAAGGAAAGAAGAAAGAAGAAAGAAAGAAAGAAAAGGGAAGAGAAAGAAAGAAAGAAAGAAAGAAAGAAAGAAAGAAGAAAGAAAGAAAGAAAGAAAAGAAAAAGAAAGAAAGAAAGAAAGAAGGAAGGAAGGAAGAAGGAAGGAAGGAAGAAGGAAGGAAGGAAGGAAGGAAGGAAAGGAAGGAAGGAAGGAAGGAAGGAAGGAAGGAAGGAAGGAAGGAGGAAGGAAGGAAGGAAGGAAGGAAGGAAGGAAGGAAGGAAGGAAGGAAGGAAGGAAGAAAGAAAGAGAAGAAAGAAAGAAAGAAAGAAAGAAAGAAAGAAGAAAGAAAGAAAAGAAGAAAGAAGAAAGAAAGAAAGAAAGAAAAAGAAAGAAAGAAAGAAAGAAAGAAAGAAGAAAGAAGAAAGAAAGAAAGAAAGAAAGAAGAAGAAGAAGAAAGAAAGAAGAAAGAAAGAAAGAAAGAAGAAAGAAAGAAAAAGAAAGAAAAAGAAGAGAAATCTGAGTCCAGGTTGTCCAGGTTGCCAGGATGAACTGCAGGGATTTGGACCTTGTGCAATGACTACAGTGGTCCAAGTGAACCCCTGAATGTATGTGTATGAAGGCAGAGTTCACCAAGTGAACTTTTCTCAAATCTCTGCCTCCCCCAGGCATCTATTGAGGAGTAAAGTGAACTAGACTGACAATATTTGTTGTTGTTGTTTTTGTTGTTTTGCTTTATTTTGGAGTCACACCCGGTTTTGGGATCAGCAGTGTGCAGCCTACCATTGTGCTGTCACTCCAGCCCCTAGATCCAACAATTGAGAGCTGGGTAGAGAGCTGATGCCAGAGTGGTCGACCTCCTTGCTTGTGAATGCAGAGAGAATGTTTGTGAAGATATGGAGTTTGAATGTGAAAGCCCTAGAGGCCATCTCCTCAACTATTAATTAATGTTCTAGAAACAAGGACAGTTATGTTCAAAGTTCCAAATAGCCCAGGTAATGGAGCCTTATCCACTGCTAGTCAATATCTCTAAGGACCGTCACTAAGAAAACAATTTATAGGGACCGAAGCGATATTACAGCAGTAGGGCACTTGCCTTGCGTGTGGCTGACCCAGGATGACCAGGGTTCTATCCTCGTCATCGCATATAGTCCCCTAAGCCAGGAATGATTTCTGAGCACATAGCCAGGAGTAACCCCTGAGCATCACAGGGTGTGGCCAAAAAAAAAAAAAAACCAAACAAACAAAAAAGAAAATAATTTATAGCATTTTTCACTACCTATCTCCCCACCCTCACACATCCATTGCTGAGATAAACAGGTAATAGAAAATAAAACACACCACTAAACTGAGTGTTAAATATTAGAAAGTTAAAAAAAAAAAGTTCGGGTGGGGGGGCTGAGCAATAGCACAGAGGGTAGGGCATTTGCAAGGCAAATGCCAACCTGCATTTGATCCCAGGCATATCATATGGTCCTCTGAGCCTGCCAAAAGTGATTTCTGAACACAGCCAGGAGTAACACCTGAGCACCGATGGGTGTGAATTCCCCCACGCATGCACACACACACACACACACACACACACACACACACACAGAGAAATAGTTGTGGTTTTTTTTCCTTTTGCGACACCTTCAGTGCTTAAGCAATCAAGTGATTCCTTTTTATTTTCTTTTTGACACTCCAGCAATATTGGTATCTAAAAGACATTTGGTGTGACTTGTTAAGCTACCTCTCCCCTGATGTCACACAACAGCAATGTACTGGATTCTGAATAATGATGGTGATTTGTTGCATTACTCACTGATCTGACTCCTATTTTGCAAGAGATTCATTCTTGCCCTTTCACCTACAAATGTCCATTTTCTCCTTTTCTGTTGCAAACCCTTGAGTCATAGGTTTGAGACAAAGCAAGCTTCTTCTTGCTTTTCTGTGCTATTGAAGGAGAACACTCCAGATACTAAGCTTAAAGCCAGGTTCTCCAAGCCCACAGAGGATAAAACTCACTAATTTCTACTTTTTCAATTTCCTAAGAAGTAAGGTAAAGGACAAAAACACCTTAGTCCTTGGGAAAGGGTGATATATGCCACTCCATGGGCCAAAGTTCACCAAGTGAACTTTTCTCAAATCTCTGCCTCCCCCAGGCATCTATTGAGGAGTAACAAAACATCACATGAAAAAAGAGTAAATAGGAGCTATATCACAAGACTAGGGGGCCAACCAGTAGAACAGTGATCACATGAAGAAACCAAGAACAGAAGAAGAGTTGTCACAGACTGAAAAAGGGGAAGAAACACTGATCTCAATTATTCTGATACTCTCTCAACTTTGAGATCTTTTGTTCTACAGAAGTTTATTTTTAAAGGGCATTAGGAAACTAAAGCATTCTCGATACTGGGGTGATTGTTAAGCACCCTGGTTTTTTGTTTTTGTTTTTTTAATTTTTATTGTGACCAAAGTGCATTACAAATCTTTCACTGCATCATTTATGGTACATAGTGACAATGAATGAGGGGCATTCCCACCATCAGTGCTGTCCTCCCTCCGCCCCTGTTCCCAGTACGCATCCCATATCTCTCTCCTCTACCCCCCAGTATGCTAGAAGCACCTTGTTTTCTAACCCAGACCTACCCAATCAGAATCAGGCACTGAAGCTCAGGAAGCTGCCTCTGCAATGGTACTGTGTTTCGAGCATAGTCATTTTCCTCTTCACTTTGTATTTTCACATATTCTTTATATTTGACATATACAAAGGCCTGGAAACTCAATGAAATAGAGAATTTTACACTCACACACTTATTTTGTTTTAGGGCCACACATGGCTGTAGTCAGGATTTACTTCTGACTCTGTACTCAGTGATCAAGCCCCCCACCCCATTGCTGGGGTGCTAGGGATACTCCTGGCTCAGTGCTGGTGAGGGGAAGACATGTGCTACAACAAACTGAATCCAACCCATACAAGGCAAGTGCTCTACCACTGAGCCACAATCCTGATCCTCACTCAAGAAAATATTTTTTTTTCAATTTGGGCTAGATCTGGCTGTGCTCAGTGCTTACTCCTGGCTCTGCACTTAAAGATCATTCCTAGAAGCCTTGGGGATCATATGGGCAAAAGAATCCAACCCAGGCCAGCCACATGCAAGCAGGATCTATACTATACAGCATTCAGGGATTACTCCTAGCTCTGCACTCAGGAATTACTCCTGGTGTTGCTTGGGGGACCATATGGGATGCCAGGGATAGAACCCAGGTTGGCCATGTGTTAGGCAAATGTTCTATCAGCTGTGATATTGCTCCAGCCCCTCAACATATTTTTGGTACAACCCTGGGTATATAAATATACAAACTAGGTAAAGGAATGAAACATTTACCAATATAAATAATAAATAACTCTGTAAAACAATTTTTCTTGTTTTTTGGGGTCACACTCAGCTGTGCTCAGGAGTTACTCCTGGCTATGTGCTCAGAAATTGCTCCTGGCTTGGGGAAATTGCTCCTGGCTATGGTCATATGGGATGCCAGGGATCTAACCCAGGTCCATCCTGGGTTCAACCACGTGCAAGGTAAACGCTGTATACTATGCTATCGCTCCGGCTCCACCCAACAACACAAATCTTAAGCAGCTCCATGACCTTCCTTGAAGTAGTTCTTAAGACCCACAGTTCTTAAACTAAGCAAGGAAACATCAAATTGAGCACTGCTGTTTGAAGTCAAGGTAGTGGCTGCTTAGGAGGTGGAGGGCATGAAAAGCTGGGTAGCCACAGGGCCTAGAATGGAACTGATCTTTCTGTCTCATGAATATACTTTTGTATGTAAAAATCCATTACTCTTCACTTATAAATATACATTTTACTTAATCATATTAAAAGCTGGGGTGGAAATAAATGATGTTTAGTTATAAACTTTTGGTGAGGTCTGAATAAATCAATACTTTTAACAAAATATGACATACGCTAAGGCAAGGCAGTTATCAATGATGATATTTTTTTGTTTTTGTTTTGTGTTATATTATTTTGGGGCCTCATCTAGTGGTGCTCAGGAATTACTCCTGGCGGTGCCTACAGGACCATATAGAATGCCAGGAATTGAGCCCTTGTGAGCCATATGCAAGGCAAACATATATCCACTTTCTATTTCTCTGGCCCCTTACGTTGTTTTCTATTTATACCCAGTTCCTGTCTGCTCTCCAGAAACCTGGCTGGGTATTGTCTGAAGCATTCAGTTCACAGTGGAAGTAGACAGGGGCTTGCAGAGACAAGATCCTGACTCATCTTCCTCTCTGGATAGCAAAGTCTGAGAGATCATGTTAATAAAAACATTTCCTAGGATTCATAGCCACTAAACCTCTTGATAGTATTGATATAAAGTAAAATAACTGGGCAGAAAAAGTCAAAAGCTGTCCAGAGGGAGAGTAGAGCCCTTAGGATGCCCTTATAAGTGACTTACAAGCCCTTACAAGTGACTGGCCCAGGTTTAATCCCCGGCATCACAGATGTTTTCCCCTGAGCCCTGTCAGGTCAGGAGTAATCTGAACAAACCAGAAGTAGGCCCTGAGAATAGTCAGTATTATCCACCCCTCAATCCCAAATCTGGAAATAAAGTTTTCTTCTCCAGAGATAGGGCAGCTACTTCCTCCCTGGATTTCTCTTCTCTCCATGAACACTATGTGCTCCACCTACATCTGTTACATCCTCTCCTCTTGAGACAACCTATTCCCTCAGACCTCTTTTAGTGCACTACCTCCCTTCCTTTTGACAGGAGGAATGAGGAATGGTCTGGTAGACTATTCACTCTCACTCTCTGCAAGTCAGCTGTCACCTCAGTGAGGCCATACTTATCCAATTCCAATCATGTCAAACCAGTGAGTGGCTGATCTGGGCCTCAAATGGGTTTGTCTGACTCTAGAATCAATGCTGCTTACCAAGACTTCTTTGTGTCCTCTGAAAAGCACTTAACTCTCAAGGGTCTCAGTGCCTACAAGTAAAGAAGTTAGGGCTGGAGAGAGAGCTCAAAGGTTTGAGTGCATGCAGGAAGTTGATTCTATCCCCAACACCACATAGTCTCCTTACCACTGCCAGGAATGACCCCTGAGCACAGAGTCAGGAGAAGTCCCTGTGTACCATTAGATGTGGTTTCAAATATTTTCTGCCCCAGAAATAAAATTAAGAAGTTAAATGATATCTAGAATTTCTTTCAGTTGGATTACACAACCTATAAAAAAATCACAATGGTGGGGACTAAACAATGGTATAGTGGGTAAGGCCTTTGCCTTGTACACAGCCGATCCAGGATCCTTGGCATTCCATATAGTCCCCTGAACTCCACCAGAAGTGCTAAACCAGAAATAACCCCTGATCACAACTGGGTGTGACCCAAGCAAAAGAAAATTACAATGGCTTACATTGTATATAGTTTTATAATGTTCTCTCTATAAAAGTTATCTCAAATCAGACAAGTAGTTTTTTCTATTCCCTATTGCAAGGGAGCTCCACCTAAACAAAGAAACTATGGTCATCTTTATTTCTTTTCACTGGAGCTTGAAATGAGATAAAACACTTGCATGATCAGAGACAAAGGCAATAGGTCACAAATTAGTTGACTTCTGGGTTTTTTTTTTTTTGGGGGGGGTCACACCCGGCAGAGTGCTCAGGGGTTACTCCTGGCTCTATGCTCAGAAATCACTCCTGGCAGGCTCGGAGATGGGATGTTGGAATTCAAACTACCATCCTTCTGCATGCAAGGCAAACACCCTACATGCTATGTCTTCGGCCCTGTTGACTTCTGTTTTGATGGGTTCAGATTCCTGACACACTGATCCCTTACTAATCACAACCAAACTTAACCCTCTGCCATTCTTTATTTATTTAGGTTTGGGGGCCACACCAAGCAGTGCTCAGAGGTTATTCCTGGCTCTGTGCTTAGAGATCACTCCTGGCAGGCTTGGGATTAGGGATAGAACCTGGGTTGGCTAAGTGCAAGGCACTCTTCCCTCTGTGCTATACTTCAGCCCCGATCCTCTGCCATTCTTTTATTCTACACCACATATTCTGGAGAGAAAACAGCATTGCCTTTTTCATATAAACTTATTTTGGGTAGGGGGTTGAGGCAGCAGTTTGAAACACACGGGGCTATTCCTGGCTCAGTATTTAATACTAATATCTTGTGGTGCTCTGGGGACTACTAGGTAGTGCCACAGGTCAAACCAGATTTGGTCACATATAAGACTTAACCTTAATCTTTATACCATTTCACCAATCCTGGAGTTTATCTGAATTTGATTTCCAAATAAGCCAACTCCCTCTGCCCAACTAATTTTTGGTACTTAGGGAGAGGGGATGAACTGATTGGGGTGGGGGCCATGGGAATAAAACTCAGTAATACTCAGGAACTAGTCCCTGAGGGACATTTTTGTTTGTTTGTTTGTTTGGGGGCCATATTCGGTGACACTCAGGGGTTACTCCTGGCTCTGCACTCAGAAAACACTATTGACAGGCTCAGGGGACTATATGGGATGCCAGAGATCGAACATGGATCAGCCACATGCAAGACAAATGCCCTACCAGCTGTGCTATCATTCCGGCACCTCCTGGGGTAGGGGTGTCACTTTAGGCAGTACTCAGAACTATATCATGACAAGAATAGAACCTAGGGCCAGAGAGATAGCATGGAGATAAGGCATTTGCTTTGCATGCCAAAGGATGGCTCAAATCCCGGCATCCCATATGGTCCCCTGAGCCTGCCAGGGGCGATTTCTGATCATAAAGCCAGGAGAAACTCCTGAGCACTGTCAGATGTGACCCAAAAACCAAAAAAAAAGAAAAGAAAAAGAAAAAAAAAAAGAATAGAACCAATAGAACCTAGCCTTCTGCAAAGTCCTAAACTTCATGATTTTTAGCCTAGTAGGCTTATGCCCTTTTCTATTCAATAGCTCAAACATCACATTTCAAATATATTTCTCATTTAACCAGCCTTCCCTTCCATCCAATAGCTCCTGCATGAGTTAGGTCAGCCCATGGGTTGTGTAAAATCCATAAAATCATGGTACATGACAGGACAGATATATATGCATCTTGGCAGCCTGCATGCCTCTCTTGTTTGTTTTATGAAGGATGGTACAAGTACCCAAATGGCCTTGGGCAGAGAAAAGTTTCCTTTGCCCTGTTAAATAGTGCTGCTTAATTGTAGGTATGAGATGCCATAAACTGAACTAATTTTGTATTCTCACAATTTCAAGTATTTTTATTCTTTAAATAAATTTATTTTATGGGGCCAAAGAGATAGTACAGGGGTAGAATGTTGCCTTGCATGCAGCTTAATCCCTGACGTTACATAAGGTCCCCTAAGCAACATCAGGGATGATCCCTGAGTAGAGTCAGGAGTAAACCTTGAGCACAGCTAAGCTTCATAAATCTAAAAATAAAAAAAAATAAAGAAAATAAAGTAATATATTTGTTTTGATTTGTAGTGCTGGGGATGGAATCCAGAGACACACACTTGTAAGCATGCACTCTACCACTGAACTATATGCTCATCCCAGTTAGTTTATTGTTTTATATTGTTGAAATAAAAGTCTAGTTTTATTTTATCCAGTTTTATTAAGCTATAATAGACATATAGCACATATACATTTAAATTCTAAGTATAGTCATTTCATATAATTATGCTCTGGAAAATAGTTGCCACCAGCTTATAGAGATAGTTAAAGGGGTCAAAGTTTAGATATGGCCTGTACTACATGCTGATTTCTGTCCCTATGTGCCTCCCACACAGTATTTTCAGGTGTGTTCTGGTGATCCAAACACCATTGAGCCTGAGCATTGAACTTATCTTTTTCTAGATATAGCTAGGCCAAGTATCTCAAAGAGTAGCCCACAGCCCCTTGAACACTATTTGGAAAGTCCCCAAATGTGATTGGTACTATAAGCTTATTCAATACATTCATCACTTTACATAGTTCTAAATTCTGTGTATGTAACAAGAATTTGTTTGTTTGTTTTGGTTTTAGTTTTTGGGCCACACCCCATGAAGCTCTGGAGTTACTCCTGGCTATGCACTCAGAAATCGCTCCTGGCTTGGGGGACTATATGAGATGCCAGAGGATCAAACCACAGTTCGTCCTAGGCTAGCGTGGGCAAGCCAGATGCCTCCCCCTTGTGCCACCACTCCTGCCCCATGTGACAAGAATTTTAACTGTTACTCTTGTGGATGGGCAATAGTACAGCAGTTAATGTACTTGCCTTGTACCAACCCAAGTTTAATCCCCAGCATCACATCTGGTCCCCCAAAAGCCTGTCAGTTATGGACCCAGTGTAAATGAACCCAGAGTAAATCCTAAGCACTGCCAGATGTGGTCTTCATAACAACAACAAAATATTAAAATAAAATAAAATCTACTCTTTCCGGGCCCAGTATATAGTTTAAAGATCTGAGTGCATATTTTGAATGTGGGAGGTTGGGCTTTTGAGCCCCAATACCACAGGGCCCCCTAAGAAATTCTAGGTATCTACCTCCCTCAATTCAGAAGCTAGGAATAGCACCCAAGAGCTTCCTTCTAGGTATAGTCAACCTCTACACCACATCTACTCTTTTATTTTTAATTTTTTTTTTTTTTTTTTTTTTTTTGGTTTTTGGGCCACACCCGGTAACGCTCAGGGGTTACTCCTGGCTATGTGCTCAGAAGTCGCTCCTGGCTTGGGGGACCATATGGGACGCCGGGGGATCGAACCGCGGTCCGTCTCCTAGGCTAGCGCAGGTAAGGCAGGCACCTTACCTCCAGCGCCACCGCCCGGCCCCTTTAATTTTTTTTTAATTATGAGAACAAAGGTGCAAAGAAAGAGGACAAGGTAAAGTTACAGTGGTAGGACAATCACCCACAAACAGAATTCTCAGAAGAGATCCCCTTGCTGGTACATTAATTTTGAACTTTCAGCCAAAGGACATTAAGAAAAATAAAACAGAGCCCATGTACAATTACTTTGTCCCTCAAGTCCCTAGATTGTAGTACATTAAAACATTTCTTAGCAGTACACAAAGCAATATAAGGCCATAAAACTTATGTAACTCCTTAAACATTGAAGGCATAGTAGTTTTTTACATTTCCATACACATACATATTAGATTAAGTTAACCTCAAATGTTTAAGTGGTTTTTTTTTTTAAGGATTAGAGTCAAAGAAGCACCGTAAAAAACTGTGTTAGAGTGGCAGTTATTGTTTGCATATGCCCACCAAAATATGAGGGACATGGAAAGAAAAAGCCTTGGCCTAAATACAAGCAGACCCTACCCCTGAAGTTTCCTGACATAAGACCAACTCTAGGCTCCAGGCAAACTAGTTTGTCCAATCCAAGTCATTGACTGTAGTGCCAATACACTTTTATTTTCACACAGTCTCTGATTGTTGGTATCATGTCTCTGTATTAAAGATCCTGGAATCTGCATATCCTACATTGAAGTCAGGATGGTGCCACATCTACTCTTTTAACAGTTGTTAAATATACAGTCAATGGTAGTAACTAAAGGAGTCAACCAGCATGTTATATTCCCAGGACTTATCCATACTATAACTGGAAAATATGTAAGAGTTCCAACTCAGAGTCTTTGTATACTATGAGAATAATATTAGTAACATTTGCACCTAGAAATATTGTGCAGGGCTGGAGAGATAGTACAAGGTTCAGGAGGTATTTGCTTTGCACTTGTCCAATTCAGGTTCAATCCCAGTTACTTATATGACCTGCCTGAATGCTGCCAGGAACCATCTCTGAGCTCAGAATAAGGCATAAGTCCTGAGCACTATGGCCCCAAAACAGAACGAAACAAGCAAAAAAGTAATAAAACAAGATATACTATTTAAAAACAAGACCTGTTCAGATCCATACACAAAGCCAGGCAAATAATCAATTATTAGTCAATGCCACTTTTTTTTCTTTTTTGCTTTCTGGTTTTGTTTCTGGGCAATACTTGGCAGTACTCAAGGGTTATTTCTGATTTTGCACTCAAGAATCACTACAGTGGGCTGGAGAGATTGCATGGAGGTAAGGCATTTGCCTTGCATGCAGAAGGACGGTGGTTCGAATCCCAGCATCCCATATGGTCCCCTGAGCCTGCCAGGACCGATTTTTGAGTGTAGAACCAGGAATAACACCTGAGCGCTGCCAGGCATGACCCCCCCCCCCAGCCAAAAAGAATCACTCCAGGCAGGCTCAGGGAACCAGATGAAGTATTGGGAATCGAATCCAATTAGATGCATGCAAGGCAAGCACTCTACTCACTGTACTATCTGGCTTCTTTGTATTTTTTTATTTTTTGTTTTTTTGGTCACATCCGTAGCGCTCAGGGGTTACTCCTGGCTCTGTGCTCAGAAATCACTCCTGGCAGGCTCAGGGGACCATATGGGATCCGTCCTGATCTGCTGCGTGCAAGGCAAATGCCTTACCGCTGTGCTATCTCTCCGACTCCCTCTCTGGCCTCTTTTTTTGTGTGTGTGTGGTTTTTGGGTCACACGGGGCAGTGCTCAGGGGTTATTCCTGGCTCCAGACTTAGAAATTGCTCCTGGCAGGCATGGGGGACCATATGGGACACTGGGATTCGAACCGATGACCTCCTGCATGAAAGGCAGACGCCTTACCTCCATGCTATCTCTCCGGCCCCTCTGGCCTCTTTTTTTTAAACAAAAAGGAAACAGGGGGCTGGAGAGATAGCATGAAGATAAGGCGTTTGGCTTGCATGCAGAAGGTCAATGGTTCGAATCCCAGTGTCCCATATGGTCCCCCGTGCCTGCCAGGAGAGATTTCTGATCATGGAGCCAGGAGTAACCCCTGAGCACTGCCGGGTGTGACCCAAAAACCAGAAGAAAAAAAAAAAGGTTTTCTCCCTCCCCCCAAAAAAGCTCAGGTAATTTTGATATAGGTAAATTAAATATTCATGCTATATTATACTATCATACTATATTATATTTATAGTATTAAATACTGTATGTTGTATATTCATGCTATATTATTGTGAAGGACAAAGCAGCAGAGTGATTTACATACTGCATCACAGTTGGTGAAGAGTAGAATGAAAGCAGCTTTCTCACATCCTCGATACAATGTTTATAAAAATTTGTTCAAAAAAATATTGGTTTTATCAAATCCTTTTCATATAGTAACTCTTTCACCTCCACTTCTCCAGGGATTGCCTCTTTGTGCTGTGCTTTGATTCAATAAATTCTTTTTGTTCTTTATTTTAAAAAAATTCCCTTTAGACGTTGTTACTGGTATTGTGACTGGTGTTGGGACATCATGAATAAATGCAGGGGTAGGAGCCATAGTACAGCAAATGGGTTTTTTTTTTCTTGCCTTTAGCCAACCTGGTTTTTATCGATGTGATCCCATATGGTCCTTTAAACAGTGCCAGGAGCAATTTCTCAGTGCTGAGCCAGGAGTAAACCCAGAATACTGCTGGATGTGCCCCCTCCCCCAAAAAAGAAACCTAAACCGATCAATCCTCCCACACACACACACAAAAACTTTGTGGGCCTAAGAAATAGTGGAGCAAGAGGTGGGGTATTTGCCTTGCACACAGCCAACCTGGGTTGGTTGATTCCCAGCATCCCATATGGTCCTTGGAGCACCAATAGGAATGATTCCTGAGTACAGAGCCAGGAATAATCCCTGAGTATTGCCAGGTGTGGCCCCAAAACAAAGCAAAACAAAAACCTTTGTAAATCACCCTGCTTTAAAAGAATAATAAAAATATTTAAATCTCCTTTATAAATGTATAGTTATTTATTTGATTTTGGGGACATATCTGGCTGTACTCCTGGCTCTCTGCTCAGGGACAACTCCTAAGCTCAGTGGTGTGCAAAGCAAGTGCCCTTCTCAATGTACTATCTCTCTGCCCCTTATAATGTATATTTACTAATTTAAATTTCAGTGCAAGCTTACTAGTGAACTCTTTAAGGGAGCCTAGTTCCAATTACAAGGTCACACAGCCCATAGACTTGGGTGTGATGTGGGCATATCCTGAGCTTGCCATCTACCGTCCTGTTACATGGGCCCTGTCCATTGCAATCTATGTGGCTTTGTTTAAAGTCCATTGTCTCTGTGTGTCCAGGTCACTAATAGTCCAGGCCTGGCTACCAAGGACAAACTATTTATTTTTTGTCAAACTCGGAGGTCTGACCAACTTCCCTATCAGCCCCCACAGACAGAAAGACACAGCACAGACACACAGACACACACACACAGACAGACACACACACACACACCCTACTTCTCTGCACTAAAGGATCATTCCTGGTGAGGTTCTGCAGACCAAATGAGGGATTAGGGATTGAACTCAGATATGTCAGATATGTGAAAGTTAAGAGCCCTACCCTTCTGTACTATTTATTCAGTTCCACTATTTTCTGAGAGCCACTCAACTACTCTGGCAACCCCATTTTACCCCTTAAAAATCCACCATTATCTGTCTTGAGCAATAGTACTTCTTACAGCCTTTTTACAACATCCTTTTGCTTTTTATTTGCATTCAGTGAACAAACATTTACTGGGGACCATTAGACATTTATATTTCAGAGATAGTATGGTGCAGCTGGAAGAAATGGGTAAGTCACTTGTCTTGTACTCAGAATTCCATATGATTCCCTGAGCCCACTAGGAATAATTCCTGAGTGCAGAGCCAGGAGTAACCCCTGAGCATCACCAGGTGTGGTCCAAAATCAAAAAAGAAAAAATAATAATTCTCCATTCTCTAGGAACAAATTTGGGGTTTGCTTGGAATGCCCCTACTGCCATTTCCCTCACAAAGTACCTATCTAAAAAAGACTGTATGAGGGGCCAGAGCAATAACATCAGTAGGGTGTTTGCCTTGCATGAGGCCAACCGGGATGGACCCAAGTTTGATTCCCAGCATCCCATATGGTTCCCTGAATCTGCCACAAGCAACTTCCATGCACAGAGCCAGGAGTAACCCCTGCCAGGTGTGGCCCAAAAAACAAAACAAAACAAAACAAAAAGAAAGAAAAGAAGAAAAAAAGACTATGTGCAAATTAGTCAAGTGAGAAAAAAAAAAGTAAAGATGAATTCAAACCAATATGCTGAAGTCTCCATTATTTTTTATTTAAATTTTTTTGAGTAGGCCACACCAATAGTGTTTAGGGTCTATTATTGGGGGCTCATTTTGGGGGCCCACCTGATGATGCTGGGGGATCATGAGGTGATGAAAACTGAACCTGGGTTTACTGCATCTCTGTGGTTTTAGAACATATGTATTAAGTGTTCTCTTCCTAGAGCTACCCATAGATTAATAATTATTATTTAAAATAATTTGCATAGCATATTATTGTGCAAAGTAGAAAAGATAGGCTATTCTAATTCTATGCTCAGGCTCAGTTACTGGCCCAAGGTTTCAGGTTGATAAGTAACAGAGTTAGGGCAAAGATCAGTTCTTTCAGCTGCACCATACAGTCTCTGAAAGATACATGTCTAAAGGTCCCCAGTAAATGTTTGTTTAGTGAATGCAAATAAAAAGCAAAAGAGGTTTGTAATAATGTTGTAAGAGAGAAATAAAACTACAATCACTGAAGAAAATTTCTTAACATAAGGAAAGACATATTCTTGGTGAATGGGGAGGACTATGTGAAGCTTAGAAAGCCCATTCTCCCCTCCCTAAGACACACGCACACACACACGCGTGCACACACACACACACACCACTCTCTTTTATGCATTATCTATTAGTTTCCAGGCTTGATTGCTGTCCAAGTGAACAAGACTTAGAAATAGGGGGCCGGGCGGTGGCGCTAGAGGTAAGGTGCCTGCCTTGCCCGCGCTAGCCTTGGACGGACCGCGGTTCAATCCCCCGGCGCTCCATATGGTCCCCCAAGCCAGGAGCAACTTCTGAGCGCATAGCCAGGAGTAACCCCTGAGCATCACCGGGTGTGGCCCAAAAAGCAAAAAAAAAAAGACTTAGAAATAGGGGCCGGAGCAGTGGCACAAGTGGTAAGGTGCCTGCCTTGCCAATGCTAGCCTAGGACGGACCATGGTTCAATCCCCTGGTGTCCCATATGGTCCCTCAGCTAGGAGTGATTTCTGAGCGAACAGCCAGGAGTAATCCCTGAGCATCACGAGGTATTTCTATAAAAAAAAAAAAAAAAAAAGACTTAGAAATAAAATGTTGGGCAGGAAAAATAGTACAACAGTAAGTCATTTGCCTTGCATGCAGCCAACCCAGAACAGATGGTGGTTTGATTCCTGGCATCCCATATGGTCCCCTGAGCCTGCCAGGAGCGATTTCTGAGCGCAGAGCCAGGAGTAACCTCTGAGCGCTACCAGGTGTGAGCCCCCCAGAAAAGAATAAAATGTTTATTTCATTTTTCATCTTTCTCAGAAATAAAGAATTATGGTCAAGAGGGGACTGGAAATATAGTACAGTGGGTAAGGTGTTTGCCTTGTTGTGGACTGGTTTTTGGGGTCCAGTTGCATTAGTAAACTTCTTTGAGTACCCTTGAGAAGAGTGAGTGACACAAATGGTGAAATATGAAGAGAAGGACCACACAATGTATGTGAGAGAAACAGTGTGTTCTAACTTTAACTTTTTTTTTTTTAACTTTTTCAGAACCAGGGGTATAAATTAAACAGGGGTATAAAAACACAGGTATGAAAAGAATGCTCACATTTTCAAAGAACAAATAAACATTAACAACAAAAAATTTGGGCCCGGAGAATTAGCACAGCGGCATTTGCCTTGCAAGCAGCCGATCTAGGACCAAAGGTGGTTGGTTTGAATCCCGGTGTCCCATATGGTCCCCCGTGCCTGCCAGGAGCTATTTCTGAGCAGACAGCTAGGAGTAAACCCCTGAGCACCGTTGGGTGTGACCCAAAAACCAAAAAAAAAAAAAAAAAAAAAAACAACAACAAACAATTTACCTAGCTAGGGTAGTATGCAGACCTGAATAAATCTAATAGTAAGCTAAAGTTCTGAGTTTAAAAGGAGAAGGTTAGAGATCGGAGAGATAGCATAGAGGTAAGGCATTTGCCTTGCATGCAGAAGGTCATTGGTTCGAATTCCAGCATCTCATATGGTCCCTTGAGTCTGCCAGGCACAATTTCTGAGCATGGAGCCAAGAATAACCCCTGAGTGCTGCCAGGTGTGACCCAAAAGCCAAAAAAAAAAAAGAAAAAAAAAAAGGAGAAGGTTAAATTTAGCACTTCAAAGCAGTTCCTGCCTGGCTAACTTCATATATAAATTGGGGATTAGCAAGGAGCTGAGTTTCTCTACCAAGTTCCTATTTATTTATTTTTATTATTAAATATATATATATTTTATTTAAGTAACATGATCATATTTGGTCAAGTTCCATTTTGTTTCTTTTCTTTTCTTTTTTTGGGGGGGTCACACCTGGAAGTGCTCAGGGGTTACTCCTGGCTCTATGCTCAGAAATCACTCCTGGCAAGCTCGGGGGACCATATGGGATACTGGAATTTGAACCACCATCCTTCTGCATGCAAGGCAAATGCCTTACCTCCATGCTATCTCTCCGGCCTCACAGGTTCCTATTTCTAAGTGTAGAGGTTTCATTGTTTAAAGGGCAAAATGAAGGAGACAAACTATGTCTAAAAAAATGTAATTCTTTTCCTGGTAAAAGTTTAACAGCCCGGGCCCGGAGAGATAGCACAGCGTCGTTGTCGTTTGCCTTGCAAGCAGCTGATACAAGATCAAAGGTGGTTGGTTTGAATCCTGGTGTCCCACATGGTCCCCTGTGCCTGCCAGGAGCTATTTCTGAGCAGACAGCAGACAGCCAGGAGTAACCCCTGAGCACCGCAGGGTGTGACCCAAAAACCAAAAAAAAAAAAAAAGAAAAGTTCAACAGCCCAAAGTTACATCCTGGACAAACCTTTTCAATATAAATTCTGAGGTTAAAGTTGACAAGACTCAAGATCCTTTAGAGATATCCCAAAAAGCAGGAATTGCAAGGGCATTTTAAAGACAAAATAGTTGTTTCTAAGTGTCTTTTTTTGGTGCTGAATTTTTCCAGGAAAAGAGAAATTTAGTCAAGACTATATTTGCCTGTAAAAAATCCTTATCTTGCCGGAAAGGTAGCGCTAGAGGTAAGGTGTCTGCCTTGCAAGCGCTAGCCAAGGAAGGACCCGGTTCGATCCCCCCGCGACCCATATGGTCCCCCCAAGCCAGGGGCAATTTCTGAGCGCTTAGCCAGGAGTAACCCCTGAGCATCAAACGGGTGTGGCCCCCCCAAAAAAAGCCTTATGTTTTACTATAATACACACAAGAGAAGGGAAAATCAGCTATAGGCCAATTAAATGTTTGTTATAAAGGAAGCAGAATATCAGTGCCATAACATGGATCTCATTGTGAGATAATTCTCAGGAATTTTTGTCCAGCCATCCACACTGGGGGAAAAACTTCCCAGCAGGCCTACTGGTGAAATATTCCTCAGGAGTTTCTAATCAGCTACCCACACTAAGGGAAGAACATCTTAGTAGGTTTTCTGATGAGCCTCCTCTAGAAATATTGAAATTCATTTTGTTATGATACAACATTGCCTGGCATCATGTATGGCTTGAACAGCACCATGTATGGTTTCCTAAGCACCAGCAAAAGTGACCAATAAAATAATGGTCAAGAACTAGAGATGGGGGCCGGCAAGGTGGCGCTAGAGGTAAGGTGTCTGCCTTGCAAGCGCTAGCCCAGGAACAGACTGCGGTTCAATCCCCAGGCGTCCCATATGGTCCCCCCAAGCTAGGGGCAATTTCTAAGCACTTAGCCAGGAGTAACCCCTGAGCATCAAACGGGTGTGGCCCGAAAAACCAAAAAAAAAAAAAAAAAAAAAAAAAAAAAAGAACTAGAGATGTGGGGCCAGAGAGATAGCATGGAGGTAGGGTGTTTGCCTTGCATGCAGAAAGACAGTGTTTCGAATCCCGGCATCCCATATGGTCCACTGAGCCTGCCAGGAGCGATTTCTGAGCATAGAGCCAGTAGTAACCCCTGAGCATGCCACCCTGAGCACTTCCAGGTGTGGCTCCCCCCAAAAAAATTAAAAAAAAAAGAACTAGACATGTGGGGCCGGAGAGATAGCACAGAGGTAGGGCGTTTGCCTTGCATGCAGCCAATCCAGGATGGACCTGGGTTTGAATCCTAGAATCCCATATGGTCCCCCGACACTGCCAGGAGCAATTTCTGAGCACAGAGCCAGGAGTAACCCCTGAGCATGCCGCTGGGTGTGACTACCCCATAAAAGGGGGGGAAAAAAACCAAAAATCTAGAGATGTAGTTCAATGGTAGAGTATTTAACTTATATGTGTAAGAGCCTGGATTTTATCCTTCACACACACACACATACACAAAGAATTAACAAGTTGGGCACAAAAACATAAAGTGAAACCAACTATTACACAATTAGAAGTGCAACCAGACTGAAGTGTTAGCACAGCAGGTAGGGCATTTATTTTGCACTCAGCCAAACTGGGTTTGATCTCTGACTTCCCCATATGGTCCCCTATATGTCAGGAGCAATTTCTGAGTGCAGAGTCAAGAGTAACCCCTTATACAACTAGGTCACTAGGTCACCTCTAGGCCCAAAAGCAAAACAAACAAACAAAAAAGGCTACTCTGATGGGTCAAAGTGATAGCACAGCAGTAGGGTGTTTGCTTGGCACATTGTCAACATGGGAAAAGACCCAGGTTTGGTCCCCAGCATACCATATGGTTCTCCGAGCCTGCCAGGAGCAATTTCTGAGCACAGAGCCAGGAGTAACCCCTGAGCACTGCTGGGTGTGCCTCTCCCAAAAATCCCAAGTGCAACCATTTATTTTTTGCACATACACATGAGTATTATCTAAACTATGCCTTATTTGTAGCTATAGTAGCTATGCCCTGCCACCATGGTGCTTGTCTAAAATCACAAATCTGTTGTAACCTATAGCTTCCCTGTCGCTTATCTGGCTCTCATCTCTTGCAAAACTTTATTTCCTGATAAGTGAAACCTTTGTAAAATTATAGGTAATTTTGGGTAACCTATATGGAAGAAACTTAATCTGAATAGGAGAAGTAAGGAGAAGTAACTCAGAGCTGTACCATTTACTGCTCCAGGGACTGATCAGTTTAAGCAATATTCCCTTGTCTAATTGATCTGATCCTTTTCAGGTGTTGAAACTGCAATATTGAACCAGTTAATTGTTCATTTGGAACTAAGAGAGTACAAGATTTCATCTCTTCTTAGGCAAGACCACAGTCCTTTGCCAGCCTGAAGAAGTTACAAAGGATGGATCTTCAGCCACTCTCCCTTTTAATGACTTCTAAGATGGTGAAATCTCTAAGGAAAATATGGGACAGGAAAACTTCCAGGGGAATAAGGGCAAAGAAGGTGCATGGGAATTCAATTCCACAAGCCAAGAGCTAAGGCCATTGATATCAATTGTACTAGATGTGGGAGGCATTTTTCATCTCTTTCTGAACCAGTATAGAAAGAGCAACTGAATTTTAGGGGCCAATGTTGTTATGTTGTTCTCTCCACCCAACAGCTGTTTAAATTGCAGGATTGAGGAAGAAGCAGGAACCTCCTTTCTCTTCTAAGTGGAGTCATAGCCTGAAACAGAAGAACACCAAGCAGATTTGGCTGATCCAGCTCACAGGACCAGAACAAGAATGCAGATAGGGGGGCAGAGAGATAGCACAGCGGTAGGGCGTTTGCCTTGCAAGCAGCTGATCCAGGAAGAAGGTGGTTCGAATCCCAGCATCCCATATGGTACCCTCGTGCCTGTGACCCCAAAACAAAACAAAACAAAACAAAAAACAAAAAGAATGCAGATAGTCCTGGTGTTCCTGTTGACTGTGACCATGACTGTGCAGCGACTGCAGAACGACCAGCAAGGATTAACACCCTCTTTACCTGATGTGGATCCCTAGACACTTGAGTGCCACCAGAGGTGACCCTCTAAAAAAATTAGGGAATGTGAGACCTTGAGAATTCTGCTTTGCTGTGAAAGTTTCTGCTTTTTGCTAAACTACTCAGTAGCTTCTGTACACCCTTTGTTAGCTTGTATGTTTATAGGAATGTGGCCTTCAGATAAGAGTTGGAGACACAGAGAGGCACCGGCACATCCCCTGTGGGTGTAGGCTGGGAGAGATAGGTAAAAGGGGACATTTGCATCAATGTCTGTTACCATAGAATCAGGCTGTCTGAATTTTAACATTAAGGGGGACTCAATGGAATAGAAGTTGTATTCTTTGTTTTTTTTTGTTTTTTGTTTGTTTGTTTGGTTATTGGGGCCACACCCGTTTGATGCTCCGGGGTTACTCCTGGCTAAGCGCTCAGAAATTGCCCTTGGCTTGGGGGGACCATATGGGACGCCAGGGGATCGAACCGCAGTCTTTCCTTGGCTAGCGCTTGCAAGGCAGACACTTACTTCTAGCGCCACCTCTCTGGCCCCGAAGTTGTATTCTTTGAAATGTGGCTGATGCCAATAGGATAGTAACTAGGTGGGTCTAGATTGATGCTGGACATCTATATAACCTGAGTGGAATAGTGTGTCGGGGTCCTTGACTGGAAACCTGCTGTCGAGTGGAAGTCTTGGATCCTTAGCTAGCTAAGAAAATAAACTGCCTCTCCATTTTGCATTCTCGTGTCTTTGTCTAAGCTCACCAACCATTCTCTCTCTCTTGAACCCATGCCCAACACCTTCTGCCATGGCCATAGGTACTGGTACTACTGGAACCATCATTATTACTTTGGTTTTGTGGTTTGGCAGAATATAGGCCTCTCCCATAGGGGCCTGAGTGTTGGCTTCTAATGTTTCCTTCTTTCAGAGATCCAGAATTTGGGAAACAATTGTTGTCATTACCAAAATCTTTATAACTTCCAAAATTGCTTTCACTACTACTGCCAAAGCCACTTCTGCCTTCTCCATTGTCATCGCTGCTCTTGCCATAGTCAGTGTCCTGTCTATCCCTGTCCACTACTTCCACAGGTTCAGCTGCCTCCTTCACAACCATTATCATTACCAAATCCTTCATAGCCATCCCCACTGCTACCTTATCTATGATCAGCTCAGCTGTCACCAGTTATTTCACCTGCTGAAGTTTCCTCCAAGAGAAAATTATTTATTTATTAATTTATTTTGGTTTTTGGGTCACAGCTGGTGGAGCTCAGAAATCACTCCGGCAGACAAGGGTGACCATATGGGATGCTGGGAATTGAACCACCATTCGCCCTGGATAGGCCAGATGCAAGGCAAACCCCTACTGCTGTGCTATCTTCCCGACCTTCCAAGAACAAAATTTTTATTCTCACCAAAACCCCCTCTGATATTCTTAGAGCCACTTGAATTTATGTCTAGGTGTCAGAAATTGGTTGTCTTTAGCTTAATAGGGCTTTCTGCTGGCTCTGGGCTAATTCAGGGGACTACACTGGATACCAGGGATTGAACCCAGACTGGCTGCTTGAAGGTAAGTACCCTTCCTGCTGTAATATCTTTCCAAACCATCCAAATGATTTATTTATTTATTTATTTTTGGTTTTGGGGTCACACCCGGCAGCACTCAGGGGTTACTCCTGGCTCTGTGCTCAGAAATCATTCCTGGCAGGCACGGGGGACCATATGGGATGCCGGGATTTGAACCACCATCCTTCTGGATGTAAGGCAAATGCCCTACCTCCAGGCTATTTCTCCAGCCCCCCCCAAAATGATTTTTTGAGGTCTTGGGAAGAGTTCTTGTATTGGGGATACTTTTAGAGCTAAGTTCGGTTTCAAGTAACAGTCCACGTTTGGAAGGGCTGATAAGGAGGACCGCGCAGCATGAGACAGCAGGGGAGTTGGTTGCCTTTTCTTGTAGGGGACAAGTGTGGGTTTGACTGGTTGTCCCTTCGTTTGGGTCCAAATGATTTTTTTTTTTTTTTGGTTTTTGGGCCACACCCGGTGACGCTCAGGGGTTACTCCTGGCTATGTGCTCAGAAGTTGCTCCTGGCTTCTTGGGGGACCATATGGGACGCCGGGGGATCGAACCGCGGTCCGTCCTAGGCTAGCGCAGGCAAGGCAGGCACCTTACCTCCAGCGCCACCGCCCGGCCCCCCAAATGATTTATTTTTTTTTTTTTTTGGTTTTTGGGCCACACCCAGTAACGCTCAGGGGTTACTCCTGGCTATGTGCTCAGAAGTTGCTCCTGGCTTGGGGGACCATATGGGACACCGGGGGGATCGAACCGCGGTCCGTCCAAGGTTAGCGCAGGCAAGGCAGGCACCTTACCTTTAGCGCCACCGCCCGGCCCCCCCCCAAATGATTTTTTAATTGAAGAATTCTACTCATAAGATAGAATTTCAAGAGACATAGAGAAAACTTGGCAGATTCTTGCCTGTCCTCTGAACAGATAGGAAATTGACAGATATAAATCTAAGAAACAGAAAATGCCCTCTGGGCTTACTTCCTTATGATTGCTTTTCTTAAGCCTATATAGTATAGACCATCTTCACTTGTCAGAAAGAACACTTGCTTTCAGTTCCTTTCTCACCCTCCACCGCCAGTTGCCTGCTCCCCACACATTTTTTGTTGTTGTTGTTTGTTTGTTTTGGTTTTGTTGAGAAATACCCAGAGATACTTATGGCTTTGCACTCTGGAATTACTCCTGGCTGTACTTGGAGGACCTTATGGAATGCCAGGAATCAAATGCAGGTCAACCACATGCCAGGCAAGTGCCCTAATCTACTCTACTTTCTCTCACCAGCGCCTCCCTATCTTTTAAGGTTTATTCACTTACGAACCTATCAGAAATGATTAATGGTCACAGGGTTTAGTTTAGCTGTGAGTATTGGCAGCAATAAACTTCATATACAAAGATGTGAATTAGAACTGTATTGTTTGGTATAGCCTTCAAAAATATGTCATTAATGTTGGAGATGAGATAAGGAAGCACAAACAATTTTTGTTTTGTTTTTGGGTCATACCCATGGTCCTCAGGAGTTACTCCTGGCTCTGCACTCAGAAATCATTCCTGGCAGGCTCAGGGGACCATACTGGAAACCGGGAATCGAACCACAGTCTGTCCTGAGTTGGCTACTTGCAAGACAAATGCCCTGCTGCTGTGCTATCTCTCTGGCCCACAAACAATTTATTATAATACATATTACCAGGGAACTAAAAACACATTTTCTATATGATGATAAAGAATCAGGGCTGAGGGGTCTGAGCGGTGGCTCAGAGTGGTAAGGCATCTGCCTTGCCGGTGCTAGCGTAGAACAGACTGCGGCATCAATCCCCCAGCATCCCATACGGTCCCCCAAACCAGGAGCGATTTCTGAGCGCATAGCCAGGAATAACCCTTAAGCGTCACCAGGTTTTGCCCAAAAACAAACAACAAAAACCAAAAAAAAAAAAAAAAGGAAGAAAAAAGAGGGCTGGAGTGATAGTTCAGAGGCTTGGGCTTTTGCCTTGTATGCGTCTGACCTAAGTTCAATCCTCAGCATCCCATATGGTCTGCCAAGCCTGCCAGGAGTGATTACTGAGCGTAGTCTCAGGAGTAATCCCTGAGCACTGCCAGGTGTGGCCCCAAAACAAAAACAAAAAAATAATACTGAACTGGAAATATGCTCAACACTTCATGGTCTCCTGAGTACTACTGAGAACAACCCCCAAACAGGGTCCCTGTGACCTTCCAAAATAAAACAGGGCTAGAATGATAGTACAGTGGGTAAGGTGTTTTTGTTTGCCTTGCACACAACTGACCTAGGTTTGATTTCTGTCACCACATAATGTTCTCCAAGCTTCACAGGAATGTTCACTGAGCACAGAGTCAAGAGCAAGCCCTGAATACTGCCAGGTGTGGCCCAGAAACAAAAACTAACACACACACACACACAAAAAAAAAATAAAAATAAAAAAGAAGACATGATTTATTCAAGAAGTCAATGGGATGCAACAGAGAAAATTCATTAATTTTTTTCCTGTTTTCTTCCTGTCTCTGCAGAAAGTAAGCTTTATTTGTCACTCATTCCATCATTTTTGTTTTTCTTTTGGAGATGCACCAGCAGTACATAGGATTACTCCAGATTCTGTGTTTGGGGTTGCTTCCTGCTGGTGCTCAGGGAATCATGCATTAGCAGGAATTGAATGCAGGCCTCTAATGTTGCTAAGTATCCGTTCAACCAGTTGAGCTCTCTGGCTCTGCAGGGAAGCTTTATAATCTGGTCAGCTCTGTAAAGACTGTTTCTTCATGAATTGGTTATTGGGTTGTTTCAAAATCCTCTCCACCATCCTTGTTCTGTAGCCCCTTCTTTCATGCCTTGGTTTTAACCACTCCTCTAATATTGACCCTGAGGATGTTCCTGCTTTCCTTTCCAACCAAGCATGCTATAGGAAGAAAGTGCTAATTGTTCTGTGAAAACATTCTGTTTGCTCAGAATGAGATCCAAATGGAAACCTTGTACTTTAGCAAACCAACCTATTTGTTGCCAGCCACTTCTCGGAAGAAGCTAGAAGAATCATCTGATTGTTTCCTTTGCTTCCTCCCCACCTGTTCTTCACTTACAAAGTCCTGGTTCTCCTGGTATACCATTTCAACACTCTTTAAATAGCTTCCTCTTAAAGTAGCATCTGTGTGTGCTGATATTCCTTAGCAGATCATAAGGGCTAGCTGTAAATGAAAATTATTCTGGCATAAATTCTGCGAATCTCTAGGTTGGCCAAAATATTACAAACACAGGGATAATAAAAAGGAGGAGAGGGCAGTGGTAGAGAGTAAATTATTTAACAAAATTAGCAAAAATAACCTTGATTTTTAAAAAAAATATTACTGAAAAAATTTGCCCATTGAGACAGTACAGAGATTAAGCTGTGACTTTTCATGTGGACACATTGCTTTTTGTTTTTCGTTTTTTGATAAATAAATTCTTTCATTGCATCAACTGCGAGATACACAAAGTTGTCCATGATTGAGTTTCAGTCATACAATGTACAATGTACACAATCCCTTCACAAGTGCACTTTTTCCACCACCAAAGTCTCCAGTTTCCCTCTTCCTCTCCTTTATACCCTCTCCCCTACCTGCCTCATTGTTCTTTCCCACCCTTTCTTCCTCCCCACTCTCTTTAAGACATTGTGGTTTGCAATATTGTTACTGAAGGGGTTCCAGGCATATCACTTCATCTTCTTTCAGCACACAGTTCTTGTCCGGAGTGATCATTTCCAACTATCATTGTCATAGTGGTCCCTTCTATGCCCTAACTGCACTCCTCTGCTCTTTGTGGCAAGTTTCTTACCATAGACTGGTCCTCCTGCCCTTTTCTCTATTATCTGGATATTAATACCATACTATCTTTTGTTTTGTTTTAGGGTCATACCTGGCGGATCTCAGGGGTTATTGCTGGCTCTGCATGCATAAATCACTCCTGGAAGGCTCTGGGGGCCGTATAGGATACTGGAGATCAAACCTGGTTATGGCTGCTTGCAAGGCAAATGCCCTGCACAATGTGCTATCAATCCAGCCCATATCATACTATCTCTTTTTTTATATCCTACAAATGAATGTTATTCTATATTCTCCTTCTGATTCATTTTGTTCAGCATACTTCCCATATCCATCCATGTATAAGCAAATTTTATGACTTAGTTTTTCCTAACAGATGTGTTGTGTAAATGTACCACAGTTTCTTTATTCACTCATCTATTCTTGGGCACTTGGGTTGTTGCCAGGTTCTGACTATTGTGAATATCCCGATCTTGTAAAAAACAAGATCAGTAAGCCATTAGCAAGACTCACAAAGGAGAAAGTACCTAATAAACTGATGAAGAAATAAAAGGGGGGATGTTGCAACAGATGCTATAGAAATTCAAAGGGTAATCAGAGATTACTTTGAGAATTGTTATACCACAAAACAAGATAATCTAAATAAATGGATAAATTTTTGAACTTGTATAACCTTCCAAGACTGAACCAAGATGATGTGAATACTTAAAAAAATAGCCCTATTAAAATTAAAATGATAATCAAAAGGCTTCTCAAGGGCCGGAGAGATAGCATGGAGGTATGGCATTTGCCTTGCATGCAGTAGGACGGTGGTTCGAATCCCGGCATCCCATATGGTCCCCTGAGCCTGCCAGGAGCAATTACTGAGCACAGAGACAGGAGTAACCCCTGAGTGCTGTCAGGTGTGACCCCCCCCCAAAAAAAAGGCTTCCCAAAAACAAAAGCCCAAGATGGATTCACTACTGAATTCTTTTAGAACATTTAAAGGGACTTAGTGCCTCTCCTTTTCAAGCTTTTCCAGGAAATTGAAAACACACACACACACACACACACAAACAAACAAACAAAAACCAGAAACACTCTCAAACAGGCTCTAGAAGGTAACATCACCCTGATTCCAAAGGCAGAGAGACACCACAAAAAAATAAAGAGAATTACAGGGACTGGAGTGATAGCACAGTGATAGGGTATTTACCTTGCACACAGCAATCAAACAGGGATGGACCCCTGTTCCATTCCCAGCATCCCATATATTCCCTGAGCCTGCCAGGAGAGATATTTGAAAGCAGAGCCAGGAGTAACCTCTGAGCATGCCAGGTATTGCCCCCCCCCCCAAAAAAAAAAAAAGAGAGAGAGAGCAAGCGAATTACAGGCAGATATCTTGGATACAGATGCAAAAATCCTCAACAAAATTCTAGCAAATAAAATCCACCAAATTATCAAAAATTCATAAAACATGACCTAATAGGATTTATCCCAGAGATGCAAGGATGGTTTAACCTATGCAAGTCAATCAACATAATACATCATATAGATTAAAGAAAAAATATGATCATAGCAATAGATGCAGAGAAAGCATTTGACAAGATCCAGCACCCATTCATGATAAAAATTCTCAACAAGAGGGGCTGAAGAAAGAACACAGTGGTGGGGCAATTGCCATGTGCACAGCCCATCCAGGACAAATGGTGGTTCGAATCCCAGCATCCCAGGTCCCCTGAGCCTGCCAGGAACAACTTCTGATTGCAAAGCCAGGAGTAACTCCTGAGCACTGCTGGGTGTGACCCAAAAACAAAAACAAATTCTCAACAAGATGGGAATATTCCTTATTCACATGGCCACTTTGGCTGTGACCTTGGCAACACATATGGTCCCCTGAACCCTGCCAGGAGAGATACCTGAATAAGAAGACAGGAGAATGCCCTGAGCACTGCTGAGTGTGGCCCCCAAACCAAAACATTAAAAAAAAATAAGATTAGTATATGTGCTGCCTAAGCAAGCACTATTTCTCACCTCTTTTGCAACATTTTTATTAGGAAAATTCTCATTCAGGAAAATTTAAAATAATAGTTGGAAAGTTAAGGTACTTGCCTAGTACAAGGCTAAACCAAATTCAGTCCCCAACATGTCATTTGATCCACTGAGCCTGCCAGGAATAAGACCTGAGTACTGCTAGGTATGACTTACAAACAAAAGAAACAAAAGAATTGTGTATTGTATATCCATTTGCCTACCACCTAGACCCCCACTTAATAATTTGTTTTTATTTTTGTTTTTTTTTGTATTTGGGCCACACTGTGCTCAGGAATTACTCCTGGCTCTGCACTCAAAGACTATGCTTGTCAAAGCATCATATAGGGTTCTGGGAATCAAGCCCAGATTGACCACATGCAAGACAAGCACCCAAGCTACTGGTCCTTATTATAATTTTAGGTGTTATTATTATAATTAAAATTTTACATGGGGGAATGTCAGATGTTATAGGAAGGCAAACTAAAGTTATTAAGTTGTTACTCTGTGTTTTAACCAAGTCATACATTACATTTTGGGGTAAAGATGTTCACAATCTGTTATAAAAACCTCATTTAATATTCTATATTCTCTCATTTAAGCCTTTTCTTATCCTTGCAGTAGAGGGCCCTAAAGATTAAAGTTCTCCAAGAAGAATTCCCCCCCCCCCTTGGGCCTCAATCAGAAGGACTTGGGCCTGAAGAATTTAAACTGTGTCTGAATATACTCTAAAGATAAGTACCAGAGAACACGCGCTTCTTTGTTTACTTGCAAAAGTTTTACCTTGGGTCCTTATCATCCACATTGGTGGCTCTCCTCTCCCTGAGAGACAGTAGCATTTCCAAGCTGACATCATTCTTCTGGAAACTTAGGCCTGTAAGAGAGGCAGACCAAACATCCAGCATAGATTTGTTTCTCTGTAGCTAATATGGAAACTAAATTATGTACACAGTGCCTTGTGGACCAGAGTGTGAAGGTCAGCTCAAAGAGAGCAGCAGGAGGCATACCTACACCCACACATGAGCGTTGAGCAACTGCTATGTACATGCTGGGCCAATGCATTCTCACTTATATGATTTGCTGGACAAATTTTAGGTGGGAAAAAAGAATTAGTGATGACATCACTCAAAATGTAATATTCAGGGGGCTAGGTAGGACATTTGCTTTACAAGTGTGGTGGTTCGAATCCCGGCATCCCATATCCCATATGATCCCACGTGCCTGCCAGGATCGATTTCTGAGCAGAGAGCCAGGAGTAACCCCTGGGCGCCGCCAGGTGTGGCCTAAAAACCAAAAAAAAATTTTAAAAAATCATTTATTTTAGGCTCTAAGGATGATATGAGATGCTGAGGATCAAACCCAAGTCAAATGTGTGCAAGGCAAGTGCATTCCCTGCTTTACTATTATTCTGGTCCCTCAGAATTATTCTAAAATTGATGTTAAGAGAGTCTTTGGAGGAGTTTACTCTGGGATTATTTGGTATGTATTAGCAGTGTAGGGAAAAAGGATGGGAGAAATTCAAAAGATATTCACAGACAAGAAAGATAAAAAAAATAAAGACTAAATGCCTAGATTTTGTCCCCTTGAGCACTTTCAAGAGCAATCAATGAGTAGTGAGCAAGAAATAGCCCATGAGGGCTGGACAGTGGGGTAGGGTGTTTGCCTTGCATGTGGCCAACCTAGGTTGGATCCTGGCATCCCATATGGTACCCTGAACAGGCCAGAAGTGATTCCTGAGTGCAGAGATAGGAGTTACCCCTAAACACCACCAGGTTTGGTCCCCCTTCAAAAAAAAAATAGCCTGTGAACACCAGAGGATTCAACCCAAAAGGCAATTTTATTTTATAATAAGATAAAACTTAATTTTGTCTGACTACCATTTGTATTCTCAAGAAGTTTGAACTCTATAGGAAATCAGGAATGGTGGGGGCTGACAGGGGAGGTACTCTTTAATCCAGAGCTGGTCTACACCCATCTCACACTGAAGATCATGCATGATTTCTGGATAGAATGAAGATTATCAAGGATAATCTTCAACAAGGATTATCAGCATTTTGGTCTCTGTCCAAGGGCTATGATACTCATGAAAATGTATAAGAGCTTTTCTCTGCTCTGTACTTGGGAGTTTTTTCCTGGCAGGCCTCCCACCTGCAAATACCTTAATCTCTGTACTATCTGTCTGGATCAATGTTTTCATTTTTTATAGACTTTAATATTACCATTTTGGGGGGCGAAGCAGTGGTGCAAGCATTAGGGCGCCTGCCTTGCATGTGCTAACCTAGGACGGACCCTGGTTCAATCCCCTGGCGTTCCATATGGTCCCCTAAGCCAGGAGCAATTTCTGAGTGCATATCCAGGAGCAATGCCTGAGCGTCACCGGGTGTGACTCAAAAACCAAAAACCAGAAACAAAAAAAACCCCACATTTTTCCAGATAAAATGATATTCTGGTACACATTATATCAATAACTGGTTCTCCAACTCAGCCTGGGCAGTGTGTGACTAAGAAGGAAAAGAGTAAAGGTGATACTAGGGAGGATATAGGCCAAAAAGAAAAAAAAAAAAAAAGGCAGTAAGACTTTGTGTTTAACAAATTTGTGGCATACGGGCTAAAAATAAGTGCTCCAAAGAACCAAAGGGAGTTGAAACTTCTGTTTTCCTGTTAATAGCTACTTAGTATTACTAAAAGCAAATAATTAGGCTTTTAGTAGTTAGCTTCCTCTTTTTAAAAAAAAAAAAACAGAGATAGGGGCCCCTGAGCTATAGCACATCAGATAGGGCATTTGTCTTTCATGCTGCTGACCTAGATTTGACCCACAGCATCCCATATGGTCCATCTGCCAGAAGTGATTTTTTTTTTTTTTTTTTTTTTTGCTTTTTGGGTCACACCCAGCAGTGCTCAGGGATTACTCCTGGCTCTAAGCTCAGAAGTCGCACCTGGCAGGCACTGGGGACCATATGGGGTGCCAGGATTCAAACCACCGTCCATCTGCATGCAAGGCAAATGCCTTACCTCCATATTTTCTCTCCGGCCCCCAGAAGTGATTATTTCTGAGCTCAGAGACTAGAGTAAACATTGAGTGCTACTGGATGTGGCCCATAAAATCAAACTAACTAACTAACTAAATAAATAACAGATAATAAGGAGCTAGAGAGACATTAGAATGGGCAGAGTGCTTGCAGGACAAAACTGATTCAACCCCTAGCATCCCATATGATCCCATTCACCAGGGGTAATTCCTGAGATCAGAGCCAGGAGTTAGCTCTGAGGTTTTGGTGTAGCCCTCAAAACCAAAAAATTTAAAAATAGGATAATAATTATAGCAGAGCTGGAGAAATAGAGGTTAATGTGTTTGCGTTGTACTTGGCCAACCCAGATTCAATCAACAGCACTGCATACAGTCCCCTCGCTACCTTGCCATTACCTGAGTGATGCCTGAAAACAGAGTGAGGAGTAAACCCTGAGCACATCTGGTTATGACTTCAAACCAATTAAAAAATAAAATAAGGGACCGGGATGATAGTGCAGTGGGTAGGGTGTTTGTCTTGCATGTGGCTAACCTAGGTTCAATCCCTGACATCTCATATGGTTGCCCAAGCACAGTTAGTAGTAATTCCTGATTGCAGAGCCAGGAGTGACCCTTGAGCACTACACAATGTGACCAAATCAAAACCAATAATAATAATAATGATAATAATAATAACAATAATAATAATAAAATAAGTTGCTGGAGAAATATTAGTGCAGGTAGGGCACTTGCCTTGTACATGGTTAACCTGGTTCAATTTCTGAAATCTCATTTGGTCCCCCGAGTACTGCTAGGAGTGATTTCTGAGTGCAGAACCAGGGTAATTCCTGAGCAATGTGAAGTGTGGTCAAAAAATCAAACTTTAAAAAGTAAAAAATAAAATAATAATAGAAGCCACAACTTATATTACTTGAGAGCTATACCAGAAAGACTTTACAGAGATTAAGGTGATTGTCCTGTATGTGGCCAACACCTGTTCACGCCCTGGCAACACATGGTTCCCAAAATCCTATCAGGAGTGATCCCTAGACTCAGTCCCAAACAACATCCTTAAACAAAATGAAAAGTATACAATAACCCTTCCATGAAAGAAAGAAAGAAAGAAAGAAAGAAAGAAAGAAAGAAAGAAAGAAAGAAAGAAAGAAAGAAAGAAAGGAAGGAAGGAAGGAAGGAAGGAAGGAAGGAAGGAAGGAAGGAAGGAAGGAAGGAAGGAAGGAAGGAAGGAAGGAAGGAAGGAAGGAAGGAAGGAAGGAAGGAAGGAAGGAAGGAAGGAAGGAAGGGAGAAAGAGAGAGAAAGAAAGGAAGAGAGAGAAAGAAAGAAAGAGAGAAAGAAAGAAAGAGAAAGGAAGAGATGGACAAGTATATTTTTGTTTTGTTTTTGTGTTTTTGACAGAAGGAAGAGTGGTTTTAACTTTACATATATGTGCTAGTAATGTTTATAAAATATATTTCATGTATCAATAAATTTTAAAGTATTATTAGGCCATCAAAATACAATTAATAATTTTAGATTCAGACATCTAAGTGAAAGTTCATGGGAGTACAGGTCATTGCAATACAAATATACCAAAGTTCAACATTAAACAGTTACTAAGTTATTCACTAATCAAACTAAATAAATCTTTCATTTTATTTATATCTTATCTTATGGTGCCTTAGGCATGTGATCTGGATCTAGGCTAACTCCCTGACCACACAACACTTTTTAGAATTCAGAGCTTATGTTTCAACAGGAAATGACTCAAATCTAGAGCAAAGTCCCAGCACAGTGAATAGTTGTGCAAGACAGAAATTATCAGTGTTACGTGTCACATATGCTATGCCTGAATGATAGTAGAGAGGGTAGGGTCTTTGCCTTGTATATACCAATCCGGGTTCAATTCCCAGCATCCCATAATGGTCACCTGAGCACCACTCGAGTCGTTCCTGAGTGCAGAGTGTGGAGTAGCAGAATTTTCCCTGTTCACCTCCTCATATTTCCCTAAATAACACTAATTTATGTCACAAAAATAAGGACAACAAAACCACTTCTTAGGGACCAGAGCAATAGCACAGTGGGTAGGGGCATTTGCCTTTCATGACCCAGATTTGATCCCAGGCATCCTATATGGTCCCCAGAGCCTGCCAGAATGATTTCTGAGTGCAGAACCAAAATTAATGCCTGAGCACCTCCAGGTGTGGCACAAAAACAAACAAACAAACAAAAATATTATTCCTTAGGGTCAGAGAGATAGCATGGAGGTAAGGCGTTTACCTTGCATGCAGAAGATTGATGGTTCGAATCCCGGCATCCCATATGGTCCCCTGAGCCTGCCAGGAGCGACTTCTGAGCCAGGAGTAACCCCTGAGCGCTGCCGGGTGTGTCCGGCATATATATATGTACATACATATACATAAATATATGTATATATACATATATAGCCTCTCATTTTTTTTTGTCTCTGACACTGATGGCTAGAAAAGTCGAACAATAAACTCAGAACAACTGAGAATGATTTTCTTATTTCACATATTTAAGGTCACTGTACTTGGGGAAGAACCCCAAAGGTGAAAGTGTCAAGGGAAAGGAAAAATAATTTCTGTGGTGAGCAACTCCTGCAGACTCATCAGTAGGCAATATCTCGAATGCCTCACCTCACCACATGTGCCACTTTCGTTGTTGTTTTGTTTTGGCCACACCCAGCAATGCTCAGGGCTTATTCCTGGCTCTGCACTCAGGAATTTTTCCTGGTGGTATTCCAGGGACCAAATGGGATGCAAGGATTAAAAGCAGGAAGCCTGCGTGCAAAGCAAGCATGCTACTCACTCTACTATCTCTCCAGTCTTGGAATGTGGACTTCTTGATAGGACAGAGAGCCTGGTACAGAGCAAATATTTATCATCTATTCTATTCTTTCCTGGGTATACATTTTTTCTATTTTTCCTTTGGGTATATCCCATCTTTGGAGTTTTTTGTTAGAAAGAAAAATGCCTACAAGTACACAGAAAATATTTGGAAAGGTAGATTTTATTAAAATGGAGAACTTGGGGCCAGAGAGATAGTATAGGAGTTAAGGTGCTTGCTTTGAATGTAAGCCAACCCTGGTTCAATTTGTGGCACTGCACAGTAGACAGCTCAAGCATTGCCAGGAGATCCCTGCCCCTGAATACTGAACCAGCAGTAGCCTCTAAATACAACAGCTGTGGACCAAAAAAACAAAAAAAAATTTGTTTTTAAATATATGATTATCAATAGTCATCTGTAGGTAAGTCACAAATAAAGAGGTCATATAACAAAATAAAGATAAAGGCCTGTTCTCTAAAACATAAAAGGATTCTTACAATTCAATAGTTTAGATGACAAGCAACTTATTTTTAAATTGGATGGAAGAAGACCAGGGAGATAGTACATTGAGTAGGGTTCCTGCCTTGTACACAGCAGACTTGAGTTTGATCCCCAGTATCCCAGATGGTCCCCCAAGCACATGATCTGGCTTTAACTCCAACAGCACCATGGGTTTGACTCCCACAGCACCCCATATGGTCCCTTAGCCTGCAATGAGTAGTTCTTGAATGCAGAACCAGGAATAAGCTCTGAATATTGCCTGAAAGTAAAAGAAAGAGAAAAGAAAAGAAAAAGAAAAAAAATATGGCTCTAAAACTAAAAATATAAAAATCAAATGGATGAAATATCTGAATAGCTGTTTCACCAAACTTCTTTGGTTAAAAAGTTTGTAAATAGCCAATAGCACAAGTAAAGGTGCTCAGTGTTTTAGGCAATCAAGCCAGTGGGACCTCAAAACAAATGAAAAAGAAAAAAATAGAAAGGGGTGTTGGAGAGACAATACAGTGGTTAGGGCACTCGCCTTAAAGGCAGGTAACCTCGATTTGACCTCCACGGCTCCTCATCATCCCCTAGTCCACCAGGAGTTATCCTTGAGCACAGAACTAGGAGTAAACCCTGAGCACAGCCAGATGTGGTCCAAAAAACTAAAAACAGCACAACAAAAATAAATACATAGCAACTGGAAAAGCTAAAGTCTTAAGCCCACAGGGACCACGGAAAACTCATTCACTGTTGGCATTAATCAAAACTAAAAGTTATATTTGGGGGTTTTGGAGAGGGAGAGAGTCCAGGACACGGTAACCAGGGTCCACATTGGCCAAGTCATCATGTCTGTCTCTCACCAAACTGCAGAATGAGAAGCATGAGATGGAGACTGTGATGAAACAAGTTCAAGCTCCCTGTTCACCAAAAGATCCACATCTCCAAGAAGTAGGGCTTTGCCGAGTATAATGTGGATGAATTTGAAGCTTGGTGGCTGAAAAGTGCCTCATCCTGAATGGCTTGGAACCAAATACATCCCAAGTTGTGGACCTCTGCACAAATGGTGGACACTACACTTCTGGGAGTTTCAGATCTGCACTACCTTTTCCCAGTCTCTACCCCTACTGCCACCCCCATTTCATCATATTCCCATCACAAAGAAAGTTCTGCTTCTTAATTCAATAAGATGGAAGGAAGGAAAGAAGGAAGGAAGGAAGGAAGGAAGGAAGGAAGGAAGGAAGGAAGGAAGGAAGGAAGGAAGGAAGGAAGGAAGGAAGGAAAGAAGGAAGGAAGGAAGGAAGGAAGGAAGGAAGGAAGGAAGGAAGGAGGAAAGAGGAAGGAGGAAGAAGGAGGGAAGGAGGGGGAAGAGAGGGAGGAAAAAAGGAAGGAAGGAGGAAGGGAGGAAAGAAGAATAAAGAGGAAAGAAGGGAGGGAGGGAAGAAGAAGGAAGGGAGAGAGGGGAAGAGGGAGGAAGGAAGGAAGGGGAAAAAGAAGGGAGGATGGAAGGGAGGAAGGAAGGGAGAAAAGTAGGAAGGGAGGAAAGAATGGAGGGAGGAGAAAAGGAGGAAGGAAGGGAGAAAAAGAGGGAGGGAGGAAGAAAGGAAGGAAGGGAGGGAGGGTGGAAGGAAGGGAGGGAGGGAGGAATAAAGGAGACCCTATCTTACTTTTGAAATGTCTTCACATTGATCAACTTACAACGGAGGAAAAAGCAGGACAGTGGAGATGTTGGTGGGGACCCCCAGTGACATACATGCCGCAGAAGTGATCTGCCACTTTCTCTCTTCCCACTCTACTGGGTATTGATTGGGGAGATCTAGGACTGTGGGCTTTGCTCTTCGCTGCAAAGGAAAGTCAGTTCTAGACCTTACCCAGGCCTTTCTGCTCTGCATCCTTTATCTCAGAAAGGATTTTCAGATGGAGATAAGCAGTGAAGTAAAAATAGGTTTTATTTAGAAATTCAGTGGAAGGGAAGAAAGTGGGAGAAAGAAAACATGCTCAACCTGGGCTTCTCCAAAGGTACGCATCCCACTGTGAAAATATAAACGCATGAAAGTACACATCTCGGGGCCGGAGATGGAGGTAAGGCATTTGCCTTTCATGTAGAAGGTCGGTGGTTCGAATCCCGACATCCCATATGGTCCCCCAAGCCTGCCAGGAACCATTTCTGAGCATGGAGCCAGGAGTAACCCCTGAGCGATGCCCGTGTGACCCAAAAACAAAAACACAAACAACAATAACAACAACAAAAAGAAAGTACACATCTCAAGAGGGGAGATGTGGGGGGCATGTGCATGAAGTTGCCATGTGCAGGGGCTGTCAACACACGTGTGCACCTCTGTTGTTCTAAGTTGGCTTTTTAGGTTTTCTCAACCTGTCCACTGTGGCTATCTATGCAAGAGTCCTGTTGCTAGCTAGGGTGGTGGCTAGGAGAAGGGTTAAGGATAATTGACTATCTGCTTTGATATTCCTTTTCTGGCTATTGTCTCTGCCCAGAGCTTGGAATGGGTGTGGGAGGGGTTGTGTGTGTGGGGCGCCTTCTCTGAGTTGCTAAAGCACCAGATAAAGAAGTTTATTAGTGACAAAGTAACTCCTCCAAATTTTATCTTAATTTTATTAAGAATTTGTTGCTGAGATGGAGAGATAGCATGGAGAGTATAGAATCAGAATGAAGACAAGCATCTAACCCACTCTCTCCAGCCCCAACCAAATTAATCTATACTTTATCAGAGTTATTAAATTGAATGATGCCCAGGGCTTACTCCTGGTTCTGTGCACTCTTAAGTAGGTGCTGGAGGACTATTTCTGCCTTGCATGCAGAAGGATGGTGGTTCGAATCCCAGCATCCCATATCCCTGTGCCTGCCAGGGGCGATTTTCTGAGCCTAGAGACAGGAGTAACCCCTGAGCGCTGCCGGGTGTGACCCAAAAACAAAAATAAAACAAAACAAAAAGAATTTGTTGCTGGGTGGGGGGGAGAACGACACTTTCTACCTGCCTGCCTTCTTCAGGGTCTCAGTAAAAATAGATTTTTGTTATTGTTGTTGTTGTTCTTTGGGGCCAGACCCGGAGGTGCTCAGGGATTAATCCTGGCTCTGTACTCAGAAATCGCTCCTGGCAAAGTCAGGGGACTATAAGGGATGCCAGGGAATGAACTGGAGTCAGTCCTTTGATCTGCTGCATGCAAGGTAAACTCTATCACTGTGCTATTGCTCGGGCCCAAAATAGAAGTTTTTTAAGAATAAAGTGGAAACAAAATCTACAGTACCTTCATTAAATAAAGTATTTAGTAACTCTGGGCTAGAATTCCCCACACCACAAATAGTCCTCCAGCACCTACTTAAGAGAACCAGGAGTGAGCCCTGGGCATCATTCAATTTAACAACTCTGATAAAGTATAGACTAATTTTGTTGGGGCTGGAGAGAGTGGGTTAGATGCTTGTCTTCATTCTGATTCTATACATGTAGTCCTCCCTAGCAACAATCACCACCAGGGGTCACTCTTGATCACAGAGCCTGGAATTGCCTTGAGGATAGATGGGTATGGTCTCCAAACCAATTTTTGGTTTTGTTTTGGTTGTGCTTAGGAATCATTTTGGTAGTCTTGGGAACCATATATGATGCTGGGGATCAAATCAGGTCAATACCCTATTTGTGCAAAGCAAGCACCCTACCCATTGTACTAATTAGCCCAAAATAAAATAAATGATGGGACTAAAGAGTTAGTTCAAAGGGCTGGAATCTAGGTCTGGCATATAAGGCCCTGAGTTTGATTCCTAGCACCTCATGCCTCCATCCAATCCTCAATTCTGAGTGGAGCTCAGTCAGTGATGGCCAGCATTGCTGAGTCTCACTGTCAACCCCTGAACAAGCCAGATCATAAAGCTGGCCTAAAGTGTCTCTCAAGCATCTCTCACAGCTTGGAAACTCTAAAATAATAATAATTTGATTATGGATATTTTGTATTAAGTTAGTGCATCATTTTCCCTACAACTCTATTTTTATTTTAACCCAGCAATTTTTTTTTTTAGTTCTAATTACTAAGGCAACACGAAAAATTCAGGATGTAATTGTGTTTCTCATTTTCTGGTCACAGGCCAAGAGGTAAACAAGAGTCTTTTTCTAAGGAGATATTTTGTCTGTTTGTTTGATTTGTTTACTCATGCCTCAATAAATTCCAGGGACTCTGAATTTATTCATCTCACCCTAAAGGATTCTTTCAATTGCAGCAAATATGAATTAATCTATCTGTGATTAAATAAAGACTGCAGCAGCACTAGTCTTCTATTTCTGTCTGGTAAAACAAAGTTTATCAGAAAACAATGTGTTAGATCCCAGATCCTGAAGCTATAACTCACCTTTATGAACAACTAGCCCTGAAGTGCTTAAAAGTTTCCCAGACCTTGAAGCTATAATAAGTATCAAGCCTGTAGCAGCTTCAAAGATTATTTCCCTCATTTTCCTGACCTTCTCAGATACTTCTCTCCCTCACATTCCCAGGCTAAAGCCTCCTTGTTATGAAGGCCATTCTGTTTTCAGCCCAAATGGTATTATACCAGATAAAGGGGAGGAGGGCAGGAGTTAGATCATCTGTGAGCAGTGAGAACCTCTATAAGGGATGGACGCAGGGAATGAAAATAGAACCATGTATACTATGGAAGTTAAACTGTTTGTATTAACCAACGAAGTATTTAGCCTGCTGAAGCCTGCTAAATCTATATAACCTTCATGTTAGTTTCATGCAGGCCTTTGTCTTGTATGACAGAGTGCCCCAGCTAGCTGGAATAAACTCCCTTTTGTATTTTACATTATCAGAGGTGGTCTTTGACTCTTAGTGCCTGTCTGGTTATCTACTGGACCCCCTAACACATGCTAACACCATAAACTCTGTTATGACAATGTGGGTTTAGGCATATTGTGGGTCTCCTAATTACTGTGTAGGAAAGTGTCTGACTGTGCTTCAATTTCTCTGTTCTTAGAGTAAAATGCAACAGCCATTAAAAAATTGTTTTGAGGGGTCAGAGTTATAGCACAGCAGTAGGGCATCTGCCATGCACACATCCAACTCTGGACAGACCCTGGTTCGATTTCTGGCATTCTATATGGTCTCCCGTGCCTGCCAGGAGCAATTTCTGAGTGCTGAACCAGGAATGCCACCAGGTTTGACCCCAAAACCACCCAAAAAATTGTTTAGAATCACTCCAAATACAAAGAGAGAGCTGGTGAATGCTTAGATTTGTTTTTGTTTTTGTTTTTGTTTTAGTTTTTGGGCCACACCCAGTTATGCTCAAAGGTTATTCCTGGCTATATGCTCAGAAATCGCTCCTCGCTTGGGGGACCATATGGGATGCTGGGGGATTGAATTGCAGTTCGTCCTAGGTTAGCAAGTGCAAAGCAGATGCCTACTGCTTGTGCCATGGCTCTGGCCCCGATATTCTTTTTTTTTTTTTTTTTTTTTTTGGTTTTTGGGTCACATCTGGCAGCGCTATTCTTTTTTTTTAAAGGGGGAAAGAAATATGTATGTAAATGCCAGTTTTTGTTTTTGTTTTTTTTTTTTTTTGGTTTTTGGGCCACACCCGGCTGTGCTCAGGGGTTACTCCTGGCTGTCTGCTCAGAAATAGCTCCTGGCAGGCACGGGGGACCATATGGGACACCGGGATTTGAACCAACCACCTTTGGCCCAAAAACCAAAAAAAAAAAAAAAAAAGACTCTGGGGTATGAGTTCAGAAATTATTCCTGGCAGGCTCAGAGCCTGCAAGGCAAACACCCTATTGCTTAGCCACTGCTCCAGCCCCATAGTTAGGTTCTTTTTGTTTGTTTGTTTGTTTGTTTTTTGTTTTTGGGCCACACCCGGCGGTGCTCAGGGGTTACTTCTGGCTGTCTGCTCAGAAATAGCTCCTGGCAGGCACGGGGGACCATATGGGACACCGGGATTCGAACCAACCACCTTTGGTCCTGGATCTGCTGCTTGCAAGGCAAATGCCCACTTTGCTATCTCTTCGGGCCCAAGTTTTTTTATTTAATTTTTTTTTTTTTTTTTTTGGTTTTTGGGCCACACCCGTTTGACGCTCAGGGGTTACTCCTGGCTATGTGCTCAGAAATCACCCCTGGCTTGGGGGAACCATATGGGACACCGGGGGATCGAACCGCGGTCCATCTGCTTGCAAGGCAGACACCTAACCTGTAGCGCCACCTTCCCGGCCCCATATTTAATTTTTTAAAGCCAGTAAAATTGAGCAGTGGGGGGGTTATATACCAACTTTTGTGATACTAATGTTAATAAGTTCTGATAAACCACTGCTATCGAACCAGCCTAGATGCCAGTTTGATGATAGAAAAAACATTTACTGTGGGACTAGAGACAACCTGCATATCTCTTTGGTGATAAAGTGTGCCTTTTGGGGCTGGAGACCATAGCATTGCATATGATCCTCTGAGAACCTCCAAGACTGATCACTGATTATAGAGCCAGAATTAAGCCCTGAGCATTGTTGGTACAAACACTAAAACTAAAAATGAAAAAATGTATGCCCCTAATCACTCGCAAAGCTGTTACACTTAACTTTGGCCTTCTTCAAGCCAATATAACCTTCCCCTACTTAAGACAGAAAAATATGTGTTTACACTTTTGTTAATCTTCCTCATCACAATCTTATTCATTTATTAGCTTAAGACCTAGGCATGAAGTTAGCTTCTGGTTTTCATAGTATATGTCTTACTTCACTTAGACTAAATCCGTCATTGGCATTTTCTAGAAAACTGTCTGTGTCAGTAATACAGAGAACAAACTGTGGTGAATTAACTGAAATAATTTTTAATGTACTTTATATGTAAATAGCTGACTTTCTTTTGGGAGGAAAAAGGGTGCTCAGGAACTGTTCCTGGCTTCTGTGCTCAAGACTGACCTCTTGTGGTACTCAGGAAAGCATACGTGGGAAATTTATGTGAACCCGGTCAATAACACAAGTACCGTATTACCTATACTAAAACTTGTGTCCTAACTTGCTTTTCCTTTTATGGGAAAGAGGGTTTTATGACAGGGCCATACCTGTCAGTGCTCAGGGTTTAGACCTGGCTCTGCTTGAGGATCTCTTCTGGTGGGACTCAAGGGACCACATGTGGTGCTGAGGTTCAAACCTGGGTCTCCATGTCAAAGCAAGTTCTCTACTTACTGTGCTTTTTTGTCTTAAATTATTAAGTTCATATTGATGATTGAATCACATAGATGCCATTATGAGGTAGTGATATGATGAAAGAATGAAGATATGCAGAATACAAAACTAACAATGGTTTGAATAGCTTCATTGGACATGGTTTTAAGAAGTTTTAAGAAGAAACCTATATATATATAGGTTTTGGGGTTAAACCCAGAAATGCTCAGAAATCGCTCCTAACAGGTTCAGGGAATTATATAGGATGCTAGGGATCTAACCTGAGTCTGCCACAAATGCCCTACCTGCTGTGCTATCACTTCAGCCCCAAGACAGCTATGTTTACAAATCTTTACTGTATCAAGGTCATGTTGGATCAGAAAAGTTTGTATATAATCATATGAAAACAGAATGGACTCACTTAAAGATTATATAGGTTGTAGGTAACTTGTCAGTAAAAGACACTCTTTAAGGACCTTTGGCTAATTATTTACATAAAATTATGTTTTTGTTTTTGTTTTTTGTTAAATTAGCCATTTAAAATGTCAGTTTGTAGAGAGATCATTTTAGTACAATGAAGAAATGCAACAACCAGGAAACTTTGTTCTTCAGAAATACATGTCATAAGACACAATGTTCTTGTGTGATTCTTTTAAAAGATTTGCTTTAGTCCTTGGGAACTGAGTTTCTTTTCTTTTCTTTTTTTCCCTTCCCACCCACCTTGGGAACTGAGTTTCTACGTGATCCAGAAATTCCATTTGGCATTTACTTGAAGGACACAAAAACATTATTTTAAAAAGGTATTTACACTGTTATGCTGATTAGCACTAGCCACAATAGCCAAGATCTATAAACAACCCAAGCATCCCCAAATATGGCATGTATGTGTATAATCTGTTTTTGTTTGTTTGTTTGTTTGTTTTGAGTCACACCCGGTGAGGCTCAGGGGGTACTCCTGGCAGGCTCGGGGGACCATATGGGATGCCAGGATTCGAACCACGGTCTGTGCTGTGTTGGCCGCATGCAAGGCAAATGCCTTACCACTGTGCTGTCGCTCATATGTGTAGAATTTGTATGTGTGTACAAACACAAACATTATATAAATTATATAATTATATCTAATAATAATATTTTTAAAAATATACAGAGGAGCAGAGAGATAGCATGAAGGTAGAGCATTTGCCTTGCATGCATCATGTAGTTTGAATCCCGGCATCCCATGTGGTCCCCTGCGCCTGCCAGGAGCAATTGTGAGTGTGTAGAGCCAGGAGTGACCCCTGAGTGCTGCTGGGTATGATCCAAGAACCAAAAATAAAATAAATATACATAATGCAATTTAATATATAAATTTGTATGCATACAATAGAATATTATGCAGCTATAAAAATCATAAAATTCTTCAATTCATCATTATGTGGATGGAACTAGAGAGTATCATGCTGAGTGAAGTTAGTAAGAAGGCAAAGGACAGGAGAAGAATGATATCTCTACTTGACAAGAAAAATGCCTGCCATGGAGGCAGGCAGGGGTGAAGGCAGGGAGAGAGGGCAGGGAGAAAGGGCAGGAGAGAAGGGGACATTGGTGGTGGGAAATGTGCATTGTTTAAGGGATGGATCTTGGACATTGTATGACTGTAACTTAATAATGAACAAGTTTGTAACATGTATCTGTTATTCAATTAAATTATTAATTGTATTAATAAAACAAATAAACAAGCAAAAAACCCTACCATTAGCAACACTGTAAATCATGGTGCCTACAATAAAACAAACAATCAAAAAAAGAATGATAAAAAGAAAAAGAATGATCTCGCTCCCTTGTTGGATATAAGGAAACATAGTTGAGGAAATAACAAATAACTCAAGAAAATTGACCTTCAAAACTGAGTTTATAAGGCTGGGGAATGAATGGAAGGGACCTTGGAACAATAATGAAAGGATGTGAAACTCTATCATTAACAGTATTAAAAATTAAGGTGCTTCAAAGAAACTGGAACAAATAAAAAAGTTCCAGGGCCGGAGAGATAGCATGGAGGTAAGGCGTTTGCCTTTCATGCAGGAGGTCATCGGTTCGAATCCCAGCGCCCCATATGGTCCCCCGTGCCTGCAAGGAGCAATTTCTGAGCCTGGAGCCAGGAATAACCCCTGAGGACTGCCGGGTGTGACCCAAAAACCACAAAAAAAAAAAAAAAAGTGGTTCCAGAGAGATGGTCAGGAATAAAGTCTTTGCCTCATATGCAGGCAACCACAGTTTGATCCCCAGCATCACATATGATCCTCTGTACCCTGACAGGAAATTATTCCTAAGTGCTGAGCCAGGAGTTAGTCTTGAGCAACACTGGGTGTGGTTACTAAACAAACAACCAAAAATTAAATGTGACATTTATTTTCGTTTGTTTGTTTGTTTTTGGGCCACACCCAGTGAAGCTCAGGGGTTATTCCTGGCTATAAGCTCAGAAATCGCTCCAGGCTTAGGGGGCCATATTGGACACCAGGGGATCTAACAGTAGTCCATCCTAGGTTAAGGCTTGCAAGGCAAATGCCCTACCGCTTGTGCCATCTATGGCCCTAATGTAACATTTATTATTGTCTTTTTTCTAAGTAAAAGGGGGTGAGGAGTAAGAAATTGAACAGGGGTTAAGACACTTCACTTGCATTCTGATGACTCCCTGGTACCTTATATGATTCTCCAAATATACCAGGGTTCACTCCTGAGCACAGAAATAAGCCCTGATCACCTGATCACTGCCATGTGAAGCCCCCACTCTCCAAAAAGTAAAGAGGATATACGAAGGGCTTTGTTTGTTTGTTTGTTTGTTTTTTGTTTTTGGGCCACACCCAGTGATGCTCAGGGGTTACTCCTGGCTATGTGCTCAGAAGTCGCTCCTGGCCTGGGGAACCATATGGGACGCTGAGGATCGAACCATCGTCCTTCCTAGGCTAGGGCTGGCAAGGCAGACACCTTACCTCTAGTGCCACCGCCCCGGCCCCTTGAAGGGATTTCTTAATAGGGGAGCTTTTTCCATTAGTTCAAATTCTACCATATGCAGTCATTTTCATTTGGATATTACAAATCCAACTTCATATGCTGCATATACACATATATCATGCCCTTTAAAATTATAATTATAGGGGCTAGAAAGATAATACAATGACAGCTATATTGACATCTATATAGCTTGCCTTGCACATAGCAATCCCTGGCACTACACTTGGTCTTCAGAGTCCCACCAGGACAGATCCTTGAGCACAGAGCCAGGAGTTAAGTTCTGCATACTGTTTGATGTAGCCTCAAGCCAAACAAAATTATAAATATGGGATCGATATATCCCTTCCCCATAACATATTTGAAATGTAATGATTAAGAGCAAGTGTTGAATACAGAGACATCTAGGAAATAAATATGCTTAGCTAGAAAGATGATCGTCTGAGGAGAGGGCTGAAAAGGTGATTTAGAGACCATTAATTACTAACTACTAGAACATTAGAACACCAACACCTGGGGCCAAAGAGATAGCATGGAGGTAAGGCATTTGCCTTTCATGCAGAAGGTCATCCGTAGTCCCATACGGTCCCGTGCCTGCCAGGAGCAATTTCTGAGCATGGAGCCAGGAGTTTTCCCTGAGCACTGCCAGGTGTGATCCAAAACACACACACACACACACACACACACACACACACACACACACACACACACACACACACACACACACAAAGAACACCAACACCATTAGAGAATGCCCTATTGGTGGAGGTCCTGAATTCACTCTGTTATCTGCTACATTTTCCAGAAGACAATCCAGAGACTTTTGCACTACCTAAGCCAGATGCTTTGATATGTGATTTGATAACCAGATTAGATAAGCATTAGATAGGCAACTGCTAAAATTTGCTTTTCTTCCTGTGTTTACTGGTTCTAAACAATACTGTATGTTAAAAACAGTCAGGGTTCTTA